>NC_057391.1:47866252-48166252 GCF_019320065.1 Cervus canadensis
TAAAGGTTTATCAGTTTTGTTTATCTTTTCAGTGAGCCATCTCTTAACTTCATTGGTCTTTTCTATTGTCTTTTTAGCTTCTATTTTAATAATTTTTACTGCTGCTTTCCTTAATTATTGCAAAGCTTGAATCCTTGCTTAATTCACCTGTACCCCAAGTCCTCACTGACAGTTGAGTTGTGTTTCATAGAATGGCTGTCAAGAAGGGAAGTAGTAAAATTAACTAGCAAAACCTTTCTATGCATGCCGTTCAACCAAAGTTCTCATCAAGTAGACCTTACTTGCTTCTTCACAAGTAGAGGAAAGTATTCCTATTTTTTGCCCATGTGCTCCATGCCAGGCTGTTCTAAGCACTTTAAATGTATTACCTTATTTCGTCCACCTGTAACAAAAGTACAGGTCCAGATAATTTCTTTCTCTACTTAGAAAACCAGGGATTTAGTCTAAGAACCATGTGATTCCAAATATTATGAATATATGTAAGGGAGTACTGGCACAAAGACAGAAATATAGACCAATGGAACAGAATAGAAAGCCCAGAGATAAATCCACGAACCTATGGACACCTTATCTTTGACAAAGGAGGCAAGGATATACAATGGAAAAAAGACAACCTCTTTAACAAGTGGGCTGGGAAAACTGGTCAACCTCTCGTAAAAGAATGAAACTAGAACACTTTCTAACACCATAACACAAAAAATAAACCTCAAATGGATTAAAGATCTAAATGTAAGACCAGAAACTATGAAACTCCTAGAGGCGAACATAGGCAAACACTCTCCGACATAAATCACAGCAAGATCCTCTATGACCCACCTCCCAGAATATTGGAAATAAAAGCAAAACTAAACAAATGGGATCTAATGAAACTTAAAAGCTTTGCACTACAAAAGAAACTATAAGTAAGGTGAAAAGACAGCCGTCAGATTGGGAGAAAATAATAGCAAATGAAGAAACAGACAAAGGATTAATCTCAAAAATATACAAGCAACTCCTGCAGCCCAATTCCAGAAAAATAAATGACCCAATCAAAAAATGGGCCAAAGAACTAAACAGACATTTCTCCAAAGAAGACAAACAGATGGCTAACAAACACATGAAAAGATGCTCAACATCACTCATTATCAGAGAAATGCAAATCAAAACCACAATGAGGTACCATTACACACCAGTCAGGATGGCTGCTATCCAAAAGTCTACAAGCAATAAATGCTGGAGAGGCGTGGAGAAAAAGGGAACCCTCTTACACTGTTGGTGGGAATGCAAACTAGTACAGCCACTATGGAAAACAGTGTGGAGATTCCTTAAAAAACTGGAAATAGAACTGCCATATTGACCCAGCCAATACCACTTCTGGGCATACACACTGAGGAAAACCAGATCTGAAAGAGACACGTGCACCCCAATGTTCATCGCAGCACTGTTTATAATAGCCAGGACATGGAAGCAACCTAGATGCCCATCAGCAGATGAATGGATAAGGAAGCTGTGGTACATATACACCATGGAATATTACTCAGCCATCAAAAAGAATTCATTTGAACCAGTCCTAATGAGATGGATGAAACTGGAGCCCATTATACAGAGTGAAGTAAGCCAGAAAGATAAAGAACATTACAGCATACTAACACATATATATGGAATTTAGAAAGATGGTAACGATAACCCTATATGCAAAACAGAAAAAGAGACACAGAAATACAGAACAGACTTTTGAACTCTGTGGGAGAAGGTGAGGGTGGGATGTTTCAAAAGAACAGCATGTATACTATCTATGGTGAAACAGATCACCAGCCCAGGTGGGATGCATGAGACAAGTGCTCCGGCCTGGTGCACTGGGAAGACCCAGAGGAATCGGGTGGAGAGGGAGATGGGAGGGGGGATCGGGATGGGGAATAAGTGTAAATCTATGGCTGATTCATATCAATGTATGACAAAACCCACTGAAATGTTGTGAAGTAATTAGCCTCCAACTAATAAAAAAATTAAAAAAAAAAAATAATTGTTTAAATTTGGATCCTTTTAATTTCATTTTTTTCCTTTCCCACCCTGTTTGCAGACATTTCAACCTACGAATGAAGAGGGATACTTCCCTTTTCAGTGAGGAATTTAGGGTGGAAACATCAAATGCAGTACTTGATTATGATACTTCTCATATTTACACTGGACATATTTATGGTAAGTTGAACCTTAAAGAACTCTGATTTTTTTCTACACAAGAAAATTTGTGTTTTTTGAAGTGTAGGCAAATATTTCAGAAAGATGGTGTAAATCCTGGGCAGATTTGACTGTATCATGAAGAACAGTGGTCTTTGAAGGATGAAGTAATTCTTGGATCAACTTTTACATATATATTTAGTGTCGAATTATGTAGTGCCTGACTTTTAAAAGGTATGAAGTTTTGATTCTTTGATTACCTCCAGACTGCTACATATTTTTAAAAAGTTTAATGATTTGTATAATTTTTCTGTTTTTCCATGAAAGAAATTAACAGTAACTTAACTGTGTTTTATAAGAGAAGTCTACAATGAAACTGTAAAATGATCTTAACAGCCAAAAATAATGTGCAAAGTCTTTCATAGGAAAGTCCTCTGAAGGCCTTCCTTCCTCAGAACCTATTTGCTTTTTGTTCACAATGCTAACAACTTTCTCTTACTACACCAGATTTAAAAAGATATTAGGGAGATGAGGGCACACTTACTAGTTCAATGGAAAACTACATTTATCAGCTTAGTAATGAAGGAAGAACAGAACAATTTATGGAAGTTGTAAAAAGCTAAAAAATCAAAGTCTTCTGGGGGTACTACGGACAAAATATCATGGAATTATAACTGTACGTTAGTAAATACCCAAGATGATCCTCATTTACTAAGACTTATTAAAGTTAACTGAAAGTTAAATTTCATTTCTACATAGTAGAGAGATTTCCCCTCAAATCTTAACTTGAAAAATTAAACACTTTGAGAAAGGTTTCTTTTTTTTTTTTTTTTATTATGAGGATAAATGAGGTTTTTTTGTACTTAAAATTTCTCATTTGTAGATTGAGCACAGTTAATAAATTTAAAGTTTTTTGTACTGTTATAATTGTGTAATAGAAAAGTAAAGTGTTTTTCCATTGATCAAGATTTCTAATGTTATAGTTTTTTTTTTATTATTTTCTTAATAGTTTATCTTGCTGGATAAGTAGCTTAGTAGTCCTCCCACCCCCTTTATTTTGCTAGGTGATAGTCGAGAAGCGTATGACAAAATGAGTTTGTAGATAAATGTCATATCATTTAAAATGCAAATGTCTTGGATTCAGCTTCAGTCTATGATTAAAGTCAACTAATTAGTGCTAATCTACAACTTAGAAATTGAAAAAAGAAAAGCTGATGTTTAGAATTTTTTTTTTAGTTGTGTTTGTGTATATTCATAGTAACTTTTAATTGTTAGTATCTGAGAAAGTTATACATTATGGTTAATAAAGGAGAAAGCCATACGAAGTCAGAAAATAAAAGCTAGACCTTTGTTTTGTTTTGTTTTAGTGAAAAAATTTTAAATGGTAAATTAAACTTCATAGACCCCTCCTACTTCCCACCTCTTATCATTTGATGTTTTGTGACTATTAAAAACCAAAACTACTTTCTTTTTTATTATTTTCTTTCCCTAAAGAAGTATCATTGATGAGACACTATCACAAACTTCCAATATCTTGAAAAGAATTAGTGGTATACTTTGAAAATTTTTACACTCTTCTATTTTGAAAATGTATTTCTAAAACCAATTCCTTGGTAAGGAAGCCAAGATGCTCATGCAGAATATATTAGGTGGGACAGAACTTTTTTTTAATGACAATTAGAGCAGAAATTCAAAATATACTTTAATGTCTTTATTTTGAAAGTATGTATTTTATACTTGTATTTTAACAAAGAGCTGTTAAATGTATGTATTTTAACAAAGAGCTACTTGTCTCTTTCTAAGTTTATTTCGCTGTCATTTATTCAATGACTATTGCATACATGCCAGGCTCTGTGCTAGGTGTTGGGAATTTGATTGTCGGCAAGACAGATGTTCCATATTTCATTGTTTTTATGTATATATATATATATACATACATATATATATATAATATATATTTACTAAGTTCTAGTTCACATTTACATTGATATATTTCATGTGAAAATTAATTTCTCTGGTAAATTTGTATTTGGGTTTTTTTCAATACATAAGAATGGCTTTTTAAAGAAGAATGAATTTAACATTCATGTGCAAATTGAATTCCTTAAGAGTTTGTTGCTTTCATTAATAGGTGAAGAAGGAAGCTTTAGCCATGGGTCTGTTATTGATGGAAGATTTGAAGGATTCATTCAGACTCATGGTGGCACCTTTTATGTTGAGCCAGCAGAGAGATATATTAAAGACCGAACTCTGCCATTTCACTCTGTCATTTATCATGAAGATGATATTAGTAAGTACTTAATTTTGCAAAAGCATATAAATAGTTAAAACTATGTGGAGACAAATGAAATCTGAGCTGTTTTCTTTCCTAAGCTATTAATCAGGCTAGAAAATAGGTTCACAACCAAAATCTCAGTTAAATGATAGATTTATATAGTGAGATAATATCATTGTCGGTCTGTGCCTCCACTTTGTTGACATGATACTACCAATTGTATTTGAACTATGAATCAGCCAACTCTGATTGAACTGGAAATTCTATATTCTGATGTTATCTAGTCATTTAATGCTGTAACACCTGTATGCGTGTGCATGTGTATGGCCTACCGAAGCACGTAAATTTCAGTGTGGATATTTGCATAGCATTTAAAGAATATTTTAGATGTTTTTGTAATTTCTAAGCCTTTTGAATATTTTTGGGATCTTGAATTGATAACTTGACTTGCGCTGGGTAAAACTTCAGATTTATTGTTACAGATTTTATACTTGACCATAGTCTTTATATGATGGTAATTTGTTGGGAAAGTTCTTTTTCTGTGTTTTAAGAGAGTAGAAAATGTATTTGGACTTGACCTTTTCATGCTAACATTGTCTGTATATCCATAATCATTAAATCATGAGAATGCTGAAATGAAATGACCCAGAAATACATTCCTCTAATTCACATGCCTCTTGAATACTCATATTTTATTTTTGACTGTAATAAGACTAGTCTCTCAATTTTTGCCTATTTTCCTTATCTGGCAGGTTCCAAGCTTCATTTTCTATTATGCATATAGAAATTTGTTGTCAGTAATTTTGTTCTCACCCCTGGTAATGTATGGGAAAGTCTTAATCATGTTGACTTTTTGCTCTGTCAGCTTTGACAGTTTCTATACTGAAGTCTGTCATCTTTAATGCTCGATTACTATAGAAAATAGCATAATTGCTCTAGATGGAACACATTTATGGTTTTACTACTACCTGATAAATCATAAATTTGTTGTTAATACTGCTTATCCACATTTTTGCTCATCCCTATTTGATTTCTGTTCCAATTCCCTTCTTGATATTTCAGATTCTCCTCAAACTCCAATCTACAGTCTTCCTTCACAAGCTGGAGTATGGATTCCTTTACCTTCCTTTCTTTTTGCCAACAGGATCATCATCTACTTGATTTGTATGATACTTTTGAATTTTCTTAGTAATTTAGTTGTTTTGCAGGTTTACCTCCCCTGTCAGGGTGTGTAAGTTCTTCAACTACAGTTTCTGTTTTTTTGTTTTTCTCCTTTAACATCTCACATATCATTTACCTCTGGAGCACTTTTCTTCACTGATACTTAATAAAGTCCTGCAACATTTTACCTAGAAAGTATTCTCAAAATCGAACAAGACCTTTGGGGAAATAAAGGAGAGGAAGAGAGTGATTGACAGATTTTGAATTCATGGTTTCCTTCTTATCATATTGTAATCAAGCAGTTCTTCTCCTTCTATTTCCTATAAGTATCCTCTACTGTGTTTGTTTTGCCTTTTATGTGTGTACTACTTGTATGTAGTTTAAGCATGTCCTGCTCTTTTTTCAGAATTCTGTTTCTTCTTCATCATATAATTGCATTTTTCCACTTTGCATCTTTTAGTGATTTTCAGATATCTCCCTTTATTTCAACCTTTCTTTTTCCCCAAAGGTGATGAGTCAGCTTGGAGAATTGATGGCAGTGGATGCAACTTAGTGTTCAATTCCTTTTGGCATTTAACTTTACCATTGACTTCAGTGCTTAATTCTTAATTGTTTTAGTAAATATATATTCATGGTAAGGAGATCTTTTCACATTCTGTTTATTATTATATACCAGTAGTTGTATTAGAGCTTAAAAATAGTAATATTTAGGGTGATTTTGTTTGTAACTTTCTCTGGTAAATGGAAATGTCATGATGTGACGATGACAATATGGGAAGCATTGCCTTAAACAGAATTTTTAATGCTTGCAGATTTAGACTGTTACTTTTGAAAAACTAGCTGAAAATCTGTCAAATTAGCTATGAAAGGAAAGCATACACTTGTTAACTTTTTAGTTAAATAGTTGCTCTAAGTCTAGATTCTAGACCAAGGTTGATAGACTGTAAAAGGTTCAGATATTAAATATTTCATGTTTATTGGCCATATTAGTTCTATTGCAACTGAATTCTGCCATTGTTGTATGAAAACAGAGTAGAAAATATGTGAATGAATAAGAATGACTGTGTTCCAATAAAACTTTAGTTATTGACACTTAAGTTTGAATTTCATGAGATTTTTACATGACACAAAATATTATTCTTTTAATTTTTTCCCACCATTTGGAAATGTAAAATCCATCTTTAGCTTTCATGCCAAACAAAAGAACTCATCTATCTAGTAGGCTTTTGTTTGCCTACCTCTGTTCTAGAGGATGGATAGATAAATTTTATTTAAGTTAAAATATAGTTGATATACAACATTATATTAACTTCAGCTATATACATTATGAAATGATCACCATGATAAGCTAGTAACATCAGTCACTATACAAAATTATTAGAGTATTACTGACTGTATTCTCTATGCTATGTATTATTTCCTTATGACTTCCTTATTTCATGACTGGACATTTGAGCCTCTTAATCTCCTTTATCTATTCGTCCAGTCTCCTACTCTTCTTCCTGGCAACCACTGATTTGTTCTCTGTGTCTATAAGTCTGTTTTTGTTTTGTTTTATTCATTCATTTGCTTTGTTTTTTTAGTTTCCGTGTGTAAGTGAAATCACATGATACTTGTCTAGATTAAATTTACTTTTAATTGGCCCTTTAACCTCTCAGTGTAGAATACCTAAGGTTCTAATAACAGTAGAAGTACAAGTAGTTACTATTCTTTAGTGTATACCCAGCACCATATGAAGTTCTTTGCCTGCATTATTTTAATCTTCACAATAACCCTATGAGGTATGTAGGCACACATGTTACCTCTACTTTACAGTTGAGGAAATGGAGCATAGAAACTTTATGTTGCTTGATTGTGGATGTTGTGTTCTTATCCCTGTGTCTTCTGCTTCATTCTTGTAAATGAAGCTGTAAATTCTCACTGCCCTTATTCCAAGGATTTCTGGGTCTTTTCTGAAATCTGTAAGCCTCCCTGAAATCACACATTTGCATTTATTGCTGCTTAGAGCCAAATTCTTTCCTTAACATATTTAGCAGTGGATGTTTTATTTCACAGCTAATTAAAAGGGAGACCGTGTCCCTTTATTATTTAATAATAATATTATTTTCATACAATTTACTTAAGTGCCAATAGTTTATTTTTACAACTAAAGTACTGTATGATTGTTTAGGTCATTGTCTATAGGCTTGAGTGAATTTGGTGTCCCTATATGTATTACTTTCAGCAGAAGCAAATTACAGGTGAGGCATGCCAGCTTTGGATAGGAATCCTGATGAGAATTTGGCTACCTTCCTCTTAACACTGTTCTTGTAGCTCTAGACCTGAATGTATGAAACTACCGTGGAACATGATATTGCTCTTCTGGAGAACCTTAGGGAATGGCTTCTGAGGCCATTCCTGTATACAGGAACACAGAGCCAGTTTTCAGTGAAAATACTTAATAACTTCTAGATGCTTTGATATAATTTACTTAAGTGCCAATAATTTGACATGAAGGTGATAACTACATGTAGTGACCAGCTTAAAATTAGCACTTGTTCAATTCTGTGCTTAGGTGGTTAAAAGGCACTGTCTTCTAGGACAAAGAGGTATGAACAGTTATGACAGGGTAAGAATACCATTTAGTTCTCTACCTCTTGGACCAGTTTATTTCAAAGAAACTGGAAAAAACATTGTCCTATAAACTATGCTATACCATAAACTATACTGCTAATCTTACTAATATGAGTACTTTTAGGAATGTCTGTATAAGTGCTTGGAATTGGTTTAAATAGTGGTAAATAGTGGATCTTTGTACCCTTTTGTGTACTACCTTTCTGAGAGGCAAAGGTCTAAGTAATTTTTCCATGCTGTACTTATAAAGAACTATTTTGCCTCTGAATTAAAAGGTATTTTAAGTAAATATTTGACGCTGCAGAGTAAGAGTCAAATTCTTTCACTTCAGATTATTGTCCTTTGGGTGGTATAGAGAAGCCCAGAGAGCTTGCATTGGCTTCTGCCTCATATAGCAGTAGGATACTTTTACTGTCAGCCTGTGTGCTAGCTGGGACTGTACTTGTAGCTTCATTATCTTGTGTTTCAATGAGAAGACTCATTATTCCTCGTTCTGAAAAATTGAGACTGTTGAATTTTACTTAATCATTTCAAGATGAATGACTCCTTCACGTAGAAGTCTCTATTTCTGAAACGTAAGGATATTGTTTTTAATTAACCTTAAAAAAACAATTTGTTCCATAATGTGTTTTGGAAGTTGTGGACATAAATGAGTTTTCTCATAGGCATTAAGACTTTCAACTCTTTTTGTGTTACTGTTAGTGAGAAGAAGGGACAAGGAATAGAAGAAAAAGAGGGAAGGAAGAATTGAATTGGAAAGTATTGATAATGACTAGCATTTTTCATATCTGATATATTGATTGATCGTGTTCATATAGAGGTCACAGGAAATTCTGAGGATTTATCTTGAAATGTTTCTGTCTGTGCTTAAGGTCCAATCTGGAGCTTAGAAATATGCTTATGTGTATTGAAGTTGTGACAGACAGTGGTAGACACTTAGAAAGATTAAGGAATGAAGTGTTCTGATTGATAATTCAGTCACAGATGGCTCAACTGTGATGGGAAGTGCCCATGACTTCAGAACTTCATAGTGTATACAAGTTTATTGTCAGTCTATAAACTTGCTTTACTTAGCATTGATCTTAAATACTTAATTTTATTAAGCACAGTGATAATATTTGAAAGAAGTATAAAAACTTAGAGGCATTGTTGACTCTTTTTGTTTTTTCCTGAGTTAATCTCTAGGGAAATATAATTTCTTCAAACAATCCATAGGCACAAATGAAGAAAAGTTGAGAAGTCTTTGAGAAATGATAGCTTTTTGAAAAATATTTAATTAGAAATGTGAGATATTTAATCGGGAACACATTTAAGGGGTTTGATTCTTTTTGCAGAATTTGGGGAAAATATGCCCAGCACTTTCATATTATTCAATCACAGTTTATTTTATGTATGTAAATAAGACTCAAGTTAAAGACATTTTAAATCAAGACATTTTTTGATTGGTTAGCATGTATATTTGTATACATATTTATTTAAAAACATAAATAGAAACTATTTTAGCTGCATAATGATCATTTCAGAAACATAGATTATTTAAAAATAACAAAGCTCTTACATTATAAAACAACTTTAAAACTCACCCTAGAAAGTAAAATTATATTTGAAAATTTTGTTCTTTTTCTTCTGAGAAATATTACCTCACGATTTTGTTTTGCAGTGTTTTGTTACAGTTTTACAAAGAGATTGAATAAGAAATTTAGTTCATTGTACACCTGAATATTGTATTAAGGATGCAGTTTGAATATGTTCTCACTATACTGTTGTAGGTTTTGAGAGTTTGGAAAAAGTTTATAGATATTTGATTTGATAGTAAGAAGAAAGAAAGTTTTAAATTAAGACTTCATAACCATGTGTGTTTAAAAAATAAGGATTTTCTTTTGGGGGGCATTGTTTCTTCTTCATACCTCATCGGCAAGCTGTTTGTGAAAAAGAGTTTTTTGGAATAGACTGAAGATTGATGTATTGATAGTTCTGAATTTAATGGAATTCTGTAATTTTAGTACTGGTGCAAAAGGCACTAGAATTACTTCTAACCTCTTAAGTTTTAAGATCATGGAAACTGAAGTCTGTGTGTGTGTAGGTGCATGCTCAGTTGTGTCTAACTCTTTGTGACCCTATGGACTGTAGCCCACCAGGCTCCTCTGTCCATGAAATTTTCCAGGCAAGAATATTGGAGTAGGTTTCCATTTCCTTCTCCAGGGGATCTTCCCAGCCCAGGGATCAAACCCACATCTCTTGCATCTCCTGCATTGGCAGGTGGATTCTTTACCACTGTGTCACCTTGGAAGTCCAAAACTGAAGCCTAAAGAGTCTTTTTAAACAGCTTGGGCAAGATATTTTCATGGCAAGGATCCATGTATCCTGACTTCCTCCAGTACATTATTAGTTACATTGTACATTGTAAGTTAGGAGAGACTTGTTTAAAGGGGCTAAAGTCAAAGGACTTAATGACAGTAAAGACAGTTATTGTGAGGATTAAAAATATTAGGAGAAAGCTAAGGCTTTATTTTTGGTATCATTGATTTTGCAGAAGTATGGCTATGTTTGCTACTGGAAAATAGAGTAAATTGACATTTCAGGTTCAACTTTTATGAGTGATGATTTATAGAAAAACTAATAGAAGTAGCATTAAAAGTATGTATATGTTTATATTTCACATCTCTTCTAGCACAATTCAGTGCTTGATGTTTATTTTTAGTGACCTTGTAAGTGTGTCTAAAGACATTGGTCTGAGACTTGAGCCCTGTAAAGAACTGCTTTACATTGTGGTATCATATTTATTATAAACATGTAAAACTTCTGTTCATGGTTTATAAATTTGGAGATTAGATATCTTGGTAAGCAATCTTGTATCTTATGTTTATATTCAAATATTAGACTAGGAATTCATTGATGTGGATTTTCCTGCTTTCAGCAACTGTAGAGTCTTGGATTTTGTTGGGGAAGGAAAAAACTTTCCCTGTGCTCCATTTTTGTTCTTCTAGCTGATCTAAGAATTTTAAAAGAAGAAGAAGATCACATTTAATTATGTACATACAAGGTCTCCATCAGGAAAATGAGACCCCAGAACAACTTAGGCAATTGAAGTTTATATGGCATTTCATAGGTGAAGAGGCTAAGGGTTTGGTATTTAAAAGGGGAGCAAAAAAATTACAGGAAGATGGGAGAGCAAATGTTGGGTAAACAGGTGTTTGCTGTGCCACACAGGGACAATGGGACACAGAGAGGGCTTTGATCTCCAGGCCCTGCTGAGTTCTTCCTGCCACACCTACTCCATATTTTTTGTAGATCTCTGTGTTGATAGTGCTCTTCCTAGACCTGACCCTTTATCTAAATTCTTTCAGGCAGTTAAAGGGGAGGTAAAAAGAAAGATTTTTTTCTTTCTACCTTCCTCTTTCTTAAAAATAATTGGCCTAAAATAATCTGTATGCCAAAGAAAGACATTTTGTAGTATGTTGTAAAACAAATGAACAGGAAATTAACAAGTGATACAGTGTTAATAACTAAGTACAGATTTTCTTCAAATTTCACAAAATTTTACACCAGTGTCCATTATTTGTTTTCATATTTTCTTCAAGACTCTGCATGGTATTTAATTGCATTGATCAGCTTCAGCTGCATGCAACAGATTCTGGTAAATTCTCTTTTCATTTTTATTCTATAGCAGGTATTTTCTAATTTTTCTTGTTATGGCTTCTTAAATACACCCATCATTTAATAGTAGAAATTTAATTTTCAGATACACGGGATTTTGTTTAAAGTACCTTGAATATTAATTTCTCATTTTGATACAAATTTCTCATTTAAATGTTTTCATCTCTGTAGTCACCCTCTGTGTTTTTTTCAGTCTAACTTTATTGAGGTTTTTGATGGCCCAGTTGAAGCACTTTCTTTGTAAATGTCACACGCACTTGAAAATATGTGGGTTATTTTCAAATATCTTTTGATACTGATTTATAATGTAATTCCACAGTGATAAGAGAAAGACTATGATTTCAATACCTTTAGACCCTGAAATTTTTACACCTTGTTTTATGTCCCTTTATGTTCCAGTGTCTCCTAGTTTAAAATTAATGGGAACTTAAATAGAATTTGTATCCTACTGTTGTGTGAAATTTGTATAAATCTTAATTACATTGAATTGGTTCACAGAGCTTTTCAGGTTTACTAAAAAGTAGAAGGATACTTCTCTGTATTCATTCTTTTAATTTTTGAGAGTTTGGTATTGAAATTGCAAATAAAGATCTTGGTTTATCCACTTAAAAAATAATTGTAATATTTAGTGAAACTCTATATAACCTTGTTTTGTATTTTCCAAGTCTCCTATAAATATGTTATCATACTTTCGTAACTAAAGAAAATAAAAATGAAAGCTAAAAAATACCAATGAAAGACATTTTCAGGTGTCAAATTTTGCTCCCTTACAGAATCATATATTTAAAGATGACCTTGTAGATCAACAGTTAAAACTGTTTTTGAGTTTAATTCATTTACTTAAAATCACATAAGTTAGTGAGAGACATGTTAGGGAAAAAGCATGGGAGGTAACGTGTCAGAGAACTGAGGCATGGCATGTGTATGAGAAGGTAGTTTGAGGGGAAATCAGGATGTTGTTTTAGAATAGCTTTGTGACCTTAGGCAAGTAAGGAACTTTCTTTTTCTGGGTCTCATTTTCTTCGTATTATAAAGTGAAGGTGTCACATTGTTAACATTCCTTATTTCTTCTAAAATTTGGTAATTCCAAACTACTTTTTCTCCAAAGCTGGAAATATTCTTAGCTTTTCTGATTATGAAATGACTATATAAAATAGACATTTTTCCTTGTGACTTAATTAGAAGATGAAAATACCTTATATTTGTTTCTATTCCAATAAATATAGCCCTATCTTTTTTGAACATGAGGCTAGCCCTACCTTTTTAATGCCTGCATAGTATTTCAGTGTTTCATTGATGAATATATTATTTATCAACTCATCAACTAAATATTTAGATTGTTTACTCTTTTTTTTATTACTGCAGTACACATTTTTGTGCATAATTTTCCCCCTCAGCATGTTGTATATTACCAGGTGATGCTCTAAGAAAGTCATACAGATTTATACTTTTCTACATAGAAACTTAACATTGATGTAATAATGTGTTAATGTAGTTTGCAGGCCTATTTCTCTAATTGCTCCACAAAAGTGACATTAAAAAAATGTATATATAGGATGCAGTTGAAGCTTATACATTGTCTTTGGTTGTCTCGTCTTTCTTTAAACAATTTTATTAAGGAAAAATTGACATAAACTGTGAATATGTAAAGTATACAGTTTGGTAATTTTAAACATATGTATTTATCTGTGAAACTGTCACCATAATCAAGAATAGTATAAATATTCATTGCCCCCAGTTGCTTCCTTCTCCTCAGTGTAGTCCTCCTTTTCTTCCCACCTCTCTTTCCTCAAGCACCAATCTGTAGGTGAATTTGGCATTATCTAGAATTTTATGTAAGTGCAATTATATGTTATATACTCCTTAAAACTGTCTTCTTAACTTAGCTCTAAAGAGGGGGCATTTTGGAAATTTAAGACAAGCCTTGTAGAAACAAGAGAGCAGAACGAATGCTCATCTTATGTTACTTACGTATAAATTCTCTCTTCGCCAAACCCACACTCATCCTTCAAAATATAATCCAAGTATAATGTCCTGGAAACCTTTTCTGGCCCCTTAGTTCTGGGTATCCTCTTTTTACTTCGATTGGTATATTGGTGAGTCCTCTGTATGTTTTGAATTCAGTATTTACAGATCATTGGTCATATGATGACCTTTGAGAAGAGGCATGGAAGGAAAATTGCTGTTGGCTGGATGAGTAAATTCAACCATTATTTAATAAACTGTGGATGATTGCAGAGAGACTTAATATTTAGCAAGTAGATAATTAAATGGAATTCTTGTTTACATATCTGATACCCCAGCTAGACTGTAAGCTCTTTGATCATATATATTGTGTCATTTATTCTTGTATTGCTTATGTTTGGTAAATAATAGTTTTTCCTTCCCATTATTAGTTTTGTAAATAAATTAGTAAAATTAGGAATAACATTGACATTTAATTAGGAAATTTATGTGCATACAGTATGGCCCTAATTTTGAATGTGCCCTATTTTATAGTCAATCTGTAAAGTAGTTAGAGATTTAGAACATAATGATAGACAGTGCCTAGTTATTGCAGGTGGAATGAAGGTTAAAAGGATGTTGTTGGAGCCAACAATTTACAGATCTTTAGTTAGTTGATGACCTTTGAAAAGAGGTGTGGAAATCAGCTGCCGACTGAAAAATTAAATTTAGCAAGTGTTTATTGATTTGGGAATATTGAGGAACCATTCAGACTTCTTTTTAAACCTTCAGGAATATTCTTAGTCAATAATTGAGCATCACTATGTGATTAATTTTGTATCAGAAATGTTATCAAAGCACTAGTATGCACTGGGGGACCCATAGGAATATGTAGGAAGATTCCCAGTGGAGGTGGCATTTAACTTGAACTTTGAAGATAGGGGTAGACTTTTGACTGCTGGAGATAAGAATCTGTGATAATAGGAGAAAGATAAATATTATTCTGGCAGGACCATATTTATTTTTAGCTGCTGCAGCTCAGGAACTTCCGGAAAGAAACTAGTCTCTTTGGCCTGGAGTGACCTGTTTTCTGTGTATAGGTTTATAGTGCTAAATCAAATAAATGGAATTAACAGTCACTTTAAATCAGTATGATACAAGTTTTCATTCCATTTCAGTTTTTAAGATTTACAGGTTTAATGATAGCTTAATAGTTAATATTGTTTGAGTGTCTAATCTGTACAAGATACTTCTAGATATCTTGGATACAGTGATGAACAAGGCAGAGTTTCTGTCCTAATGCCCTCTAGAGTCTGCTGATCAGAATAATAGAGCAGCACATTTCCTATTGACCTGATACCCATGACTCCCCTGGCCCCCAACACCAGCCCATCTTAAAAACTATAGGTGGGAAGGGACTTGCCTGGACCAGCTCCAAGTTTCTGTTTCCTTGGAGATCAGTGTTGTGAGAGCATGTGGAAAAGGGGACCTCTTTAGCTTACTCTCCTTCCCAGGGACATTCATGCTATACCTTTCTTTTCCTGGTCTCGCCACCCTCCCCAAACAGAGACTGGTTGTGAGAGATGGGGAAAGGGAGAAAAGGACCTCTGTCCACTGGAATTAGAAGGGGGAAGGATATTTGGGGGCTGCCTGACCCATTCTTCCATTCCTTCAAATTCACCATCTCTCCTTGAAAAGAAGAAGAAAGAAAAAGCCTCCTCTTCTTTTTACTGTTTCAGTGAATCCTTGCTGTTTTTTGGCAACTTTGGGAATAAATGGCATTTTCATGGGAAAGGACCTCACCTATCTACCTTTCAGATACTAGCAAAGCAAGTTTTTGTACAGTAACTGTCTATGGAGCCACTCTCTTTTAAATTCATTGACTAGCATAAAAGTTGGGTCATTTGATTAAATTTAGTGATTCATAGTGTGTTATTGATACAGACAGAGTAAAGGGACAAATGATGACTAGATAGTTAATCCTGCCTAGAGGATTTTAAGTAGAAGAAAAATGAGAGATCCCTATAATTTAATGATTACTTAAGAAAGCAGGTTTGCTTAATGACAAAACCAAACCAGCTTTCTTAGCAACAAAACCATGCAACAGAAGCATGGGACATGTCCCAAAACAATAAAATAGTGGTGGGATGAGACCCACATATTGATTGCCCAGTGAGCTCAGTAAGTTAATGGTCCCTAGGACATGCTGTTTGTACATATGAAAAACAATAATTTGTGGACTTAGCTTGACCATGTAGGGATAAGAAAATTCCCCTGCCCAACCTGGAGGAGAAACTAATGATGGAAACATGATGTCTACTCAAGAAAGACAAAGAAGTTTTCCACCCCCTTCCACTTTTCCTGATTATGAAACTAGCCCAGTAAGTACTCGAGACGTGGCATTTCTCCCTGCATGCTTGTAAGCCTCACAAGGGTCCTATTCTAATACATCACTTCTTATGTATCACTTTGCTCTCACTGAATTCTTCTCTGCACTGAGACATAAAGGACTATGGTACCAGAGCTCTTCGGAGCCCCTTGAAATGACACCAAACTGTTTCATTACTAGAGAAATTATACCAAGTTTTGATTGTTAGAATTATCTCTTAGCTAAGGCTTAGGATTCTGCAGTAAAATTCCTAACCTGGCAGTCACATTGAGGGAGGGATGGCTTGCTGGGAGTAGTGAGGATGTTAAGTCTACTGTAATTAGTATCTAGTGAGAAGTGGGTGTTTTATGTGTGACTCTGTTGGGGCAGATGATCTGAACTGTAAATATTTCCCCTTCCTGAAGTGGATGATTGAGAGTTAATTAGAGCTATTTCCTGCTTGAGGTGGTATCACAATATATGTATTATTTATATCTGTGCCTCCTACAACAAAGCAAAAGCAAGAGGTTGGCATGCAAAGGAACTGGAAGAAAGGCCTTAGATTTAAAGCTGATCTTTGTTTTAAATAGGCTGAATATTCTACACCAATGACTCATTCTTTGTGAAAGAATATGCTGTTTGGCCTTTTCAGGGGAACTACAGTGCATCCTATGATTTAGCATCTCAATGAGGGCTTATTCATTAGTCGAACAAAGGCTTTTTCTAGAAATGGGGATTATATTGTCAGTAATTTTAGAGGGAAATGTCATTGTCCATTTTCATAGTTTATGTGGTGACCAGGGAAAATAGGCTCTTTTAGAAGTTTTGAAAGTATATGGGAAACATTTTATACTTGTTTCTTGTTTTTTCTATTGAGAGAGTATTGTGCTGACAGATTTTGAAGCATATATAATACTGTTTTGTGACTTTGGAATTTTTTTTTTTAATCCTAAATATCAGGCTTTCCAAAAGAATGTATATTTAAACTTCATGATATATAAAATACAATTTACAAAGAAATAAAACACTTTAGTTCTTTTAAATATACTAACTCTTGATGTTTGTAATGTTTTATATTGTGGTGTACTAAATATAAATAGTCTTATTTTTTATTTCCCTACACATTTATAAATAATAGAGTTTCAGTACTTTGACAAAAATTTTTGAAGGTCATGGAATAGTTGTAATTTCCTCCGCTGATTATCAAGATCACTTTGCATAGTCTCAGCTTGCTTGGTCAGTTTTATTGCCTGTACTAATGTGGTAGGAGCCAACTCATTGGAAAAGGCCCTGATGCTGGGAAAGACTGAGGGCAGGAGGAGTAGGGGGTGGCAGAGGATGAGATGGCTGGATGGCATCACCGACTGAATGCACATGAGTTTGAGCAAACTCAGGGAGATCGTGAAGGACAGGGAAGCCTGTCGTGCTGCAGTCCACAGTGTCACAGAGAGTCAGACATGGCTTAGGGACTGAACAACTAATGCGGTAAAGTTAAACAATGAAATAGGATTGAGAAGGGTCTCTGGAAATGCCAGGTGGCATAAAGGAACTGCTTGAAGTTACAGATTATAATTTTTGAATGAGAACAATTATAGTTACCATTTTCTTCTCCAGCTCCATTGAACTGGAGGGGTATAGGTAGAGAGTTGAATTTTTTTTTTTTTTTAGTAGAGAGTTGCATTTTAACAGGTTTTGTTTGAGAGTTGGGAAGTGGAGGTGGCAAGGGAGTTGAAGGTAAATGAATGGAGTAATTATAATAATAATTGACTCTGGGATTTAAGCTGAATAAAGAGAAAGAGAATATCCAGTAGTGGACAGGGTAGTAGCATTGGTGGATTGAAGGGTTTTCAAGATGTTGAAGGATTGCTGGAGTCTAAGGGGGAGTGTTCTGAAAAGAGGAGTGGTGGAAAGAAAGTAGGATGAGGAAATTGAGATTAAGAAGGGGTTTCAGTAATTAGTGTTGACAGGTTCAAAAGTATGACCATGTAAGTGAGAAACTGAGCTAGGAGAAGACCATTGGAGAAAAGGTAGTATGAGTGTATTTAAGGGTCATCAACCTGAATGTTGAAATCACTAGGAATTATGATGGAGTGGTGTCTGAGAGAGTGATGGTGAATTAGGAGCTAAAAATAAGATAATAGAGGGAAGTAGTGATTTGGAGGCTGCAAAAACTTATAGTAAATTGAAGTATTTGGTGGTATAGTCTCATGACCATACAAGCTGAACCCCAATGAAAATAGTGCTAATGGGCCCAAGGCAGAAAATGGTAGATAGTTGTGAGTGTTTAAGGAAGTGGGGGTCAGGGGAATGTCTTCCTATGAACAGGAAGAGTTCTGGGGTTTCCCTTGGTATTTGCTGGAATCCTGCTGATAGAGGTGAAGAGTGCTGCAGAATGATTCTCTTGACCCCTGTCATGATGGACCAGAGGAAGTGATTTTGTGGAACATTAAGGACTCCCTTGATTCCAGCCAAATGCAGCCTATTAGGAATGAGATAGGGGCAGGGCAATCTTACTTTAGAATCCAGGCTACCTTTTTACTGGGGAGTAGTAGCCTGCTATATGGATGGTTGTTCTGCTGGCTTCCTGTCAACTCCTGCTGATATTAGCTTATTGATGGTATGGTATTATACCAGTACTTGCCTGACTTCTGATCATGTGGAGGAGTGGTAGGGAAGAGATTGACTCTAATATTAATCACCTGTATTTACGATGTCACAAATACATACATGTGTATATATATGTATATGTTTGCATATATAAATCAACTATGTATTTTATCAAGTAGATGAGATACCCAGTAGTTACTTGATTACCTTAATCCTAATGGTCACATGCCTAGCATCAGTACCAGTATATTGATGATACAGAGTGCCAATGTGCTTAGTATTCAACATTATTAATATCTGGAAGATATAGTTTATTGGGATACTATATAATAGGGAATGCTGACTGTATATAAATCAGACATATATATTGTTTGTTGACTTCCCTTATCATTGCATTAAAAATGATGTTGCAGTTGTTTAAGATAGGGATATTTTTGTTCCATTCCTCAGTTTTGTAAGATGTTTAGTTAAATGCTATACACATATAATTTGTTTATGTGTTGGCGAGGAAATTTTCTCTTCTAGAAGTACTTTGTAGCAGCTCTTTTATGCCTGTGTAGGAGGAGATTCAAAATACCTTTTATGGTATGCTTTGAATGAAAGGTAAATCCTAATATCTGTCATGATTATGATATTTGGCATTTCTTAAATTTGAATAAGATCAGGCATATCAACTGATTTCACTTTATTTTGAAGTGTTAGTTAAACTGAATTATATATGAAAACAAAAAATGTTGTTTTGACATACTTGTTTTGTGGGGGACTTATAACTAGATTCCTAATGAACCACAGCTTTTTGGTTTCTAAAACTGAAAATCTTGATTTAGTAAATTCTCTTAAAAAACTGTTTGAAAAATGATAATAGCACTTATTTCTCTAGACATGCAAAATGTTTAATCTGACTCTTGTAGAGTCTATGTAGGTATCAGTCTTCGACTTAACCATATGACTGATTTTTTGGGGGGCAAAAGTTGTATCTTGGGATAAATGAAAACTAGTTTAAGATGAAAATATGCAGGAAATAGTGGTAAATACTAATACTGCTAAACATTTGCTGATATGCTGGGCCAAAATTATTTTGATATTGACTGTGACAGGAAAACTGCTAAATTCCAGTGCAGCTCAGATATAGAATGAGTTTTTCTATTCTCCTTAACAAAACTTTTTACTGTGTATAAGGTGATGCTGCCTGCAGTACCAGATAGTCCCAAATTAAACGACAAAAGGCACTGAAACCCCATTTCTCACTACTGTAACAGTTTAATGTGAATATTCATCATCGGTCAGCTTTTTTTCAAGAAGTGACTCAGGAATCTAGGCTGCTTTAGTTGGTGCCAATTTTACCCTTGCCGTTCTCAGTTTGTCTATTTCCAGCCATTCAGATTCGCCTGCGGTGCAGGAGACACAGGTTCGATCCCTGGGTTGGGAAGGTCCCCTTGAAAAAGAAATGGCTACCCACTCCAGTATTCTTGTCTGGGAAATCCCAGGGACGGAGGAGCCTGGTGGGCTACAGTCCATAGGGTCACAAGAAGAGTCAGACACAACTTAATGATTAAACCACCACCTATGGGGTGATACTTTCAGGAACTTTGAATATCCTGTTATGGTACATTTTGACCTAATGGCTTTGGTACCCCTTAATGCCAAGTTGCTCAGTCGTGTCCAACTCTTTGCAACCCCATGGACTGTAGCCTGCCAGGCTCCTCTGTCCCTGGCACTTCCTGGGCAAGAATACGGAGTGGGTTGCCATGCCTTCCTCCAGGGGATCTTCCTGACCCAGGGGTCAAACCCAGGTCTCCTTCATCTCCTGTATTAGCAGCCAGATTCTTTACCACTGGTGCCACCTGGGAGGGGGTGGTCCTTGCCCATATCAGCTTATGCAAATGGAGTTATAAAATGGTAAATTTTTAAGTCTCTCATTTCTTCCACATTTATTGGTTGGAATTTTACAGCTGTTGCAGTCTTGACTTCTGGTAAAAACTAAAGTTTAAATCAGAGCTACTGTGTCAGTGTAGGTAGGTTGGGTAGGCATAACCTCTGCCTCCTACCAGCCAGTTTAGATTTATATTGTAATATTTAATTAGTATTTCTGATGGAATAGGTCACTAGTGTCCACTTTAGGTTCTAGATTTACTTAGGAAAGTGTTTTTTAATTATAATTCTGTATATTATAACTATAGCTACTTATAGATGTTTTAGTGCTTCCCCTCTCACCCATGTCTTGGTATTTTATTTTGACAGTTCTCTTAATTATGGCTACTAGATAGAGTTATAAAATATGTTCATGAACTAAGGCAAACCTTAACAAGGGAGAAGTATGTGAACTGAGAGAGTGAAATAAACTTTTAAATGACTACACTAAATTGAACAGCTATCTGTAAATAGAAACAATTCAGTTAAAGCAAAATTAATCACTGTTTAATTAGAAAAGGAAAACAAATGATAATAAAATAGTTATTGCTTTGTAAAGCATTCACTTGAATTATACATTGAAGAAGTTTAAACTCAATCTGTTTTTACCACGCCATGTAGCATGTTTCTAGATTACTTTCCTTTAAGGCTAGTTGGTATTCATTGAAGGAATTCAAACAAATAAATATTATATTAGCCTAACTAGTTCAGATTGAAGTAGTTTTATATATTCACAGAATAGGAGATTTAATGTGCTTGAAGGGAAAGTTATAAATTACAAAATGAAGTAAATTGCAGTCTTAAAATGCTCTATATGTCTGAAGTGGGCAACATTTGGAAATTTAAACCCAGAATAAAGAACGATTATTGGTCTTTTTTAGAACTCACAAATCAGTCATATGAAAAAAACCTAGAGACCCGTGATGTTGAAGGAGAACTTTGGAACCTGCCAAACTTTTTAAAAAAGGAAATTTACTTATTTATTTGGCTATGCCAGGTTTTAGTTGTGTCATGTGGGATCTTTGGTTGCAGCATGTGAACTCTTAGTTGTGGGTTCTAATTCCCTGACCAGGAATCGAACCCGGACCTCCTGCGTTGGGAGCATGGATTCTTAACCAGTGGACCACCAGGGAAGTCCTTACTTGTCATATTTTAAAATTAGAATACCTAGCATAATGCCTTTCCCATTGGTGCTCAATAAGCATTTATGGCTTTCATGAATTATGACACATACATTTTTGTTTATAAGATAATTGGTACTATCTTAACATGTGACAGTAATAGCATTTCTTCTTTGTGTTTTAGAGTATCCCCATAAATATGGTCCACAGGGTGGTTGTGCAGATCATTCAGTGTTTGAAAGGATGAGGAAGTACCAGATGACTGGTGTAGAAGAAGTAACACAGGTAAGATTTTAATACAAGTTTGTGTTTAAGAAATGAAAGTGAAGTTGTGTGTGGTTCTGCATTTAAGATGTATGTTCTAGGATTTATAAAATATTTATACTATTGTCAGGAAATACTTATATTTCTTAATTCTCAAAGAGGCCAAATAACTTGCTTATAATAAAAAAATACGATCCTGAGATTTGAATACAGTCTGCTTGACCCCCAAATCATAACATGTCCAAAATATTCTCTTTAACATGATTTATCATAAAATTAAAAGTATTCAATCTGAACATGTGTTTCGTATAAATGTCAGTGTTTGTATTAGTATGAAAATTAGAGTGACCAACTTCCCCAGGTTTGCTTGGGACATCTTCATTTTACCATTGGAAATCATGTGTCTAAGCAAACTCAGATGGTTAGTTACCCTAATAAAAATCACAGTGCTTTTAACATTTGAATTGTAAGTTTTTCTGCTGTTGACTATTGACCTTTGATTCTTTTTTTATTTTATTTATAGGTGATAGTTTTGTAGTTATTTAAAACATGAGTTTAAAATTTTTAAAGTTTTGTTTTTATAGTAAAAACATTTATCATGTATTTTGAACATCCTTTCTAAAAGTAGTAGGGTAGATTAACATTTCTTGAGTCACAAATGCAAATTTGTATGTTTCTTAATCTGCAAAATGGCATAAGATTATACCATTTCAAATGGGTCTTTCAAGTCTAAGTGAGATTTTATTCTTATATTCACTGAACAATTTTCTATTGATCTCCCATATACTGGAATATCTGTGGCAGCTTCTGGGAATATGTGGAAATTAAGATGAAGGCTTATCCTCAGAAAGTTTATGGTTTAATTGAAGACACAGAAAAATTGAAGGTAGTAAGAAATTGAGAATTAAGTTAAGAGTTAATGCGTGTGGGTGGTATTCTACCCACAAAAAGACTAGTTAACCTAGCCTCGAAAGTGTTTGAGGACAATAATCAGAAACTAAAAGAATAAGCAAAAGTTAGATTGACCATGAAGAGATGGAAAGAGAAGGAACAGTGAATACAAGGCCAGAGAGATAGCAGTACCAGTAAAGAATTCTTAGCTTCAGGCTAGGGGTGAAAAACTAGAGACTTGGAGATTAATTAGAAGCTGTTGCAATTATTCAGTTGAGAAATGATAGTCACTTGTATAGGTGTTGGCAATGTGGATAGACAGGATGAAACTATAGATTGCTAGGTATAATAGAGTTTATCAGTGGCTAGATATAACATTAATATACAAAAGAAGGTTATATATATTTTTTATATCAGCAGTAGACCACCAAAAATGTAATGCAAGAGTGGACATCATTAAAAATAGTGTCAAGAATATCATGTATCAAAGAGTAAATGTAACAAAGAAAGACCTATATAAGGAAAATTGTAAAACTTTATAAGAAATGTTACAGGTGACTGATTTTATTATAGAGAGATATACTGTATTAATGGAACTGATACCTAATAGAAAAATATTAATTTTCCTCATATTGATTTCTTGATTCAATGCAATTCCATGTCAATTACAACATGATTATTCATAGCACTTGATGGATTTAAAATGTTTCAAGAAAAAGTGAAGGCTAAGAAGAAATAAGTCCCATCTAAAGATAGTGAACAAGAAAAAGATTTACCCTGGAAGATATTAAAACTTACTAAAGTAACTGAGAGAGTACTTTTAGTTAGCATAGGGATGAACAGATTGACCAGAGGGGTAAAATTAATTGCTCAGGAACAGATCCATACAGATATGAAACTTTGTTATGTGGTAGAGATAAACTCTCAAAGGAAAAATAGAGACTGTTGAACAAATGGAGCCCCCCAAAAATATTTATCCATTTGGAGAAAAAATGAAGTTGTATCTTTACCTCATATAATATTTAAAACAAAACTCGGTAAGTACCACATGTCTAAAACAAAAACTTTGAAACTCTTAGTAGAACAGTAGGTGGAAATTTCCCTTTCCAGCTATGCTAAAGTAACTGGCATCCAACTAGCCATTCTGCAAAAAACAACTGGAAAAACAAAAACAAAAAAAAAAAGTCCCAATTATTTTCAAATATTGGCCAACAGGCAATGCAGGATTGACATCCCTGAGAGAGGAGAAATAAATATCTCTGATTTCTATGACTTTTTGACTGGAGGCAAAATTTCAGGAATGGCACAATGAAGGGCACTTCAAGAAGAGTATGAAATGCATAGCACTCTTGCAGAATTGAAGAGATAGGTTAAGGTTCAGAAAGGCTGACGAATCTGGATTTATGGACATAGTACCTGGGAGAAGGAGTGAGCTAGGCTGACAAAAAGCTGTAGATATCTGCACAGTGGTCATCTTGAATCTTAGCTGGATTCCAGCCTATGCACACACAGGGTGAGATTCTATGAGAAAACTACCCGAGAAAGAAAAACTACTGAGAAATCTATGAACTAAATAACTATCAAAAATTGTACTTGGTAGAGGTCCCAGCCCACCCTTGGAATAGGCTAATCTCACCCTAGTCTAAAGGACTACTCCAGACCTGTTCTAACTAAGCTGAAAAACCAAGCTTCAGAAAGATCAAAGTGCTTTTCAAGTAAATTAGCTGCCTATCTTCTCACTGGAGAAGGGAATGGCAAACCATTTCAGTATTCTTGCCTTGAGAACCCCATGAACAGTGTGAAAAGGCAAAAAGATAGGACCCTGAAAGATGAACTCCCCAGATTGTTAGGTGCCCAATATGTTACTGGAGATCAGTGGAGAAATAACTCCAGAAAAAATGAAGAGACAGACCCAAAGCAAAAACAACACCCATTTGTGGATGTGACTGGTGATAGACGCAAACTCCAGTGCTGTAAAGAGCAATATTGCATAGGAACCCGGAATGTTAGGTCCATGAATCAAGGCAAATTGGAAATGGTCAAACAGGAGATGGCAAAAGTAAACGTAGACATTTTAGGAATCAGCGAATTCAAATGGACTGGAGTGGGTGAATTTAACTCAGATGACCATCATATCTACTACTGGGGGCAAGAATCTCTTCGAAGAAATGGAGTAGCCATCATAGTCAACAAAAGAGTCTGAAATGCAGTACTTGGATGAAATCTCAAAAATGACAGAATGATCTCTGTTCATTTCTAAGGCAAACCATTCAATATCACGGTAATCCAAGTCTGTGCCATGACCAGTAATGCTGAAGAAGCCAAACGGTTCTATGAAGATGTACAAGACCTTGTAGAACTAACACCCAAAAAAGATGTCCTTTTCATTATAGGGGACTGGAGTGCAAAAGTAGGAAGGCAAGCAACACCTGAAGTAACAGGCAAATTTGGCCTTGGAGTACAGAATGAAGCAGGGCAAAGGCTAATAAAGAGTTTTGCTAAGAGAACGCACTGGTCATAGCAAATACCCTCTTCCAAGAACACAAGAGAAGACTCTACACATGGACATCACCAGATGGTCAATACCAAAATCAGACTGATTATATTCTTTGCAGCCAAAGATGGAGAAGCTCTATACAGTCAGCAAAAACTAGACCAGGAGCTGACTGTGGCTCAGAGCATGAACTCCTTATTGCCAAATTCAGACTTACATTGAAGAAAGGAGGGAAAACCACTAGACCATTCAGGTATGACCTAAATCAAATCCCTTATGATTATTCAGTGGGAGTGAGATATAGATTCAAGGGGTTAGATCTGATAGACAGAGTGCCTGAAGAACTATGGATGGAGGTTCATGACATTGTACTAGAGACAGGGAGCAAGACCATCCCCAAGAAAAAGACATGTATAAAAGCAAAATAGCTGTCTGAGGAGGCCTTACAAATAGCTGTGAAAAGAAGAGAAGTGGAAAGCAAAGGAGAAAAGGAAAGATAAACCCATTTGAATGTAGAGTTCCAAAGAATAGCAAGGAGAGATGAGAAAGCCTTCCTAAGTGATCAGTGTAAAGAAACAGAGGAAAATAATAGAATGGGAAAGACTAACTTTCTCTTCAAGAAAGTTAGAGATACCAAGGGAACATTTCATGCAAAGATGGGCTCAATAAAGGACAGAAATGGTATGGATCTAACAGAAGCAGAAGATATTAACAAGAGGTGGCAAGAATACACAGAAGAACTGTACAAAAAAGATCTTCATGACCCAGATAATCACGAAGGTGTGACCACTCACCTAGAGCCAGACATCCTGGAATGTGAAGTCAAGTGGGCCTTAGGAAGCATCACTACAAACGAAGCTAGTGGAGGTGATGGAATTCCAGTTGAGCTATTTTAAATCCTAAAAGATGATGCTGTGAAAGTGCTGCACTCAATATGCCAACAAATCTGGAAAACTCAGCAGTGGCCACAGGGCTGGAAAAGGTCAGTTTTCTTTCCAGTCCCTAAGAAAGGCAATGCCACAGAATGTTCAAACTACCGCACAAATCATTCATCTCACAGGATAGTAAAGTAATGCTCAAAATTCTCCAAGCCAGACTTCAGCAGTACATGAAGCATGAACTTCCAGATGTTCAAGCTGGTTTTAGAAAAGGCAGAGGAACCAGAGATCAAATTGCCAACATCTGCTGGATCATCGAAAAAGCAAGAGAGTTCCAGAAAAACATCTATTTCTGCTTTATTGACTATGCCAAAGCCTTTGACTGTGTGGATCACCACAAACTGTGGAAAATTCTGAAAGAGATGGGAATCCAAGACCACCTGATCTGCCTCTTGAGAAATCTGTATGCAGGTCAAGAAGCAACAGTTAGAACTGGACATGGAACAACAGACTGGTTCCAAATTGGGAAAGGAATACATCAAGGCTGTATGTTGTCACCGTGCTTATTTAACTTATATGCAGAGTACATCATGAGAAATGCTGGGCTGGATGAAGCACAAGCTAGAATCAAGAGAAATATCAATAACCTCAGATATGCAGATGACACCAACCTTATGGCAGAAAGTGAAGAAAAACTAAAGAGCCTCTTGATGAAAGTGAAAGAGGAGAGTGAAAAAGTTGGCTTAAAACTCAACATTCAGAAAAGTAAGATCATGGCAATCGGTCCCATCACTTCATGGCAAATAGATGGGGAAACAATGGAAACAGTGAACGACTTTATTTTTTGGGCTCCAAAATCACTGCAGATGGTGACTGCACCCATGAAATTAAAAGACTCTTACTCTTTGGAAGCAAAGCTGTGACCACCGTAGAGAGCATATTTAAAAGCAGAGACATTACTTTGCCAACAAAGGTCTGTGTAGCCAAAGCTATGGTTTTTCCAGTAGTCATGTTTGGATGTGAGAGTTGGACTATAAAGAACGCTGAGTGCCAAAGAATTGATGCTTTTGGACTGAGGTGTTAGAGAAGAATCTTGAAGAGTCCCTTGGATTGCAAGTATATCCAACCAGTCAATCATAGAGGAAATCAGTCCTGGGTGTTCATCAGAAAGACTGATGTTGAAGCTGAAACTCCAATACTTTGGCTACCTGATGCAAAGAATTAACTCATTGGAGAAGACCCTGATGCTGGCAAAGGTTGAAGATGGAAGGAGAAGGGGACGACAGAGGATGATATGGTTGGATGGCACCACGGACTCAGTGGACATGAGTTTGAGTAAACTCCGGGAGTTGGTGATGGACAGGGAGACCTGGGTTGCTGCAGTCTATGGGGTTGCACAGCGTCAGACACAACTGAGAGACTGAACTGAATTGAGCTGATTATAACTAAGCTCAATAGTGCTTGTTAAAAAAGGACACTGAATGTAGATACTCAGTGATATAACATTCAGAATGTAAGACGTTTAGAAAACATTGCTGGATGACAAGAAGCTCAAGAAGTTGAAATATATGATCCATGATCAGGACAAAAAATACAACCAGACAGAAACAGACTGGAAATTACAGGCATTAGCATACAAGGACTTTAAAGCAACTATTACTAATATATTCAAAAATTACTGATAACAAAGAGAAGAGAAGAGTGATTATAATGAAAGAATCAGGTATAATCCCCTAGTGAGGATTTAGCTAGTAATCAACGAATAGATTTTCAAAGTTATGTGGAAATATAAAGGACCCACAGCCTAAACAATTTTCAAGAAAGAACAAAAGCCAGAGGACTTATACTACCTGAATTTGAGACTTAACTATAAAGCTGCAGTCATCAAGATGGTATCATCCTGACCTCAGGATAGATTTATTACAGGTTATGGAACAAAATAGAGTCCATATCCATATGGTCTGTTAAATTTCACAAAAGTCCCAAAGTAATTTAAAGGACAGAAGAATGGTCTGACAAATGAAAGTAAAAGTGAAAGTCACTCAGTTGTATTCGACTCTTTGCAATCCCATGGACTATACAGTCCATGAAAATCTCCACGCAAGAATACTGGAGTGGGTATTCTTTCCGTTCTCCAGGGGATCTTGCCAACCCAGGGGTCAAACCCAGGTCTCCTTCATTGCAGGCGGATTTTTTTACCAACTGGGCAACAAAGGAAGCCCAATAATACTAGAGTGGGTAGCCTTTCCCTTCTCCAGCAGATCTTCCGGACCCATGAATCAAATCGGTTATCTCCTTCATTGCAGGTGGATTCTTCACCTACTGAGCTATCAGAGAAGGTCTGACAAATAGTACTGTAAAAAAAAAAAAAGAACCTCAACTTACACTGTTATGGGCTGTGTGCTCAGTCGCTTCAGTCGTGTCTGACTCTTTGTGACCCTGTGGACTGTAGGCCACCAGGCTCCCCTGTCCATGGGATTCTCCAGGCAAGAATACTGGAGTGGGTTGCTGTGCCCTCCTTCAGGAGATCTTACCAACCCGGGAATTGAACTCGTATCTGCCTACGTCTCCTGCATTGCGGGTGGATTCTTTACCCACTGAGCCACCTGGGAAGCTTGTTTATACCATTACACCATATACAAAATTGATGATAAATCTGCATAAAGCTATAACATAAACTTCTAGATTAAAACGTAGAAATTTTGTGCCTTTGGAATAGAAAACATTTTCTTAGGATACAAAAATAGCCCCCCCCCACCCCCCTCCCCGCCCAAAATCGCAAGTTTGACTTTGTTAAATTAATAACTTCTCAAAAGATAGAGTTAAGAAAATGTAAAAAGAAGCCACTGACTGTGAGCAAAATGTCAACAGTATGTATATCTAACAGAAGGCCTCTCCAGAATATAATAAGAACTCTTAAAGTCAAAGTGAATGTCATGTCCGATTCTTTGCGACCACATGGACTATTCAGTCCATGAAATTCTTTAGGCCAGAATACTGGAGTGGGTAGCCTTTCCCTTCTCCAGGGGATCTTCCCAACCCAGGGATCGAACCCAGGTCTCTTGCATTGCAGGCGGATTCTTTACCATCTGAGCAACAGGGGAAGCCCAAGAACTCAAAAAGAAATACACAAACCTCAATTAAAAAATGGGCAAAGGCATTTGGAAAGACACTTGACAAAAGAAGATATTAAAAAATATTTTGTATTTTGAGATAGGGAAACTCTTTAATAAGGCATGAAATCGTTGACTACTGAAAAATTGGTATATTTCACTATATGAAAATTAAGAGTGAAGGACACCTTACAGTGAAGACAGTTATGAACTCTGAGTCAATGTTAACAATACATGACATTGACAAAGAATTGTTTTCAAAAATAGAGAAGTAGTCCTCCTGCTTAGAACAACTAATAGAAACCAACCTGATCTCAAAATTTGAATATTTAAAAAAATGTGTTTATGTTTATTTATATATGTATCTACATATGTGTTTGTTTATTTCAAGGCATTAGAGAAATAACAGGACTTTGAAGAAGTGTGGGCCAGATCTTAGGGGGAGAAAAAGGACTCTTAGGAAAGTGACCCTGACACTTCAGGCTACCTTTTCTCTAGCTATATCTTCCAGTTCCTGAGTAGGTTCTTGAGGCTAAAGATAAAAGTACTGTTTAGGGACTTCATGTTGAGATTGTGAATGAAAGAAGGGCTGCTCTCTAGAAGTAAAAGTGAATCAGAAAGTGTTCTACCTTCCCTCAAAGGGATTAGAGTTTTTCACCACATCTTCTTAATCTCTGACTGAATTAAGGTAATGGAGGATTACTAATGCACCTAGCCTCATTGCTTGCCGAAAGTGAAAATATTAATAGATCTTGAGAAAGATATCATTACTTGAAGCCTCAGATTATGTCTATGATTTTCCATGTACATTGTCCAGCACTCAGTTCAAAATAATCAGCATATTAACAAATGAGACAACATGGTAGAAGAATGAGAGGGAAAAAATTATTTACCAAACATTAGTCATTCAAGATTAAATGACAGGGTTTCTCTTGGTGGTCCAGTGGTTAAGACACTGCAGGGAGGAAGGTGTTGATCCCTGGTCAAAGATTGCTCATGCCTCATGGTATGGCACGACCAAAAAATAAGAAATAGAAATTTAAAAAGAAAGATAAATGACAGATGTATACCCTCAAAAATGTATAGATGAGGTGTCAGACATGTTAACAACCTAAAGGTATCTGAATAATGAAATGATCAGACTTAGATACAGACTTTATAGTATGTTCAAGTACATAAAGACAAAATTAAAAATTTCAGCAGAAAATTGGAAGTGAACTGAAGAACCTAATGGAAATTCTAGAACTGAAAAATATAATAACAGAAACTAAGAATTTGATGAACTTAGACCTGGATAGTATGTCATAAGAAAAAAATAAACCGCTTAGAAACAAATGGGTAGAAAATACAGAAATGAGTTTAAGAGACATAGTGATACATCAGAAAGTTTTAAAGTATGTAATTGATATCTCAGAAGGAGAAAAAATGAGAGTGAAATAGAGACAGATAGTGGCTGAGAATTTTCCACATATGGCAGAGAATATCAAACAACAAATTTAGTAAACCCTGTTATTAGTGCAGGAAAAATCTTTCATGAAGAAAATTATAGTTTACACAGTATTAGAAAAGTCTAAAGACCAAAAGATATACTCTTAAAAACAACCAGTTAAAAAGTCCAGTCACCTTCAAAGAAGCAGCAGTAAAAATGACAGCTCATTTCTCATTGGAAACAGTTGAAACCAGAAGACAGTGGAATGTGCTGAAACAATAACTGCCATCCTAGAATGATGTACTGAGTGAAAATAGGTAAAAGTACAGTGAAGACAGTAACTAAGAGAACACACATGGAGTTGTCAAGGGAGAAGGAAATTATAAAATGTGAGTGTAAATTTGGAATCGTGGCTTAAAATTTAAGTTAAACTCTCTATTACTGTCATTATAGTTCACTTAACATGGTGCTTTTAGATGTCAGCAAATATTTAAATCTTTAGATTCAATAACAGTGTTACTTCTTTAAACAAATACTTAGAGTGTCTACCATTTGCCTGTTAAGTGTATGTTGCAGCTAGCAGTATAGTAAGAAGCAAACACAGAGATAGTTTCTTCTTTCCAGAACTCATATGCTAGTGGTTGAAGTAATGGTGGTGGACTGGGGACAGAAAATAAATAACCACATGATTAACTGTGATGGACATGGGTCCATGGTTCTGTGAGGTGTAAAATGGGTGATTTAACTAACCTTTGCTAAGTCTGAAGAAAGAAGTTATCTAGATCAGGGAAGGCAGCATCACCATGTGCAAAATACTGTGATGGGATACAGATGATGTGTTGCAGGATTGGAAAGAAGCTCTGTTTAGCTGTAGCAGAGAGAGCTAGAGTTGGGTAGTGTTGTAAGGTTTCTCTGTGAAGTAATGTGGAATGGGACAAAACTGGACAGGTAAACAGAGTCTGTAGTGTTGACTAGGTGGTGCTTATAAAGGGTTTATGATTTTATTCTTAGAGTGATAGGAAGTCATTGAAATACAAATGCAGATGGGTAATATTTTCAAAATCATATTTTGAAAAGATTGCAGTATGAAGATCAGATTGAAGGTCAGCCATGGATAGAGACGGATTCCCATCACTCTTATTGCAGTACTGTAGGTAGTAAGTGATGGTGGCTTGGGCTAATGTGATGGACTAGAGGTAATGTGGGTAGATGCCCTAAGTACTTAGATGCTAAATTTGACACCGCTGGGTGATAGATTGGTAGAGGAAGATATCAAAGTGTTATAGACTACTGTAAGACTTGCTTTATATACACACACACATGATTGCATATTAAATGGTATGTTTTGAAAATGTTTCAAAGTTAAAGAATTGTTTGAATAAATAAATCATCTATACAGTAGAATGTTATGAGACTGGAAGTGGTGTTTAGGAATTTTTAACAGTGTGAGGAAATAACCTATGGTCTTACATAATAAAGTAGAAAATGAAGTTGTTTAAAATGTATATCATTAATTATATAAATTATGATAGTGAAACATGCTAATGATCAGAAATAACTCTTTTGACATATAGACACCTCAAGAAGAACATGCTATTAATGGTCCAAAACTCCTGAGGAAAAAACGTACAACTGTAGCTGAAAAAAATACCTGTCAGCTTTATATTCAGACTGATCATCTGTTCTTTAAATATTACGGGACACGAGAAGCTGTGATCGCCCAGGTATCTATAATTTTGCTACTACTTTAGTTTTGATATTCTCATATTGTTTCATTATACCTGTATTTTCCTCTAAAAGTTAAAGTTAGTGCATATCTCATTTTGGAAGAGTGATGAGTATGTATTTTCAGTTGTGATGTGATAAAATATGTAAGATAAGAACTTAAATAACTGAAAGACCAGTTAGGATATTTTAGTGTCGTTCAAAAGAGAGATTTAAGAAAATGATTTCATGAAGAAGATGATGGCACTGGAGCTTAGCTTTGAAAAGAGGGTCAGATTATCATTTGTGGTCTTAAAGGAGAGAAAGGTAGAAGAATCCTAGTGAGCGTATTTAATTTCTAGTCTGTATTCTCATTATACTTAACACTCTGTGTGCTCTGTGCTTCGTTGCTCAGTTGTGTCTGCCTTTTTGTGACCTCATGGACTGCAGCCCGCCAGGCTGCTCTGTCTGTGGGGATTCTCCAGGCAAGTATACTGGAGAGGGTTGCCTTGCCCTCCTTGGGGGGATCTTCCCCACCCAGGGATAGAACCCAGGTCCTCCCACATTGCAGACAGATTCTTTACTGTCTGAGCCACCAGAGAAGCCCACTCTATAAGTTACACTATTATCTGCATTTGTATCTTTTCAACCCTTCAGTTTAGTTCAATTCAGTCACTCAGTCATGTCTGACTCTCTGCGACCCCATGAACCGCAGCACGCCAGGCCTCCCTGTCCATCACCAACACCCGGAGTTTACCCAAACCCATATCCATTGAGTTGGTGATGCCATCCAACCATCTCATCCTCTGTCATCCCCTTCTCCTCCTGCCCTCAATCTTTCCCAGCATCAGGGTCTTTTCAAATGACTCAGCTCTTCTTATCAGGTGGCCAAAGTATTGGAGTTTCAGCTTCAACATCAGTCCTTCCAATGAACATTCAGGACTGATTTCCTTTAGGATGGACTGGTTGGATCTCCTTGCAGTCCAAGGGACTCTCAAGAGTCTTCTCCAACACCACGTTTCAGAAGCATCAATTCTTCAGTGCTCAGCTTTCATTATAGTCCAACTCTCACTCTACTGGAAAAACCCTTATTAAAGTATAAATTTTTTGGAGATACTCTTCAAAATATCCTTCATTTTGAAGGTATCCATTGAGTTTGATGAATGCATTTTGAGTCCAAGGATTTGAGACTGAGATGGTGGAGGTGTCATTAGTACAAATGGTGAACTTGTTTTGTTGGTGGTAATGAACTTACTTTTAGACATGTTTTAAAAACCCATGTATATGATTGTCCCTTTAGGGTATTGAAAATACAAAATTGGAGCATGGGAGAGGTTAGCCTTGAGCTTTCTGCATGGAATTTAAGGGTTTAAGAGATAGTTAAAACAAGGAAAGAGAATGAAAAGGAGAGAATAAAATATAAAGGGAAGGAACTGGGAGATAAAATCTCTTTATAGTGAATAGATTGAAGAGAAATTATGGGCTAAAATGTAATAGTTAAAAGAGGTAGGAGATAAAGTAGAATCAACCAAGGAATAAGAAAAGTTTCAAATTAAATGCATAGCCAGTAGTGTCGTATTTGGAGATATCAAAGAGAATGACTTCAATGTGTTAATTAACTTGATGGGAGGGATCCTTTCCCAGTGTGTATGTTTGGCAAATTGTCATGATATACACTTTAAATATCTTACATTTAATTTGTTGATTATACCTCAGTGAAAAAGACCCTGATGCTGTGAAAGATTGAAGGCAGGAGGAGAAGGGGACAACAGAAGATGAGATGGTTGGATGGTATCACTGATTAAATGGACATGAGTTTGAGCAAGCTTCAGGAGATAGTGAAGGACAGGGAAGCTTGGCATTGGATGGTTGGATGGCATCACCAACTCAGTGGACACGTGTTTGAGCAATATCTGGGAGTTGGTGATGGACAGGGAAGCCTGGTGTGCTGCAGTCCATGGGGTCACAAAGAGTCGGACATGACTGAGCGACTGAACTGCCTGACTGAACTGAACGCTGAAAAATGAGAGAATGATTATAAATATTAGTTGATTTAATTATCAGAAGATTGTTGATGTGTTTTAAGCAAACTTTCAGTAAAGTTGTGAGGGTGAAAACATTGTGAACAATAAGGAATTGGTTGGCAGGAACAGTTAGGGTTTTAAGAGACATGAAAAACCAGAAATATGGTGGCTTAAGAATAATATGGAATATTTGAGTGAAAGGGGGACACACGAGCAGTTGGTCAGAAGAGGAAAATGATCCAGTAGAGAAGCAGTGTAAGATATGAAAAAGAAAAATTGATGTAAGACAATGTTCTTGAAGATCCAGTAAGGATTGGGGTTAAGAATATAAGAAAGTTACTCCATAAGGAAGAGTTACCATTTGAGGAAGATAGAAATGGATAAAGATATAAAAATTTGAAGGTTAAAAGAGCAGAAACTCAAGATGAACTCTTAGTAAACTAAGATATTTAATTAGTCATCTGTGGAGAAATGTTTGAACCGCCAGTGTTCAGGGTGGAGAAAGAACCAAGAATTGGATAAGGGATCACTAAGCCAAGCTGAGTGTAGGTAGCACAGATTTATAAGGGACTTTATCAGCAGTGTTATGATGTTCTTTATCAATGTGTGGCAAACTGGGCTCCTTTTAAAATTGTTAATGCTTCTACTTGGCTGTTCTATGTTTATATAATTTATTTGAAAGTAGTTTTGAAACTATATATGCATGTATATTTTCACATAAGTGGTAGCAGGAATGCTTTTTGTAAATGAAGATGGGAAGGTTCATATAAAGTGATTTAGAAGCCAGAGAGTTAAGTTGGGAGTCAGCTAGGTAAAAAGAGGATCTTTTCTGTGTTCTGTCACTCTGCTTGTCTCTCTCAATTTTAGCAAAATCTGAATGTATATTATTTATATTTGTATTACTTCCTTCCCTTTCTCCCCCCTCTAAAATAAATCTCTATAAGTTTTTTGGGACCTTCTCAGTTTTGTTTACCACTATACCTCCAGCACCTAAAACAGCCTTTGTTGTTACTTAGTTGCCAAGTCATCTTAAATGCTTTTTGGACCCCATGGGCTGTAGCCTGCCTGGCTCCTCCCGCCATGGGATTTCCCAGGCAAGAATACTGGAATGTGTTGCCATTTCCTTCTCCAGGGGATCTTCCCAACCTAGGAATCAAATCTGTCTCCTGCATTGGCAAGCGGGTTCTTTACCCACTGAGTCACCAGGGAAGCCCAGTACCTACTACCTAGTAAGTGGTGGACAAAACTTACAGAATGTGTACCAGTGCAGCAGTGGAAAGACTGTGTCAGAGAATGACTGAGTATCCTGATACTAACAGGGAGATATTCACAGAATATGTTTGAATTGAGTCTAAGGAGTAAAACCCTAGGTATAAGGCAGCAGCATGTGAAAAAGCATGGAAGTATGACATTGCAGGATGAATTGAGGAAACAAAGTTTCATATGACCGAGGCAAGAGTGCATGTTTGGTTTTGGCCAGAGAAAAGTCTGGAGAGTCTTCAGTTTCTCTTCTCAGTTCCAGCTCACTCATCTTTTTCATCCTTTGATCTAGTATATGATATTGACATTTTAAAATTTGAATGTGGTAGAATATGAATAATTCTTGATTTGGAAAATGGAAATTCACAGTATTTTTCACGTTTCAACATTGCCCCTAAAATGTTTTTCTTTTTTTAAAATATCAATAGATATCCAGTCATGTTAAAGCAATTGATACCATTTACCAGACAACAGACTTCTCTGGAATCCGTAACATCAGTTTCATGGTGAAACGCATAAGAGTAAGTAAGGAATTTCAATAGTTAACATCAAAAAGAGAAACAATAAGGATCATGTTTACAAAATGAAAATGCTTGCCTTTTATTTCATTTTTATGCATTAAATAGTTTAAATTGTATTTACTGATACAGGTTATCTTTACTCTTGGGTTGTATATACACACAGAGTGGATACCTGGACCTAATGACTTAAGAATGAAATCTATAGAGCTTTAATCTGGACTGTAGAAGAAGTATGGTAGAAAGTACTGTTTTCTGTTTGTCTGATTAACATGCTAGTTATAAAGCGCTCTGGTAACTAGAGACTTGGTACTTGACATTTCCCCAGTTTCTGTAGTTTCTGTGGATTTCCCTTATAGAGTATACTTTAGAGTGTGTCCCATTGATGCTCCAGTGGAGGGAAGGATAGATACAGTGGTTAAGTAAAGTTGGAAGTTGGAGAAACACTTAATTCTATTTCCTCTTGAAATTTAACAGTGCACACTAATGCATTCCAGGTTTTGAGAAATCCTTTGGGAAAGAAATCCATACATTTCTAAGCTCATTTAGCCTTTTTTGTATTAACATCATCTGAGACGCCAAAGAATTGCAGTACACGTTTTGAGAAATGCTGATTCTTAGTTTTCATATTATAAATTGTTAATAAGTAAATACTCAATTATTAACAAAATAGGAGTTTCAAACATTTTCTAAATATGAATTCTTTCAAAGTATATAGCTTTTAAGAATCTGAGTTTATAAGCTAGATAACCCATGTTTTAAAAGTACCATTTTACAAAAGTACTTTCCACAGAACTTCTTTATTTTTAACAAAAATTGTAATTTTTTTTAAAATTATATATTTATTTATTTTTGGCCTCACTATGCAGCTTGCAGGATCTTAGTTCCCCAACCAGGGATTGAACCCTAGCCCTCTCAGTGAAAGCACTGAGTCTTGACCACTGGATCTCCAGGGAACTTCCCATAGAGAATTCTTTATATTTCTTAAAATATGATTGACTAGACTATAGTTTTAGTATACATGTGTAATATATTTTTAAAAATAACTGGAAGTGGTCTTTACTTTTAAAAGTGACATGATTAAATACTACATTGAGTTGTCTTGAGGTGAAATAATATGGTTTATAGACAGATAAAGAACTGTAATCAGTTGCTTTTGTGTATTTTGAGAGTGATATAAACATCTAAATGAGCAAATAAAAGTGATAAGTGGTATAAGTATTACTGTTTAGTAGACAGAGGAATAAAGTGCAAAGTAGTGAAAAACAGAGAACACCCTAAGAAGTTTTAGTAAGGTACATTTTTTTGAGTAAAATAATTTGCATTATGAAGAAACACATGTACATAAAAGGGTAATGTGGCAGTTGGTTCGTTCTTTTTCCGGCCTTTAGTCAAGATTAAAACTTTAGTTTAAAATCTCATCAGTTGAAGTTTGTGACCCATTAAATAATTTGAAATTTATATTTTGTAAGCATATATTTAAATATTCATCATCCCATTTTTAATATAGGTAACTAAAATTTAGATGCAGTTTTTATTTATAACCAATATTATAGAAGTATCAGAATTTCATTTCTGTGTTTTGTGGGGAGAAGCAATATGTAGCATGTCTCTAAGCATGGGCTACTTACAACACATAGTGTTCTTGTTTTGGGATTTGTGTGTGTGTGTTATATGACCATAACTAATTGTTTTTGATTAATTGTTAATGGATAAACCAGATGTTCTCATACCTGTCCTTGGGCAGTTAACCTCAAGGGGTTTCTGCCACCCTGTTTGTAAACCCCTTGGTTTTACTGAAAGATGTGGATCATAAAAAGACCTGTAGTTTTCATTTTATTGACTGTAATAGCCTTACCTTATCACTGATATTTTCAGTAGACTGAGATTTGCCTTCTAAGCAGTGTTTATTCTCATATATATTCCTTTTTATTCTCTGTCAACAGTCTTATATGTAATTCTCTTACTTAGAGAAAACCAAATTGTTCTAGGACTTCAAAAGATAGGCAGAGGTCTCTGAAAAGAAGTAATGACTCATAAATAAAAGCTTTTGTTTTGGTGAAGTTTGGTATCAGAATGGATTATTCTTCACATTGTGTAAGAGAAACCTGCCCCAAGAGTATAGTAGTAAAATGTTTGAAGGAAACATTCTGGAGGAATTCAGCTTGAAATAGAGAAACAAATGGGCAAAGAAAAAAAATTTCTTACATTCAGGGAAAAAAATTGAACTTGAAGCTAGTTGGGCTTGACTCATGATTTTCTAGGCAAGTAGAACCAGGAATATGATCTGTCTGCTGAATTGACAGTCTTGGATTTAATATCTATTTTATGTTCTGCTAATTAGGTGAAAAATAGGGTTTTATATCCTTTACTTATCACCATATGTAGGAGATCAGCACTAAGGGAGACTGATCAGATGATTAAATTTGAGAAACTGTACTTCCTTATTAGAAATTTTGAAAGCAGAACTTGTTTTTTCATCCCAAGTGTTCAGGAAAGGGGTGAATATTTGCTCAGAAATGTAACCTACTCAGTTTTAATTCCCCTACCTTGTCTTTCCATTTTTCTTTCTTTTTGGTGTCTATGATCAGCTATAGGGTGGAGGAAGTGGGAGTAACTGTAGAAGCATTAATTTAGCCCCAACTTCCTTGGGCCCCAAGTATATTGTCCAACTTGGTCAAATTTTTCTAAATCTTCAGTTATCCTCATGGCTACTTAAAAAAAAAAATTGACTAAGTAGTGGATACTACTTCCACTAAAGCTCTGCTGACATTAGCTGCTTATTAAAATCATTGTTTTGTGGATTTTAGATCAATACAACTGCTGATGAGAAGGACCCTACAAATCCATTCCGTTTTCCAAATATTGGTGTAGAGAAGTTTCTGGAGCTGAATTCTGAGCAGAATCATGATGACTACTGTTTGGCCTACGTTTTCACAGATCGAGATTTTGATGATGGTGTCCTTGGTCTGGCGTGGGTTGGAGCACCTTCAGGTAGTTTATCTAAATATGTCTTGACTTACTACTTGAAATGAAAAGCAGTTTCATGATGGATTGAATTTTACAGAGTATAGGAGAAAGTGATGCCCATGCAGTATTTTCATTTGTACAGCTCAAGTTAGGTAAGATTCATAAGCATAATGTAAATGGAAAAATAGATGAAGCAGCTTTTTATTTTGAAATGAATTACATGAGTACTAACAGGGAGATATCCTGACATTTGGTGTCGTACATTCAGTGACTGAAATAAATAATTTTATGGGGAAAAGTGGTACTTATTTCTGAAACTGAAAAGCAGAATGTTAATTGTTCCGCAAAAGTTAATGTAATTAATTAATGGGGTGGGGGTTGGGGAGAGGTTCTTAGAGTCAACAAGGGAAAATTATCTTCTTGCTTTTGTTCTGGAGTGAGATAAAATGGAGAGAAATCCTGCTCAAGAACAGCAGGTGGGAAGAAAAAGAAAGACTACCTTTACTATCATTATTTTATTTCTAGCCTTTATTTTAACAAAACTCAAGTGTTGCCTGAAAAGAGATGTGAGCAGGAGACCCCAGGACCCATAACTCCACTGGCTTGACTGCATGGACCCACATTCTGCTGGTGTCTACCTTAGCCATGAAAGCCACTATCATTGAGAAAGCTGGAATAGGATAATCTCCTTTCTACTGCAGTACAGTGGGGATCTGTCATTTACAGTATAATAGATTCAGTAGCCTAGTTTAGAGAAATACAAATTTATTAAGTGAAAGATAAGTAGAAAGAATCCCCAACTCTTTGAATATAAATTTGCCATATAGAATTTGATCAGTAGTCTGTCATCTTCTGAGCTGTAAACAGCAATTTCTCCTTCTGATATATATTTTTAAAAGAATCAACTTCAACTTTATATGGAGTAAGACAGGCTTTTCTATTATTTATTTATTCTTTGATTAATTCTTTGATAAATTCTTTGATTTGTTATACATATTTTAACATCTTTAGTACTATAGTTTTGCTCTTATATATTTTGCTCTTTTTTTAAAACCAGCAGTGAATATCCTTTTTACAGGTTCCAAAGCTTTTGTTTCTCTGCCACATTTCTCTGCTGTCATTAAAATACATGTTTATGTCATAGGCTGCATGTATCATATAGTACAGTATTTTTGGATATTTGTCCTTAAGAGTGATCTGTGCCGATTTTGTGTTACTTGCATTGTCAGCAGACTGTACATCTCACTCTTTCCTGTGATGTGATAATTCACATATTTTATAACTTGTATATGCTGAAATTTTTTTTTCCCTGCTTGGGAAAAAGATTAGTTGGATAATTTTTTCATAAAGTTTATAATCCTTTATCCTTATTCATCAGTAAATACTATAGAAACTCAAGGATTCATTTGGTTTTTCTTTATATGTTGTGGTTAATATAGTGGTTCTTTAACTGTGCTCCATGGACTAGCAGTATCCATATGACCTGGGAACTTGTTAGGAATGTAAATTTATGGGCCTCACTTAGGTCTACTGTCTCAGAAACTCCAGGTGGTGTGGAGCCCATCAGTCTTTATCTGAAGAAGCCCTCCAGGTGATTCTGATGCATTCTAAAGTTAGAAAACCAACATATTAATATTTTTGCTCACAAAATGTCTCCTGGGCAAATGATTAGATGATCTCAGACTAAAAACTTCCTGCCATTTTCTATTTTCAACTCCAGACTGTTGTTCATTAAGAATGTAGTGGTTCTGAGAGAGCTTGGTCAAATTTTTCTGAATAGTCAGATATCTGCATGTCTACTTAAAAAAAAAAGACTATATATTTAGAACAGTTTTAAATTTATACAGAAATTGAGCTGATAGTATAGAGTGTTATCCCCCCTACCTTTCTATTTTATAACAGCTTACATTAGTATGATACATTTGTTACACTTAATGAACCAGTATTGGTACATTATTGTTAACTAAAATCATCCCTTAGTTTATTCAGATTTCTTATTCAGATCCTTTTCCCATTCCAGGATCTTGTCCAGGATACAACCATACATTTAATTGTCATTTTTCTTTAGTCTCCTCCTAGCTGTGATGATTTTTCAGACTTTTCTAATTTTTTATAACCTTGACAGTTTTGAGGCGTATTGGTCAGGGATATTGTTGGATGCCCCTCTGTCATAAGTCTGTTTGATGTTTTTCTCATGATTGAACTAGGGTTTGGGGGACAGTTAGTTTTTCTGTCTAGTTTGTGATGTCTGGACCACTTACTTTATGAAGTACTGTTTATTTTATTAAAGTGACAGTAGGCAGAGTTCTGGTTTGAGAATGCTAGGCCACATTACTTGTATTTTTGTTGTTGTTCTTCGTCTGATGCCTTCTTCTTTTACTCTGTGTTAAACCCCCAACTCTAGCTCTCACAAGCCTTTTCCTAGAAGCTTCTGGAGGAACAGCTAGGCAGGGACGGAAGAATGGGGCCAGAGTGGGAAAGAGAAGGGCTCTTTGTTCTTTTGACACAACTTTTTCTAAAATAGGATACCTGCCCTGACAGCTTTCTTCTTCATTTCCCTTTGCCCTTAGACTACCTGAACTGAGTTTATTTGGTTTGCATTTTACTTGTTTTTATAAGCAACTTTATGTATTTGCTCTTACTAATTAATTCAGTTCCCTTGTGATGTATAGGTGTTATTTTCTCCATTATACAGACGAGGAAAGTTGGATTACAACCCAGTACCACAAAGAACCTAGAATCTGGACCTTTTGACGCCACGTTTTGTGCATTTGGTAGTTATTTTACTCGGTATTATTATAATATAACAGCCTACCTTTATCTCTCTAAGACATTTCCAAGAAGAAGTTGAAATGTTTCCTGAATCTAAGTAGAGATGGAATCTGTTTCCTTCTTAAGAGAGAGGAGTCATGTGTGTGTGCCAAGTCACATCAGTCATGTCTGACTAGAATTTAGGCATCGTTTTGGGTAATTGTCATGAGATAAAAAGAAGAGTTCTGGATTGGGAGCTAGTGTACTGGGTCCTTGTCTGTTCTGTCCCTGTAAATTCAGGTAAATCATGTTATTTCAGCTTGTTTATTTTTCATTGTAATTTCTTCTGTCTTTGCCCTTCCTTTGTGATTTAATGTTTCTGTATGCAGATCTTAGTAATGCTAGTTTTAGACTGATTTTTTGCAATAGTATTTTATAGCTGATCTGTTCAGCTTGTGGTCTGTTGCTTGTCTTAACCTTTTTCATTTTTATTTGACCTAATTAATTTCTATTGTATTATTTAGCTTAATTTCATTTAATTCTGCAGCTCTTTCACTATTCAAATATATAGTAGTGAAAAGAATTTTGTTGTGATACTGTTGTGTTAATTTTTACAGGATAGTTACTCAAATTACTAGCTGTAGTCTTCTTCATTGACTCAGTTAATGTGGAAAAAACAATGAGAGTTGAAACATTCCAATAATGTTTCTTGTGTTTTAGTCTTTTTTTATGCTACTTTTTATTTGTTCTCTTAAAATTTTTTATTGTGGTTGGGTTCTGCCCTCAGTTTCCTTTCAGTGAGAAAAACAGTTCCTCCTGCCCTGACTCCATAATAAGTAGAAACAGCTGGTAAACTGGGCTAACTTGGAGGCTTCCATGTGGAATCATACAGGACCTAGAAGGGAGCTCTAGAAAGGGAGGAGTCTGGTCTCCGAAACGAAGTTAGTCTTGAATAGGAAACTGGAAAGATTAAACTTCTCTTTTTATAAGCAAAGTTTTGTGTTAAGCAGGTAGTAAGTAGTCTTTTATTTAGAGACTGAAATGTCAGTCCCTTCACAAAGTAAATTCTTTATATTAGATAGCCCTTTGTTGTACTTCATTTGCTACACTCTTCTAACATGATTTTTGAGGGGGTCGTCTTTGTTTTATTAAGGCATATTCTGCTCACCTGTTACCCACCTTACTGTTATCAGTTAACCCAGTGAACATAGTCTCAGTTTGCCAGGTGACTGAAGAAGGCTGACTGTGGAATTCATCTGCAGAGCCAATCCTGAACCATTGAGTATTCCTCTGACCATTTGTGAAGAACATTTTGAGGGACATTTCATTTGGTAGAGATCTTCTTTTCTGTTTTTCTTTTTTAGAACCTGTCTGGCAGTATACTAACTTCTGCTTCAGAATTACTGCTCAGATTAGTGTTGAATGGTCAGCATGCTACTATTGTTGTAGATGTTTAGGCTTGCTCACACCAAAACTGTATTTATGGATTCTTTCAAGGTATTAAACTTACCCTTGTAGGTTTTATAATTTTTTTTCTTTTGGGGAATTGTTCTAACAAGTTTAGGACTGATATTCTGTGACTAGCCCTCAGACTATCTTGTAGATAGAAAAATGTTTCTGTTTCTTTGTTGGTCTTTGAGTTATCCATTCATCATTGTTATTCATAATTTGTATTTTTCAGTGATGACTGTGTAGTAAACTTTTAAATTTACAGTGTAAAGCAATTACTGAAATTGAGTTATAACTTAGCTGTAGGTATTTCTAACATCATTAATTCAGTTTCTGGCATATCTAAAATTGTTGTAGTATTTAAAAAGTTAAATCACAACTAATAAAGTTAGACATAGTATTGTATTTCTTTCTGTGTAACTGAGTTATTCCAACATATGCTGTTAGTGTGTAAAAATAGCAAACTTTCCAGATAAGCAATAGTTATTGAAACCAAAAGCAGTTAAGTATATTAAACTAGATGTGAATTAAAAAGACTGTATTTCAGAAGACTACACTCAAATTTATGCATTATCTTTCCTTAAATTAGATAGACCTTAAAAATATAGGAAGTGCATTATTGGAGTTTTTAATGTGTGCTGTTTACTTTTTTTTTAACTGATAAAGATTTGCAGTGTGGAGTCTTCTATGCTTAATTCAAGTCTGACAGTACAGCACTGGACCAATTTGCGTATGACACATCTTCAATAAGGCAGGATATTAATTTGCTACTTATTTAAAACTATAATATGTAGACTGTAATTATTACATACAGAATGCTTATTTATATCTTTTCTAGTTTCTAGAATAGTGATACAGTCCTTCGGACTCCAAAAGTAAAAGTAGATTAACAGAATATGTTAAATATTTGTAAGTCATTTGATGTTATCTTTCTATTCAGTTTTATGTGTAGAAAACATAGTAAATATTAAATATAGAGGTTCTCAATCTTTTGCCCTTTAAAATCTGCATATGTGACTTAGTCTTTCAGTTTAGTTTTCTATGAAAGCACATTATCATTTCAGTTTCTTGAATTGTATCATAATAGTCATTAAATTTATGATATGTTTTCCTGTACTTTCTAATATTAAAAGGAACAAGGCAACGGTTGTAGTTTCTTGCCATTCTTGCATATCTTTTTTTTTTTTTTTCTGAACTTTTAATTTTGTATCTAGGTATAACCGATTAACAATGTTGTGATAGTTTCAGGTGGACAGCGAAGGGACTCAGCCGTACATGTGCATGTATCCATTCTCTCCCAAGGCCCCTTCCCATCCAGGCCGCCACATTCAGGCTTCTTGTTGGTTATCCATTTTAAATATAGTATGTCTTGCACATCTGTTTTGAATTGCTTTCCTATTATATACTTTATCAGAGATTATAAATGTTAGACTTTAAAAGATGTAATTTGGTTGTAACTTTGTGTGTAGAAAGTTAATTTGAAATAATTAGATCATTTATCAGAATATCCTAATCCATTTGATTGTATTTTAATGAAAAAATGCAAATAATCTCTTAAAATGTGAATGTAAACCAAAGTACTTTCCCTGAAAGTCTTTAGTAGTTATTTAAAATACTGTGATCGTCTCAGTGCAGTGTACGTAAAAGCAAGGATTGGCCAGTTTCTAATTTGCTGATGTTCTTTTTTTTAATTTCTAAAATTGACTGCATTTATATGTGAAAACACTTTTATATTGGTATCAAGCTCTGAAGTTTAGGAACTGTAAATGAACAGATGAAATACAAAATGATTTCATATTTTTCATACAAGTAAAAGATGAAGACTGAAATTTGAAAATATCTTCAAGTCATGTTGGAAAATCATAATTGAGTTTTTTGAACCTATTTTGGAAAAATATTCAAACTTGCCAAAAAGTTGCAAGAGTAGTATAGTGAACTCCTGATAAATTAATCAGTTAACATGTTACCACATTTGCTTTTTCTCCCTTCCCACTTTCTCTCCTTCGTTCCTTTTTTCTTGTACCCACTTGACATTTTTTGAGTTTTATTGAGATATAATAGACAAATAAAATTGTAAGATATTTAAAGTGTACAATGTGATTTGATATTTGTATGCATTGTGAATGCATGATTCCCACCACCAAGTTTAATACATCCATTGCCCCACATATTTACATTTTTCCTTTTTGTGTGTGAGAATGTTTAACTTCTGTTCTCTTAGCAGATTTGATTTATATAATACCATGTTTTTAGCTATAGTCATCATGTGTTACACATTAGAACCTCAGACTTTATTCATCTTACAACTTGAAGTTTGTACCTCTATCAGCCTATATCCTCCACACCCTAGCCTCCACTACTTTTTTCTTTTTAAAGAGTACATAGTACATTGTCTTTTAGGACATGAATCACATCCTCCTGTGCATCGCTGTTATTATTTGTAGAAGTGACTTCCTTAGCATCTCCTTGAGAATATTTTGTCAGCTTTCATTTAACTTAAATATAAGTTTTCTTCTTGAAAAATGAAAAAGTATAGGCTTTGACCCAGTGTAAATGCTGAAATATTTAAATTTAACAGAATCTTAAATATGTGTTTTGCTTAATTAAGAGGAGTAAAAATTTGGAGACATTTTGATTATGAAGAGGAACATTTTATAAGGGCTTTGTATTCAATCCTGAGAATTTATTTGTGCCATAAAAACTTTGATTTGAAATGACTTTGTAATCGTTGACCAAAGAAACTTTTTAGAACTTGATATATATATATATACCAAGTTTGGACTCAAAATACATATAAAATGTTTCAAGTTAATATGGCATTTATTAGAGAATTATTTGGGGGGGAAGATGCTAATTTTAGCCATTTTTTATTTTGAATTAGGAAGCTCTGGAGGAATATGTGAAAAAAGTAAGCTCTATTCAGATGGTAAGAAGAAGTCTTTAAACACTGGAATTATTACTGTTCAGAACTATGGGTCTCATGTACCCCCCAAAGTCTCTCACATTACCTTTGCTCATGAAGTTGGACATAACTTCGGATCTCCAGTAAGTATTGCCTAATTATTAGTTTCTTTTTTTAAGTTGCTGGTCTTTCATGTTGTGTAATTTTTGTTGATACTGTTTACAGTGAAAACAAGTCCACATGAATGCTTAGTTTTTATATGTCAAAACACAGTAATGTACTTGGCCATAGTACTGAAAAGGAGGAAGATCGAATGCTTGTAATTAAAATAAGAAAATAAGCACAACAGTGCCAGAATTATACGAAGGCAGGAATTTTGTCCCTTTCATTCACTCCTGACCTTGAAACAGTGCCTGGTACAAGACTCATTCAAATACTTATTGAGTGAGAATCACTTTTCATTGTTTAAAGTTCTTTTTTCATTGTTTGAATGTTAGCAAATTGCATTTTTTTTGCTTGGTTTCTATTAAAGCATTATTGGGGTTTACTAGATTTGTCTTTCTCTACTTAGAAGGTTATTTAAAAATCTTTCAGTATTAAAACTTGGTAACATGCGCAAAAGTAGAGAAAGATAGTACAACAATCTTACGTTCATCGTACAGGACAGAGGTCAACAAACATTTTCTGTAAAGGGTCTACTAATAAACTAGGTTTGTGGGGCAGCATTTGGTCTCTGTTGCATATTTTTCTTTGTTATTTTTTACAATCTTTTAAACATGGAAAAACCATTCTTAGGTCATATGAAAACAGGCTGTGGGCTGCTGTTGGCTGACCTCTGATTCAAATTCAGCGATCATCAAGATTTTGCCACATCTTTCTGTATTTCCTTTTCTTTGTGAGGTGTTAGAAGCAAAGTCATTCACCCTTCCATATTTCAGTGTGCATTTCTTAAAAAATGAGACATTTTCTTCTATAACCACCACATGGTTATGATACCTGACAAAATGAATAATTCTTTGGTATTATTTAATACCCTGGGGCTTCCCTGGTGGTTCAGATGGTAAAGAATCTGCCTGCAATGTTGGAGACCTGGGTTTGATACCTGTGTCAGGAAGATTCCGGCGAAGGGAATGTCTACCAACTTCAGTATTCTTACTTGGAGAATTCCATGGGCAGAGGAGCCTGGCTGGCTACAAAGAGTCGGACATGATTGAGAGACTAACACTTTTACTTTCACTTTTTCAATATATAGTCTATTGTATTGATTTTTAAGTGAACTGAAGATTAATATACATGGAAGTACAAAATACTGAAAGGTATTTTGTCTTTGTGATTTTGGTGGGGCTTATTAAAATTACAAGTTTGGGAAATTTTCATTTGAAAACTGTATAAATTCATTTGTACTTTATCAGTTGTAAAAATGGGAATTTTTGAGTTTGGAAAAAAATTGAATTCTAATAACTTAAAATTCTCAAGCTCTTACTTAATGTTTCCACAGTTCATGAAACGTAAGTGTCCTGTCACTAAGTTGCAAGTCTTTCTTCTTCTAATTCCAATCAGGAATGGATGGATAAAGTCTTTGAAATATGTCTAATATCTCTACCTCTTGGCTGCTTTGGTGATCTGTTCTTAAAAAAGAGTAATTGAAATTTTAAAGATGAGCAAAGAACTCTTGTTCATGGTTAACTTGCATTTTCAAGGTCAGTTAAATGTCCTCAACTCTCCCAGTCAACTTCATCCAACCCTTACCAAGGGAATTTTAGTATCCTTCCAACTACCCTTCAGTTCATGAGTCTAGGACCTCTCAACCTCTCAAAGTTTAATGTGCATACAAGTTACTGAGGATCTTACAGTGTAGATTCCATTTTAGTGGGCCTTTGATGGGTCCTTAGTGTCTGTTTCTAAGACTCCCATGTGATGCTGCTGCTGCTGATCTGTGGATCACACCCTGAGTGGGATATCTAGTGTCTTCTCTTTGTACTTCCCATCTAATTTGTCTTCTAACTGATTGCCAGAAAAGTGTTTTTTTAATACATTAATGTAATATTACTTATTGTTGAATGTATAAATTGGTTCACATTTTTTTGCTTACCTTGTTATCTTTTCCTGTCATACCAGACTACTTCTAATGATTCTGTCATGCTCAAATACACCTCATTCCTTTGTGTATATTGTTCATGATACTATACATAGAGTACACATGATACTATACTGTAGATAGCAGGTGCTTATTAGTAAATTTGTTTTCAGTAATTTAATATTGAGATCAGCCAGACCATGAACTCCTGAGCCTGTCTTCTTTGACATTTTTGTCTAAAATCTGTCTTTATGTCTTCTGTCATATATCTGTACTATATCAATGTTACTTTCTGTCTGAGTGGTTCACTGTATTGTGTATATTTATTTATGTGAAATTCACTTAGTCCTGTCTCTTTGTGACCCCATGGACTGTAACCCTCCAGGCTCCTTTGTCCATGGAATTCTCCAGGTCAGAATACTGTAGTGGGTAGCTGTTGCCTTCTCTAGAAGATTTTCCCAATCCAGGGATTGAACTCAGGTCTTGCACATTGCAGGCAGATTCTTTACCATCTGAACCACCAGGGAAGCTATCCTAAATGTTCATTGCACACCTGTTGTTAACCAGTTTATAAACATTGTTGGAAATTTGCAATCAAGAGGCGAGTTCCCGTCTCCCAGTATGGAAGTCTTAATGTATTTACTCTCAGCAGATTAATCTTTGTCTAGGTATGTGCGTGCTAAGTCACTTCACTTGTGTCTGACTCTTTGCGACCCTATGGACTGTAGTCCACCAGACTTCTCTGTCCATGGGATTTTCCAGGGAAGAATACTGAAGTGAGTTGCCATTTCCTCCTCCAGGGGATCTTCCCAACCCAGGGATCAAACCCATGTCTCTTATGTCTCCTGCATTGGGCACGCAGGTTCTTTACCACTAGCCCACCTGGGAAGCCCTTGTCTAGGTATAGTTCTAGTCATTCTGATCATGTCACTTCTGCTTATAACCCTACATCCAATACCTGTTGATATTGCTAATACAGTTTCCTTAACTTATTTATAGGGTTTTCCATAATTTGGGGCTTAACTTATTTATAGGGTATTTATAGGGTTTTCCATAATTTGGGGCTAAGTATGTTTCCTGTGTTATTTCCTCTTCCCTGTCAAATTAAGTCATTTAAAAAAGTGTACTTCTGCCAAGAAGCCAATTCCTTCCCATCTCTGCCTGTTGAAATCTTGATCCATGTTGCTATATAATATAAGTTAATATGGCCCTTTTGTCAGGCAGTTTGGCAGTATGTTTCAAAATCTTTAAAGTGTTTGACCTTTTAATGCAGTAACTCTACCTTTGGGAACCGAACTAAAAGAAATAATTGCAGAATGTGTCAAAGATTGATGTGAATTTAAAAAAAAAAAAAAAGATATCCATTGCAATTAGACCTTCACTGATTTTTTTCTTCTTTATGAAACAAGTGGCCCCTGAAAGAGCAAATTATCTTTCCTTTTCAGAGGCTAAAATAACGGTAAGGTCTAGTCTAAAGGAGAGTCCTCAAGCTTCCATTGTTCTTCTGACGAGAAAATTACATCTAATCAGATGACCTGAAAACCCTATTTTACTTCCTGTTTATGTAACTTTATATTCTTTTTGACAGCATGATTCTGGAACAGAGTGCACTCCAGGAGAATCTAAGAATTTAGGACAAAAAGAAAATGGCAATTACATCATGTATGCAAGAGCAACATCTGGGGACAAACTTAACAACAATAAATTCTCACTCTGTAGTATTAGAAATATAAGTCAAGTTCTTGAGAAGAAGAGAAACAACTGTTTTGTTGGTATGTATATTTTCCCAGCATTTTAATATGAATATTTTCAAACATTCAGAAAACTGGAAAGAATTAAATAGCAAACACCTGTGTATCCACTATTACCACCTTTATATTTTACAGTTGTTAGCACTTTAATACATTTGCTTTATCACATAGGGGGCTTCCCTGGTGGCTCAGATGGTAAAGAATCTGTCTGCAATGCAGGAGACCAGGTTTGATCCCTAGGTTGGGAAGATCCCCTAGAAAAGGCAATGGCTACCCACTCCAGTATTCTTGCCTGGAGAATTCCATGCTCAGAGGAGGAGGCAGGCAGCCTATAGTCCATGAGATCGCAGAGTTGGACACAACCGAACAACTAACACTTATCACATATGTATCAATCTATTCATCTCTCAATCCATGTTTTATTGTTACTGTAATTTAAAATGGATTTGGGATATCAGGGTACTTCACTCTAAGCCCTTTAGCCTATATTTTTTACATAAGTGAAGTACACAAATCAACTCTACCATCTGAGGAGCTTTGACAGATACATCTCCCTGTGTAACCTAGGCACCTGGCAAGATGCACAACATTCCTGTCACCCGAGAAGGTTCTCTCGTTTCCGTTCCCCGTCAGTCTCTGCGCCCGTTTCATAATAAATGGATTTATTTCTCCACAGAATAATTTTGGCTTGTTTTCATATAAGTGGAATCATACAGTTGGCATTCTTTTGTGGAAGGCTGCTTTCACTCATCATACTATTTTGAAGTTCATTATTAGTGTTTTGTACCTTTTTTTGGGGGGAGGGGCTAGGTAGAAGTACATTATATGAATTTATCACAGTTTACTTATCCTCTCTCCTGTTGAATGAACACCTGGGCTTTTCAGGTTTGGGCTATTATGAATAAAGTTGCTGTGAATTTTTTTCTTATTGTGGTAAAATATATATAACAGAGTTTATATTTAAACTAGTTTTAAGTGTACCATTCAGTGGCATTAAGTACATTTACCGTGTTGTACAACCATCACCGCTTTTCCATTTTCAAACTTTAAAAAAAAAATCACCCCAGATAGAAATTCTGTAACCGTTAAGCAATTAACTCCTATTTCTCTCTCTCCCCAGTTTCTAGTAACCTCTATTCTATTTTGTGTCTCTGTGCCTTTGCCTATTCTAGGAACCTCATATTAGTGGGATTATGCTTTTTTATCTGATTTATTTCACTTAGCATAGTATTTCCAAGATTCACACAAGCTATAGCCATGTATCACAATGCCATTCTTCTTTATGGCAGAATAATACTCAGTTTTAGGGATATACTACATTTTGTCTATCCACTGATCTGTCTTGCCTCTCTTGGGGCATTTAATATGTTCTAAATACCCCTCCTTATATTACATTTTTGGGGTTCCTTCTCCTATTTCATAAGATTTTAAGTTACTTGAGGGTAAACACTGAGGCCTGTTCACATTGCACATAAACAGCACTCGCATAGATATGGCACCAAAGGGGAAAGAACTGAAGACGTTTTCCAGATAAGCACGGCTTTTTGGGTTTTTTAGCTGCATTTTTTGTTTTGACATAAAATTGTTGTAACACTATGTCCTTTTGTTTTTAATTGAAATTTATATCGAGATAATTTAGATTCCCATGCAGTTTAAGAAATAATGGAGATTCCATATTCCTTCACTCAGTTTCCCTCAATGGTAACATCTTGCAAAACTGTGTAGTACAGTGTTACATACAATAAGGATGTTGACATTGATTAACAGTCCACAGATCTTATTTGGATTTCCCCAGTTTTTCATATTTTCATCTCTGTGTGTGTGTAGTTCTATACAGTTTTACCATTGTAGGTTTATGTGTCTGTCACCATAGCCATGATTAAGAACAGTTCCATTGGGACTTCCCTGGTGGCTCAGACAGTAAAGAATCTGCCTGCAGTGTAGGGGGCCTGGGTTCAATCCCTGGGAGAGGAAGATCCCCTGGAGAAGGGAATGGCTACCGACCCCAGTATTCTCGCTTGGAGAATTCCATGTTCAGAGGAGCCTGGTGGGCTACAGTCCATGGGGTCACGAAGAATCAGACATGACTGAGTGACTAACACTTTCACTTTGGCTGTCTAGTGCTTGGGACCACATGCTCCTAATGCAGGGGGCATGGGTTTGATCCCTCATTGGGGAGTTAGGATCCCATATGCCACATGGTGTGGCCTGAAAAAAAAAAAACCAATTCCATTACCACTGTTTTATAACCTTAAAAAGCAACCTCCTCCTTCCTGCCTCTTTCACCTGCCCCACTAAATCATTCTCCATTTCTAAAATTTTGTCACTTCAAAAATGTTCTATAAATGGAATCATACAATATGTAACTTTTGGGGATTTTTCACTTGATATCATTGCTTGGAAATTAATCAGAATTTTTACCTGTGTCATTAGTTTGTTCCTTTTTATTGCAGGTAGTATGTATGTACCTCAGTTCATTCAACCATTTTTCTGTTAAAGAATATTTGGGTTAACTTCAGTTTTGGGCTGTTATGAATAAAGCAGCTATAAACAGTTTAGGCTTTTCATATGAATATAGGTTTCAGATGCTTCCAAATTGAACTGATAGGTCAGTATAGCAGTTGTTTGTTTTTATTTATGTTTTTATGTTTTGGCAGAAACTGCCAAACTGTTCTCCAGAAGGCTGTGCTATTTTACATTCCCACCAGCAGTGTATGAGTTGTCTAATTTCTCTCTATGCTTGTCAGCTTTTGGTATTTTTTATTTTATCCACTGTGGTATATGTATAATGTTAATTCATTGTGGCTTTACTTTGTATTTTTATGATGACTAATGACATTGAATATCATGTGGTTTTTTGCCATCTGTATATCTTCTTTGGTGAAATGTCCATGTTTCTTGGCCACTGAGGGTTTTTTTTTCTGTTGAGTTTTGATGGTTCTTTATGTAGTTCAGCTGCTAGTCACTTATCACATATTGGTCTGCATGTATTTTCTTCCTTTCTATAGCTTGTCTTTTCATCCTCTTCACAGTCTTTTCCAGAGCAAAACTTAAATTTTAAGAAGATTCAAAGTCAATTTTTACTTTTATTGATTGACTTTTTCTTATAAAGCCTTCATTTTCTTTTGAAAGGGCAAATTAAAATTACATTGATATTATCATTTTTGTTATTATTCTCAGTGGTAGAAGTGACGTATAGATTGTTCATTTGTAAACTAGAGTTTTACAATAAGCTTTCTGATTGAAAATGACTTTAAAAATTATGAACATATTTACCTTTCTCTGTCTGGCTTCACTTAATATGATGATCTCTAGGTATATCCATGTTGCTGCAAATGGCATTATTCATTCTTTTTTTTATGTCTGAGTAATATTCTTGTGTCTGTGTGTGTGTGTGTACACCACATCTTTATCCATTCATCTATTCATGAACATATGTCTTGGCTGTTGTAAATAGTGCTTCTTTGGACATTGGGGTGCATGTATTTTTTCAAATGAGAGTTTTCTCCAGATAAATGCCCAGCAGTGGGATTGCAAGATTATGTGGTTTTAGTTTTTTAAGGAAACTACATACTGTTCTCCAGAGTGGCTACACCAGTTTACATTCCCATCAACAGTGTAGGAAGTTTCTTTTTTCGCCACATATTCTCCAGCATTTATTATTTGTAGACTTTTAAATAATAACTATTCTGACTGGTGTGAGGTGATACCTCATTGTAGTTTTGATTTGCATTTCTCTAATAATTAGCAATGTGTGCGCATGCTCAGTTGCTTTAGTCGTGTCCGACTCTTTGTGACCTTAAGAAATGTAGCCCAAAAAAAAAAAAAAAGAAATGTAGCCCACCAGGCTTCTCTGCCCATGGGATTCTCTAGGCAAGAATACTGGAGTGGGTTGCCATGCTTCCTCCAGGGAATCTTCCCCATTCAGGGATTGAACACAAGTCTCCTGCATTTCCTGAATTGAAGGTGGATTCTTTATCCACTGAGCCACCTAGGAAGCCCAATAATTAGCAGTATCGAGCATCGTTTCATGTACCTGTTGGCCATCTGTATGTCTTTGCTGGAGAAATATCTATTTAGGTCTTCTGCTTAGTTTTTGATTTGGTTGGTTGGTTGTTTGATATTGAGCTGCATGACCTGTTTGTATATTTTAGAAATTAAACCCTTGTTGATATCATCATTTGCACATATTTTCTCCCAGTCTGCAGGTTGTCTTTTCATTTTGTTTATGGCTCCCTTTACTATGCAAAAGATTTTTAAGTTTAATTAGGTCCATTTGTTTGTTTTTGTTTTTATTTCCATTGCTCCAGGAGATGGATCCAAAGAAAAATGCTGCTGCAATTTATGTCAAAGAGTGTTCTGCCAATGTTTTCCTTTAGGAGTTTTATAGTATCTGGTCTTATATTTAGATCTTTAATCCATTTTATTTTTGTATATGTTAGAGACTCTTCTGATTTCTTTCTTTTACATGTAGATGTCCAGTTTTCCCAGCACCACTTATTGAAGAGACCATCTTTTCTCCATTGTATATTCTTGCCTCCTTTTTTTTTTATTCTTGCCTCCTTTGTCATAGATTAATTGACCATAAGTGCATAGGTTTATTTTTGGGCTTTCTATACTCTTCCATTGATCTGTATGTCTGTTTTTGTGCCAGCACCCTACTATTTTGATTACTGTACCTTCCTAGTATGGACAAATGTCAGAGAAAGACCAGTATCATATGATATTACTTATATGTGGAATCTAAAAAAAGAATACAAATGAACTTATTTATAAGGTTGAAATAGACTTACAGACATAGAAAACAAACTTATAGTTACCAAAAGGGATAGTAAGGACAAGGGGTGAGGGGGAGAGACAAATTAGAGGCTTGAGATTAACATGTGTGTACTATATATAAAATAAGTAAACAACAAGGATCTACTGTATAGCACAGGAAACTATACTTAATATCTTGTAATAACATGTAATGGAAAGAATTCTGAAAAATAAATAGATATACACACGACCTTCCCTGGTGACTCGGTAAAAAAAATCTGCCTGCAGTGCAGGAGATTCCAGTATTCTTGCCTGGAGAATTCCATGGACAGAGGAGCCTGGCAGACTGCAGTCCACGGGGTTACAAAGAGTCCAGCATGACTGAGCAACTAACACTTGTCACTTTTACACCTATATGTATAACTGAATCATTTTGTTGTACACTTGAAACTAACATAATATTGTAAAATAACTACTTCATTTAAAAAAATACCTAAATAAATAAAAAATGTTTACCATAAGATAGAAAAAATGAGCATATTGCTTCTTAAATTACAATGAAATATGTACCTCTTACAATTTTTGCATTTTAAGCAACATCTTTTCCCCTGTACTTAAGCCATTAGCAAATAGCTGATTTGAAGTATTATTTCTGTATGAGACACAAACTAATGTGTAATGAATATTGCATGTGTGGTTTTCTGACTTTTTCAATTTTTCCTTTTCTCCTAAATTACATGTCACATGAATTGTAAGACGATTATTGCTAAACTTTAGAAAAATCATTATTATTTACTTAGTATATATGTGTATGTATATGCTTCTAGCTTTAGAGAACAAACGAGATGGTATAAAGTGAAGGAAAGGAGGAATTACCTGGCTGTCCAATGGTTAAGACTCAGTACTTTCACTTCTATGGCCCAGGTTTGGTCCCTGGTTGGGGAGCTAAGATCCCCACGTGGCCAAGAAAATATAGAGAGAGGGATGGAGCTTCAGTTAGCCCTAAAATTTCCTTTAATGTTTGATGTGGCCAAGTGTAAGCATGAAATTTCTGAATATAAAGCTAAGGTCTCTGTATAGAGTATTTTTGATTCAGATGTACCTTGTTTTGGGTTCCTGTGCTTGGGGTATGTTCCCTTCCACCTACTCAGCTTTCGGTTTGAAGTCTGTGCTACAGCTGTTTCCCACGCTGATTTGGTGTAGCAGAAAGAGCACAGACTTTAGATCTAGGACACCTTGCTTTAGTCCTGTGTTTTGCCCAGACTGGGGCCTGTGGTTTCCAGCAAGTCCCAAACCCTCTAAACGTTAGTTTTCTTTTCTCTAAAATGAAGAGATTTGATTCTTTTCATTTCTCTGCAGATGTTGAAGTTCTGTTATTTTTATGTTCTTATTAAGAGTAGCATTCTTGTTCCAATTTTAAACTTCACTAACAAAATCAAAGAACTTTAGAAAAAGAGCCTGAAAGTCTTTCTGAAATTCCTCACTATGCTTAGACCAGACAGTCTAACCTTAATGAACCAAGATTTGACCCACTAATGTTAGACTCTGTGGAAATACAAAAGATATAAATAATCCATGGTTCTTCCCTTAAGGAGTTTGGTCTAGCTGACGATCAAAACTAATGTACATTAAAAAAAACTACTGGTTGACTAGGATACAGTCAGCCAAATAGAATGCCGGAAATTCCATAGGACACAAATGACCCAATTTCTTTAACAACTAATAGTGTAAAAACAAAAGAGAGGAGGGAATCTGTTATCTATTAAAAGAACTTAAGATGCATAAAAAGCAACTAAGGGGAGAGGGGTTGGGGAAAGCGTGTGTGAAACTTGGTTCACATAAACTGATGTAAAGAGGTAGCTGAAACAAATTGAACATAGATTGGCTGTTAGATGCTATTAAGCATACTGTTGTTTTGAGAAGTGATTATGGTTAGATTTAAAAAAGAAAAAAACTCTTTATCTGTTAGATTCATCTTGGTAGATGAATTTGTAAGAGCAGATGAATAGGTTAGATGGAGTTGTTTACAGCGTATCATTGATAGTTGTTAAAGCTAAGTGATTGGTTCATAGGAGTTCATTGTACTTACTTTTTTACTGCTTCTCTGTATGTTTGGAATTTTCTAACATAAAAGGTTTGATTTTTTTCTGGTTGGTGAAGCACTGACTTACTTTGTAGTCATGTACTATAAACAGTACAGTCATTGTTCAATAAAGCTCAGCGTGGCAGGCCTAGAGTCCTGTCACTTCTGGAAGGGACGTCAGAAGGGAGCCTCAGGTCAGATTCCCTCACTGCACAGGTTGAGAAACAGGCCCCTGAATGGGAAGTGACTCGCTTAAGGCCACACTGCTAGTCAGTGACTGAGCTGCTGTTATACTTAGATCTCATTTCCAGATTCTTAGTTTGTTCTACTTTTCTTAATCTTCAATGTTTTCCTTTCTCCTTTTTTAAATGAGGCTTTACAGAGTTTGTGAATTTGAAATAAAATAAGTGTTGCTTACAGTGCTTACTTTGTCTTATTCATTTTCTCCAGAATCTGGCCAACCTATTTGTGGAAATGGAATGGTAGAACAAGGTGAAGAATGTGATTGTGGTTATAGTGACCAGTGTAAAGACGAGTGCTGCTACGATGCAAATCAGCCGGAGGGGAAAAAATGCAAGCTGAAACCTGGAAAGCAGTGCAGGTACCTTGTTAATTCCAGTAATGTTAATGTACCTATGAAGTCACTTGAATGTAGTTCGTGAAAGTTGCTCAGCCATGTCTGACTCTTTGCGACCCCATGGACTATACAGTCCATTCTCCAGGCTAGAATACTGGAGTGGGTAGCTGTTCCCCTTCTCCAGTGGATCTTCCCAACCCAGGGATTGAACCCAGGTCTCCCAAGTTGCAGGCAGATTCTTTTTCAGCTGAGTCACCAGGGAAACCCAAGAATACTGGAGTGGATAGCCTATCCCTTCCCCAGGGAATCTTCCTGACCCAGGAAATGAAATGGGGTTGTCTGCATTGCAGGCTGATTTTTTACTAGCTGAGCTACCAGGGAGGCCTGAAGGTAGTTATGTCATATTTAAAACCAGATTAAAAAAGAAGAAACTCGATTAAGAGATGTATGTGGTTTTGGAACTTTTGTTATTTGTTTTATTTTTCTGGAAAAGGATTATTTAGTGCACCTTTGCTGGCAGATTGAGCTACTTATAATTTGTGTGGTGGGTGTTAAAGACATGCAAAGGATGCTCAGTTCAGTTCAGTCGCTCAGTCGTGTCCGACTCTTTGCAACCCCATGAACTGCAGCACGCCAGGCCTCCCTGTCCATTACCAACTCCCGGAGTCCACCCAAACCCACGTCCATTGAATCGGTGATGCCATCCAGCGATCTCATCCTTTGTCGTCCCCTTCTCCTCCTGCCCTCAATCTTTCCCAGCATCAGGGTCTTTTCAAATGAGTCAGCTCTTTGCATCAAGTGGCCAAAGTACTGGAGTTTCAACTTCAACATCAGTTGAATGATGTTTCATTTCCTTCCAGTGAAAACCCAGGACTGATCTCCTTTAGGAGGGACTGGTTGGATCTCCTTGCAGTCCAAGGGACTCTCAAGAGTCTTCTCCAACACCTCAGTTCAAAAGCATCAATTCTTCGGCACTCAGCTTTTTTTATAGTCCAACTCTCACATCCATACATGATCACTGGAAAAACCGTAGCCTTGACTAGACAGACCTTTGTTGACAAAGTAATGTCTCTGCTTTTTAATATGGTGTCTAGGTTGGTCATAACTTTCCTTCTGAGGATTAAGCGTCTTTTAATTACATGGCTGCAGTCACCATCTGCAGTGATTTTTGGATCCCCCAAAAATAAAGTCAGCCACTGTTTCCCCATCTATTTGCCATGAAGTGATGGGACCAGATGCCATGATCTTAGTTTTCTGAACGTTGAGCTTTAAGCCAACTTTTCCCCTCTCCTCTTTCACTTTCATCAAGAGGCTCTTTAGTTCATCTTCACTTTCTGCCATAAGGGTGGTGTCATCTGCATATCTGAGGTTACTGATATTTCTCCCGGAAATCTTGATTCCAGCTTGTGCTTCCTCCAGCCCAGCATTTCTCATGATGTACTCTACATATAAGTTAAATAAGCAGCTCAGTAAAATACATATTATTTAGTTCATAACATTAAAAATGTGACTTTCATCAGTATTTTTAGAATTTTAGCTTTTAAGTATTTAGGGAATATGGATTCCACACATTCTTGTAACTTAGTGTCATACAATTTACTTCACTTCTCAAATGATTCTGGTAGTGATAAATACAAGCAATAGAATGTAGTTTGTGCAGTACTTTTAAAATGTATGTTCTGTGTATCCTAATTTGATTTTAATGTGTAAATGTGAGAAAAAATGATAAATTGACTAATGTGTGATGTATCTATGAAAAACTGATAACTTGCCTAGTATTTAACCCATTTTCCATTGTAATCTTTTACTAAAGGCAAATAGAATAAGAATGCTGAATATAGTATGCCTTCATTATAAAGATTCCTCATCATTTTTCTGTAATTATTAGAATGTTAAAATTTAGTAACCTCTTGTTCCAATGAGAGTTGTATAACAGTAACATACTTAACATTTAAAAGATAATATTTATTATTTAAAAATTAAGACTGTATCTATTGTATAGGAAATGTCCTAGTGATTTTCTTTACTTAACTCAGTGCTTCTTTTAGTCCAAGTCAAGGTCCCTGTTGTACAGCACAGTGTGCATTCAAGTCAAAAACTGAAAAGTGTCGGGATGATTCAGACTGTGCAAAAGAAGGAATATGTAATGGCATCACAGCTCTCTGCCCAGCCTCTGATCCTAAACCGAACTTCACAGACTGTAATAGGCATACACAAGTGTGCATTAATGGGGTAAGCATTTGATTTGTTTTTCATTTAATTTTATGAAACCTTTTTCAGAATAATTGTTTGTTGACACTTAAAGCCTCACAGTTAAAGTAATTCATCTCAGTCCCAGTTTCAGCATCCGTATCTATTTCCTCACAAAGCTGTGACTGCATTGTGTGGCATAAGTGCCTGGTGGCATTCGACTTGTTATTGACTTGTCTTTCATCTTTCTACTGCGTGTGTTTGATACTCTAGAGAAAAATAGTTATGTAACTAGGCATGTAACTTTGTACTGCTTTTAAGTTTTATAAATTAATATTTTAGTACCCTAAATAAAAGGACTCTTGATTATTTCCTCTGCCTTTGAAGCCTTTAAAGCTTTCTTGGCTAAACAATCACTTTCCTCTACACAAGGAGCTTTTCATTTTTCTCTTCTTATAAAGGAGCCATAATAACCAACATAAAGTTGGTGTTCATCTAATCGCCCCTGTTTCTGTTTTGTCTAGATTTTTGTTACCATTTTTTTAAGATTTACTATCTTATTTGCACGTGCTCTTTTTAAGATGTGTTTATATGGTCTATTTCTGATTCTAATCTATGTTCCCACCACCTCTTGTATTTTTACTGAGTTATTTTAGCATTGGAGGCGTCTGTCTGTTACTGGGAACAAGAGGTTTGACTGTATAGGGATTAAATAATTGGTCTTTTATTTTTCTTTCAGCAATGTGCAGGTTCTATCTGTGAGAAACATGGCTTGGAGGAGTGTACCTGTGCCAGTTCTGATGGCAAAGATGATAAGGAATTATGCCACGTCTGCTGTATGAAGAAGAGTAAGGCTTTGAAAATACACGAGTATAAAATCTGTTTGAGAAACCTTATTTTCTCCTAAATGTTAAGTGTTAAACTTTGGTATACAGTTGGGACAGATAATTTCCAGCTTAACTGATTCTCTTGAGAAATATTTAAATGTAGCATAGCATTGTGTTTCCAGTTTTGTGGTCCCTACAGTGTTTTTAACATGATGAACTAGACGAAACCTGCCAGTGTTTTTGCAATAATTAATATATACACTGTTAGAAGGATTTTAAGCCATTGTAGACACTAAGTCAAAAGAGTTGCTGGTTGTTTATGTTGTGATATTTAAGGTGAATTAGTAAAGGTGTTATCCAGTCTAACTAATGAAAGCCTGTGTAGCATGTCACAGTGATGATTTTAGGCAGTTTCTTCCTTTCCTCCCTTTCTCCCAGCTAACCCAGTAGAGATCTTCAGCTTGTATTTGGCCCTTCTTTTACAGTGGAGCCATCAACTTGTGCCAGTACGGGGTCTGTGCAGTGGAACAAGTATTTCCTTGGTCGAACTATCACCCTGCAACCTGGATCCCCATGCAATGATTTTAGAGGCTACTGTGATGTTTTCATGAGGTGCAGATTAGTAGATGCTGATGGTCCTCTAGCGAGGCTTAAAAAAGCAATTTTCAGTCCAGAGCTCTATGAAAACATAGCTGAATGGATTGTGGTAAGTATAGTTTTTATTTCTAAAGAAACCTTATCTTAAAATGATTTGATCATAATTTTACTTGGTTAGAGGTCACCAATGTTATGAGAAAATCACTTCTTTTCTGTGTGTGCTGTGGAATTATAGTTGACCCTTGAACAACGTGGGTTTGAACTGCATGGGTCCACAGACAAGTGGCTGTTTTTCAGTAGTGAATACTGTACTAGTACACAGTCTGAGGCTGGTTAAATCTACAGATACGGAGGAACCATGGTATAAAGGAACTGTGGATGTGGTGGGCCAACTGTGATTAACCTGTCTCCTTCAAGGGTCAACTGTACTTTATCTGAAGAATGGGTTTTAAAGTTCAAATAGCCCTGAGCTTTATCTGCTAAAGCCATCAGATACACACTTCACATGTATATCATGCATAGATTTGGTTGGTAGGTGGTGGGAGTCACTCTGTTTTACTCTCCTCCCTGGTTCATGTCTTGGACGCGTTGCCTCCTCCTTTGGTCCGTATGATTAGAGTATGGTCTTAGAATTTCTTCAAGTTGATTTTGGAAAGCCCTGCTTGCTTTTTATACTTCTCCCATGTCTCAGTATGACAGATAGCCAGCTCTGGGTTCTGCTTTGCTGAACAGGAGAGATGAAAAATTTTCTGAAGATTTTTTCTGATGTTTCAATGTAATTCTGGGTCTTCATCTTGTCCATAATAGGAAATGTTGAACAGGGCAAGATCAGATACAGAGCCTTTTGCAGATTTATTAATGAAAACATTGTATGTGACTCATTTTTGTACCCCTGTGTTGGGTGTATAATGTGTATTCAGAAAGTATCTGTTAAACTAAAGATGCCTTCTGGCTCTGCTAAAGCGAACCGAGTATAGGCTTGGAATTACATAGGGAGTCAGGTCATCCTTCTCACATTTGACGATTCTGTGATTTCAAGTAACTTACATTTCTTGGCCCCCTTACTTATTTCCCTGTTTTCAAATCAAATCCTGTTCCTATTTTCTTTTTTTTCTGATTATCTCTAATAAGAAAAAGTTGAGATCTGGTATACTTGTCTACAATGGGAAACAGTATGTTCAAAGAAAAAAAAAAATCTGATAATTGGAATCTCAGGGTTATATTCTGCTGAGTTTATGTTGTGCCATAAACTCAGGCATGTTTTAGGTTTTCTAGATAGTAAATCATATCACCTAAAAAAATTTTTTTTTCATTTTTCTCCATTGTATCTAATTTTGACTCTTAGAATTTCCAAAACTCATTTATTCCTATTTTAAAATGTTTACTAGAAATGATCTTTTTAGTTAAAGTGTTCTTAAGACCTTTTTTTCATATTTTAGTTTTGAGGATTTTGTGAAATGCTTCTTGCAATGGATTTTAGCAATGTGAAATCTTTTCTTATGCTGTGAACTGATTAATCAGGCACTTCTAGGTTTATGCAAATTTAAGTAAGTATAGAATAGCAATGTTGATATCCACATGCCACCCTTTTGAAGAGCATAGTCCATAATACCTGAGTACTATTAGGCTGTTGCTGCATTTGTAGGCATTAATCAGGTCAAACAGTAAGGTAAACAGCAGCCACTTCCTTATGAGTAATTTGTCATATTTGTGCTCTTTGCAGAGTTCAGTTGCCTGGCATAGTTTGTTTTGTTATATTAGTAGCTGTGTTTTGGTCTTTCATCATGTGTAAGGAAACTCTCCGTCCAGTTAGTAATGTAGGTTGTTAGTTTGCTCTGGTGTAAGAGGCAATGAAAGGAATGATGAGTTAGTTTCACTGACTTTCCTTTCCACTGATACCTGGTGGCTTTTTTGTCTCCTTTCCATGGTATCCTGCGGCCAGCATTTTCCCTCTTGAAGGTAGAGTGGGAATAACCTTAACAGTTTAATAGTTCAGGGTATGAGTTACTGCCTGCTACTGGCACCAAAGAAATGATGTTATAAAGACTTTTTCTTTTCTGGGGAAAAGTTGTCCTTGACAGTAACGTTTGAATAAAATAGGTTGAGTGCCTACTGTGTGTCTGGCCAGGAGATAATGATAAACATCCTTTGGATTTATCAGAGAGTTACCTAGTTCTTGAAAAGTTGGAGAGAATTCACTAGGAAATCTGTTTAGACCCTGTATCACTGTCACTTTTTCTTTAAATAGGTGCATTGGTAATTCTTTTTTGTTTTCTTCCATAATTCACGTTTTCTGCACCTTTTGTGTTATATCTGACATAGAAAACCATCTTTGACCTTGATTTTTTTTAGGTTTATTAGTGTGTTTCCCCTACACTTTAAGATAATTGTCTGTTGGTGGCTTTTTTCTTTTTAATTTCTTCAGATTTATCAGAAGTTTATCTTTTCATTATTATTTTTGACAAACACCAAATGTGTTTCTCATTTTTGAATTAATTTCCTATTTTTCTGTAATTTTATGAACCTAAGTATTAAGTACATAGTATTCTTTATGAAAGATTTAGAGCAGTGTTTCCATGTGCTTCACAGAACATTATGCGTTTGGTTGTCAAATGAATCTAGAAAATATTGCATATTATGGTTCCCATCTTGGAGATTTGTGATAATATTGTGAGACATCCTGCAATAAGAAATCTTTTTAACTTCGTTTTCCACACTTACCTGACTTTTATTCATGTTGTACATGAGAATCATCTAACGACGTAGACCAGTTAAATCAGAATCTCTTGGAATAGAGCCTAAGTGTTTGGGTCATTTCAAAGCTCCCAACACTCAATTTTGATGAGTAGCTGAAATTGAGAACCAGTCATTCATGTAGAGCAGGGGTTGGCAAACTATGACTCTTGAGCCAAATTCAGCCCACTGCCTATTTTTATATGGCTCACAAGGTAAGAATGGTTTCACATTTTTTTTTTAATCTTCCCCCTCCCCAGTCAGGATTTTCCTTTAAGTGTATTGCATTTTTTTTTCCATTTATTTTTATTAGTTGGAGGCTAATTACTTTACAATATTGTAGTGATTTTTGCCATACATTGACGTGAATCAGCCATGGATTTACATGTGTTCCCCATCCCCATCCCCCCTCCCGCCTCCCTCTCCATTCTATCCCTCTGGGTCTTCCCAGGGTACCAGCCCTGAGCACTTGTCTCATGCATCCAACCTGGGCTGGTGATCTGTTTCACCCTTGATAGTATACTTGTTTCAATGCTATTCTCTCTGAACATCCCACCCTCGCCTTCTCCCACAGAGTCTAAAAGTCTGTTCTGTACATCTGTGTCTCTTTTTCTGTTTTGCATATAGGGTTATCATTACCATCTTTCTAAATTCCATATATATGTGTTAGTATACTGTATTGGTCTTTATCTTCCTGGCTTACTTCACTCTGTATAATGGGCTCCAGTTTCATCCATCTCATTAGAACTGATTCAAATGAATTCTTTTTAATGGCTGAGTAATATTCCATAGTATATATGTACCACAGCTTCCTTATCCATTCGTCTGCTGATGGACATCTAGGTTGCTTCCATGTCCTGGCTATTATAAACAGTGCTGTGATGAACACTGGGGTGCACGTGTCTCTTTCAGATCTGGTTTCCTCGGTGTATATGCCCAGCAGTGGGATTGCTGGGTCATATGGCAGATAAAATAGACTTTAAAATAAAGGCTGTGAAAAGAGACAAAGAAGGACACTACATAATGATCAAAGGATCAATCCAAGAAGAAGATATAACAGTTATAAATATATATGCACCCAACATAGGAGCACTGCAATATGTAAGGCAAATGCTAACGAGAATGAAAGGGGAAATTAACAATAACACAATAATAGTGGGAGACTTTAATACCCCACTCATACCTATGGATAGATCAATTAAACAGAAAATTAACAAGGAAACACAAACTTTAAATGACACAATGGACCAGCTAGACCTAATTGATATCTATAGAACATTTCACCCCAAAACAATCTATCTCACCTTTTTCTCAAGTGCACACGGAACCTTCTCCAGAACAGATCACATCCTGGGCCATACATCTAGCCTTGGTAAATTAAAAAAAATTGAAATCATTCCAGTCATCTTTTCTGACCACAGTGCAGTAAGACTAGATCTCAGTTGCAGGAAAAAAATTATTAAAAATTCAAACATATGGAGGCTAAATAACACGCTTCTGAATAACCAACAAATCATAGAAGAAATCAAAAAAGAAATCAAAATATGCATAGAAACGAATGAAAATGAAAACACAACAACCCAAAACCTATGGGACACTGTAAAAGCAGTGCTGAGGGGAAGGTTCTTGGCATTACAGGCTTACCTGTCTAGAAACAAGAAAAAAGTCAAATAAATAACCTAGCTCTATACCTAAAGCAACAAGAGAAGGAAGAAATAAAGAACCCCAGGGTTAGTAGAAGGAAAGAAATCTTAAAAATTAGGGCAGAAATAAATGCAAAAGAAAAAAAAGAGACCATAGCAAAAATCAACAAAGCTAAAAGCTGGTTTTTTGAAAAGATAAACAAAACTGACAAACCGTTAGCAAGACTCATTAAGAAACAAAGGGAGAAGAACCAAATCAACAAAATTAGAAATGAAAATGGAGAGATCACATTTTTAAGTAGTTGAAAAAATGAGAATAATATTCTTTTGAAAGTTACATGAAATTCATATTTCAGTGTCCATAAGTAATGATTTATCAGAACATGGCCACACTGATTCAGTTACATATTGCTTATGGCAAGAGACTGCATGGCCTCACAAAGCCTAAAATATTTGACTGGTCTTTGATAGGAAATGTTTGCTAAGCCTAATCTAGGCTAATGGATGTCAAAGTGTAGTCCCCTGACCAGCAGCATCAGCATCACCTGGGAACCGGATAAAAATGCAAATATGATCAGGTCCCACTTAGACCCACTGAGTCAGTAGGTGATGATGCACACTAAAGTTTGGGAACCATTTTTACAGTCTCTGCAATATAATGACTCCTTTTAAAGAGACTTGTAACAGAAATTGTCTACTTTGTCATCCTGCTCTGTTGAAAGTGGAAAGTGGTTGTGGACTTTTAGTGTCCTTCATTGCCTGATAGAATAGGCCTCATGGACATCTGTATTGAAACCTTAACAACGAAGATGCATTGTTGTCACAGGGCTTATTTAATATTTAGCATATGATAAGGAGTCAGTATGCATTTGCTAGATGAATGAATGTCATGATTTATATGGAGTAGAAAAATTGTACATATTATTGTAATTTTAAGTTATAATATTTTGGGGTTTTCACTCAGTGGTATTTTAACTCCTTGCCGAGGCCAAGTTTAAAGTATGAGGAAGATAATAGCCAGTTGCCTTCCGCTTGGCAGATCGGTGTAAGGCGTGGTGCATGGGGTGTTGAAGGAAAAAAGAACATTTAGTCAGAGTCTGGACAATGGCATCTTCTGAAGGATAGAAGGGAAGCTTTCTGCCCCTGCAGGATGGCATAATCAGTATCATAACAAGGAACTGTGGGCCCCACATGGTCTTGTGACCCACAGGAAGTCGAGTGAGTTTGCTATGAGTGAGCATTGTTAACACTGGAAATTCACTGAGAGGATTCTGTGGTTGACTTTTTCTGGAGATCTTAAAAATCAGTTCAGATTATCTTATGTCTGAAGATACTTAATTTAATTGCTTGTCTTGCTCCTTCCCCCTCACAGTTTTTTGGATGAAGCCTGTTTTTTTTTTTTTTTTTATTATCCTAGAGGTCCTTTTTATTTAGATTATTAAATAAAAAATTATCCCAATTAGAATATAATAAATTAGACTGGTAGATTTTGACCTTTTATTTTGTCATTTTGACTCCATTTTTTCTACTTTGTTTTCTTTTGGCCATATAAGTGGATGTATTGAACATCATCTGTCTATTTCTTTTGTAGGATTATTTTCTCAGACTTGATTTAGTACTTTGTTAGCGTCTCAACTTTTTTTTTTTTTAAACTTTTGGATGTCTTTTCTTTGTCTCTTTAAGTTTTACTTAACACCCTTGTATCTATGAAAGACAAGAGCCTGGCTCATAATTTACACTCCTTAAATGCTTATTGAATGAATGACAGTTCTCTTTTATTTTAAACTCCTAACAAGTGGACAAATCGTGATCCCTTTTTTGAGATGAAACACATATTTTGCGTTTATTAGCCTGGTTTGTATTCTTTTCCCAGATTTTATAGTACCTATAAAATAGAAAACATGTAATTTAACATTTACTGCTTTCTGATAATTCTGTTTTAAAGGAAGCATTTAAAAAATTTCCTCTACCCGAGGTGGCTATATTTATTAACACTCTCAAATGCACTATTGCTTTGGTTTTTTTCTTGCTATCTTCTGTCCATTGTGGTATTCAGTTTCTGAAAAGCTACTATTATTGTCATGAAAACATCTCAAGCTTTGAGCTTTTGAATTATGTAGTTACCTGGAAGATTTTAGAGGCAGACCAGGAACAATGCTAGAAGGGACCTCAAATACTCAGAGACCTAAGTGCCATATTTTCGCAAATGTCTTTAATCTCAGCTGGGACTTCGTCTTTTTGACCTTTTTTCCTGCAAAGTTATAACCAGTATTAAATTCAAGTTTCCTCTTTCTAGTCTGCTTTTCTTATTGCCATACCACTTGCATTTCTATGTAAGACTGTGTAGGTACTGAAAAACTGGTATCAGAAGAGGTATTGAACCATAATTTTTTATGTTCTGCATTGTAAGAGCCTTTTACATTATTTGTATGTGTGGAAAATCTAGATACAATAAATGAGCTGGTAGAAGTGTTCCGAAAAGTCAGTATTTGGAGTAATGATTCACGTGTTAATAACTAGTCCAGTGGATACTTTTTGGCAGAGTAGCTGCTGAGTTTATAGAATATAAATTCAAAAAGCTCTCAGTCCAGTTTGGGATAGAGAAGGTAAGCACACAGAAACACATTTTCAGTTGTGCATCATTTTCACAGGAAATAAGAGAACCTATTTGGGGAAGGCTTCTTTATGGAGGTGATGCCAAAGCTAAGTTCTTAAGGGCTAGTAGAAGTAGAGGGACAGGTAGATGTTTTAGAAGAGGGAGCACCTGAAATAGTAACCAGAGTATGAACTAATTTAAATAATATTTTTGCACTTTTTTCCTTTTGAAAAGTGTGATTATCCTTTTTTTTAAATTGATAGAGTAATACATTGAAAAGTAAGCCTTCTTTTTACTCTTGTGCCCGGTTTTCTCAAGATGAGTTTCTTATATATTTTTCAGAAGCTGTATTTTTACAAGAAAATACAGTTTTAAAAAACAAGCAGAATTATATGTATATTGGGCTGCAGTTCATTGCATGCACAGGTTTTGTTTTTTTCTGTTTCCCACTTATTTATCTTGGAGATCTTTGGTGGGAAGCTTTTGAAGAAAAGTTTTACATAGAGGAGTGATGTAATTCCATGTTTTAAGTAACTGTAACACTGATGGCCATGTGGAATGGTTTTCAGCAGTGAAGACTGGAAGGAAGGAAATGTGTTAGAGAATATAATGAATACTAAGAATGGAAGTGTGTCTCCTGAAACAGACCTAGATCACCAGCCTGAAAGTAGTAGGAAGATCCTTGCCTCTTTGTGCTTTGGACTGGATCACATTTAGAAGTGATACTGCCTTTCCAGAGGATATTTGGAAATACACAGTAGTTGTCAGAGCAGCTGAGGGACTCTGATGGCATTTGATGGATGAGAGCCATGTATGCTAGACTCCCTGCATTGCTCAAAATGGTCCTTCCCACAGTGCCAGCATGTCTACACTAAGAAGCACTCATCTGCATGCTGGTCACAGGCATGTTCGTTTAAAATGCAGTTGCCTGGGCCCTACACCAGCACATTGAATTGTAAATAATGTTTTCCTGGAACACAACCACACTCACCTGTTTGTTTCTTTTGTATGATTGATTTTGTACTACAGTGGCAGATATGAATAGTTTGACTGAATCATATGGCCCGCAAAGCCTAAATATTTATTGTTTGGCCTTTTATAGAAAAAGTTTGCTGACCCTTGTTGGTAGAGACAGGTAGTTCTCAGTCTTGGCTACATAATGGAATCATGTGGGCAGCTTTAACAAAATTGCTGATGTCAGGATCTACCCCCACCCTGTCGGAACCTGGGATTTAGTCCGGGTAAAGTGAAGTCGCTCAGTCGTGTCCGACTCTTTGCGACCCCGTGGACTGGAGCCTACCAGGCTCCTCTGTTCATGGGATTCTCCAGGCAAGAGTACTGGAGTGGGCCCGGGTAACTGAGTTTTAAAAGCTTTCCAGGTAATTCTAATGTGTAGCCAAGGTTGCAGATCTCTGTGATAGTGCAGGAACAGTGCTTATAGCAGTACAAGCTGGTGATTTTGGTTCCTAATGTTTTCTACTTGGTCAGAGTGTCAGAGTTGCAGACAGGAAAGGTCGAAGAATGTCTTACTGCTTTAAATGCCATATTTCAAAAGCTTCTGGATGCTTGAAATAGGACAAAAGCTATGTGTATGTGACGGTAGGCAGAAATGAAAAGAGGAATGAGCCTGCACTTGAGTTGAAAGACTAACAACAGGACTTAAACCCTGTCTTTTGATAAGTGGCAGGTCCGTTATTTGAGGATGAATAAAACAGCAAGAACAACTGGATCCAATGGGAGATTTATTTAACAACGGAAAGAGTATATTATCCTAAAGACTCACAGGGAGGAGCAGTCCTCTGAAAATTATTATCTATAGAAAACAAAAGAAAAATTTAGGAAACTATCTGGCACTCTCAGGAGGATATAAGAAATAGCTTCTGAAAAGTAGATTGTAAACTCTGGTTTCCAAGCCACATTCGACCCAGCACATGTGTCTTGTATGGTCTACCTGTTGTTTTTAGAAATTTTGAATGAGTTGTCAGCATTTAAAAACAGATTTCATATAAAAATTCAGATTTGTAGCATCTCTTGAAAGATCAACTCTTTCAGCAGCAAGGCTGAATCACATCACCCCTTACTGTCTCCTTTCTTGAACACTTCATCCCTAAAGGCAATTAGGTGACGCCAAGCAGGCGAGGCATCCCTGCCTGGTGAGGGGAGCTGTCCTGGCACAAGGCAGGGTGCCCTGTGTGCCCTGTGGAGGGGTGACTGTCCACAGGGGACACAGGGGAGTATAAGTATTGAGAGGAAATTGTCTGCTTAGGAAGGGCAGTTCTAAGAGAAACTTGGGCTCCTTGGAGAAATGGCTGATTCCAGGGCTGGGGCAGGGAAAGAATAAGATGGATCTGGAACTCCTCATGCCAGCTTCAGTACTCAGAGAATGGTGAGGACAGATCCAAAAGATACAATGATGATAGTAATGGATTATAACCATTCAGGAAAATAGGAAACCGAGAGGGAATAAACAAATGAACAAATGAATAAATTGTAAGCTTTATAAGGAATAGAATATTTACTTAGTTCTAAATTATGTCTGTACAAAATACTCATTGACTTCAAAAGAGAAGAGTATCTTTTTGGTCAAGGTTGGCAGTTTATACCTTGATGAAGTGGTCAGGTAAACCCTCTTCAGTAATGAGGTCAAAGTCGTGTGTCACATGATCAGATGCAATGAGAATAAATCATCATTTTTGAGATACTCTAACTAAAGATGTGTGACCTGAATCTAATAATGGAGAAACATCTGAGAAACCCAAATTGAGGAGCATTCCAATGCAAAATAACTGACCTGTAATCTTCAAAAGTGTCCAAGTTATATAAGCTGCAAAGACTGTGGATTATTTCCAGACTGCAGGAGACTAAAGAAACGCACCCGCTGAGGCAGCGTGGTCTGAGTTGGGTGGTATTGGGACAGATGGCGAAACGTGACTGAGCCGGTCCCAGGATTTAGCGGTACTAATGTGACAATACCAGTTTCCTGATTTTGATGATTATATTGTGATCATCTAGGGAAAATACCCATAGATTGTAGGAACTACATGTCGAATTGTTCAAGTGTAATAGGACATCATGGAAACAGCTTACTCTTAGATGGTTCTAGATTTTAAAAGCTTCTTTGTATTGTACTTGGAACTTTTCTGTAAGTTTGGGGTTCTTTCAAAATTAAACAAATTTATATGTATGTATAAATTTATACACATGGCTTTACACACATGGGGAAAGTGGGTGGCTTGGGGTGTTTGACCACAACATTCATTTTTGTTTTAGCTTTTATTTCTTTAATTGTATTGTCACTACTGGATAAAGAAAGTCTCGAAGTAGTAGCCTGTTTGTTGTAAGGCCCTGGATCATAGTAACTCTTCTTAAATGTGAGTTTTATTGGCAAAATTAGCAGTAACTATGTATACATTTTAATAAGGTTCATAGTTTTCTAATTGTTAATATTTTGTATGGTGTTTATTATATGCTATCTTAAGACAAAATTTGAATATTTTGAATTGCAAAATAGATTTAGGATTTATTAAGAATGGCAGCATAATTTTTCTATAAATATGCCAGTAATTTTTGAAGTTTTTTGTTTGGCTAATTGATCTAATATGATTTAAGTTGGAAGTGAAACTTTAGTACCTTCTCAAAGGTAAACTTTGCCTGCTTCTAGCATGTGTGTATCCTTCCACTTTTCATGTTAAAGAAGGCAGTTAACCTTTAAATAAATGAATATATATGTAATAGATATATATATATAATGAAAACTAAGATAGATTGTATAAAAATAATTTAATAATGGTAGCCTAAGACTAGAGTTCCTAAGGAAATAGAGAAACAGGAAAGAGGGGCCTCAGAAAAGATAGAATTTCAGTCTTAGCTTTGATGATTAGAAAAATTGATAGGTTAAAGAATATTTTAAAAATCTAGCAGACTTTAAAGCAAGCTATATATCTTCTAAGTCACTGGAGAGTATAAAAAGCAAAGTCTATAAGAGTAACAGGCAAAAGGAAGGAAATGTTTAAATCAGAAAATATTTAGTAACATGGGAAAATACAATATAAACCATGTGTGGGATGAGCCCAGTTTTGCACATGGGTTTTCTGTGTGTATAACAAGCATAGTTATACAGAAAAAGAAACTGAAATGAAAATAAGATTGAGTAGTTTCCTCTAGGAAGTGAAATTATGGGTGATTTTTCTTTCCTCCTTTGTACTTTTTTATATTTAAAGAAATTAATATATATGTGCTTTTATGTGATAGCTATCAACACCCAGTGAGCAAATGTTGTTTAAAAATTCAAATGTAATGTATCCTATTATATATTTTATATAGTACAGAATATTCTAAAATATTTTATAGTTTTTTCATTGGAAAAATCTTTTTATTTCTAGGCTTATTGGTGGGCAGTATTACTTATGGGAATTGCCCTGATCATGTTAATGGCTGGTTTTATTAAGATATGCAGTGTACACACTCCAAGTAGTAATCCAAAGTTGCCTCCTCCTAAACCTCTTCCAGGTAAGACAATTTGAGCAAGGTATATATTTTTATTACTCAGAACCATTCGCAAGTAGAACTGAATTATAAAGGAGTCTTTAGTAGTTGATTTATAGTACTTTCTCCTTGAGAATGGGATTACTAGATGGATTATTTAGTTGATTTTTAAGTGTGTTTTTTTTTTTTTCCAATCAACCCAGTCTAGCTTATGGCTGCTGATTTAATGCTAATATATTCTTTAAAAAAAAAAAAATAGTAAAATCTTCTCTTTTTGGTTTTATTATGATAGACCACTTATTTTTTTTCTTTTTTTTTTTCCATTTACTTTTATTAGTTGGAGGCTAATTACTTTACAATATTGTAGTGGTTTTTGCCACTTTTAAACGATTGGTCTTTCCAACAGCTATGCTTCAGTTATGGGTTTTGTATTCATGCTCCTGAAATATATTCTGGCACATAAACTTATTTTCCCTAGGGAAAAATACAGATTTCTCTTGTGGGGGCATACAGATTCCAGTCTGTGGGAGAGTCTTAGGGTAGAAGCTTCAGTTACCAAACAACTGTAGTTATTCTCCATCTCTGAAAACAACTCCTAAGGTTTTATCTCCACCTTTACCTCTCAGGAAGCCAGGGCTGGGGGGAGATGAGAGATGGGAAAGATCTTTAGATGAGAGACCCTGGAGAAGGGAAAGGCTACCCACGCCAGTATTCTGGCCTGGAGAATTCCATGGACTCTATAGTCCATGTGGTCGCAAAGAGTTGAACATGACTGAGTGACTTTTCATTTCATTTCATGGATTTGGAGAAGGGTAAGAAATCCACTTACCAGATTATTTAGGCCCCGCCTGTTTCTCCCTCCTTCTCACCAGGCTGGGTGTCCCTTCCACCCTTTTCTTCAGGACCCTTGGACTCTGTTCTTGTGTGTTCAAGGGCGGGCACCATCCCAGGGTTCCCTCTCCTGCCTCCCACTCAACTTCACCTCTTGAAGCCTCTTGCCTCAGGCCAAATCCACTGCCCTACATAAAGTTGTTTAAAACTAGGGCTTTCTTATAATTTTCCCTCAGTTGTTCGCCTGTATTTCCCTGTCTTAAGGTAAGAAACTTTCAGTAGTCATGCTGGGATAATATCTTGGAGGTAAGCAGAGGAAATTTGCTTTCGATGTCATTGCTTTTCAAAATTACTGCTTTAGCAGTCAGGAACTTTTGTTAGTTTCTTAGGGATTTCCAAGGGCCACATGACACTTTTTAACTACACTACCAGTTCATTTTATTGAATGAGATTACATTATTCTCATTCAAGGAAAATTCTTTAACTTAATTTCATTTTAAGAAAATGCCAGCTCTTAACTGCTGTTTATTGAACCCTCACAAAAGATGTTGAGCACTATGACATGAATTATCATATAATCCTCACAATAGACTATATGAGTTAGTTAATTGTCTCTGTTTTAGAGACTAGTCATCTGAGCTTCAGAGAGGTTAAGTCATTTGCTCAAAGATACCCAGCAGTTTCTTCCTCGTGGAGTCTGTCCTCAGAATCCTTACTAATCTGATAGTTATAGCTGTTTAGCAGTTGTAATGTGGCTCGTCTAAGTTGAGATGTATTGTAAATATAAAATGCCTACCAAACTCTGAAGAATTAGTATTTTTAAGATGAAATATTTTATTAATAATTTTTAATATTTTGGCTATATTGGGTTAATGAAATCAAAATATTACTGAAATTATTTTACCTGTCTCTCTTTTATTTTTTTCATTATGGCTACCAGAAAATAGAAAATTATGTATGCAGCTCATACTGTATTTGTTTTGGACAGAGCTGGTCTGTCCATTTATTGAAATGGCAACTTTGTCTTTAAAAGATTGAAATGCTCGTGATAAACCTCTTTTGCTTTTGTTTGTGACCCACAGGCACTTTAAAGAGGAGAAGACCTCCCCAGCCCATTCAACAGCCCCAGCGTCAGAGGCCCCGGGAGAGTTATCAGATGGGACACATGAGACGTTAACTCAGCTTTTGCCTTGGTTCTTCCTAGTGCCTACAATGGGAAAACTTCACTCCAAAGAGAAACCTATTAAGTCATCATCCCCAAATGAAACCCTCACAAATAACAGTAGAAGAAAAAAAATGGCAAGAGATCATGTCCTCAGATCAGGTGGAATTACTTAAATTTTAAAGCCTGAAAATTCCAATTTGGGGGTGGGATGTGAAAAAAAAAAAGGAACCCCATTTTCTTATAGACAGATATTTTTAACCTAATGGCACAAAGTCTTAGAATATTATTATGTGCCCCGTGTTCCCTGTTCTTCGTTGCTGCATTTTCTTCACTTGCAGGCAAACTTGGCTCTCGATAAACTTTTATCACAAATTTAAATATATATATTTTTTTCAACTGCCAATCAAGGCTAGGAGGCTCTACCACCTCAACATTGGAGACATCACTTGCCAATGTACATACCTTGTTATATGCAGACATGTTATTTCTTACGTACACTGTACTTCTGTGTGCAATTGTAAACAGAAATTGCAATATGGATGTTTCTTTGTATTATAAAATTTTTTCCGCTCTTAATGAAAAATTACTGTTAATTGACATACTCAGGATAACAGAGAATGGTGGTATTCAGTGGTCCAGGATTCTGTCATGCTTTACATGGGCAATTATGAGAAGAGAATCAGTTTACCTTTTCCTCATGATGGAGTTGGTTCTGATATTCGTTTTGTTTTATCAAACGGCTGCTAAGAGCACAGGATTGACGACACTGAAGAACACAGTTAAGTGTTGTGAAAACTGGACATATGCAGCATACTACTACTTCAGACTTAGTTCTTTATGTAAATGTCTGATTTCTGCTTACTTATTTTAAACTTTCTAATTCAATTCCATTTTTGAATTGATAGGTGAAATTTTTATTCATGTTGGTAGCAGTTAGGTCAATGAAATGATTCTTTTTATTTGCAGCCTCTTATTTGTATGCTAATTATGTTTTGGGTTTTGTCTGATATGGAAAAGAAAAGCTGTGTGTCTGTTTTATCAAGATATTTGAACAGAGTTTTCAGCATATCATCATGATCATTGGTAACCACTAAAGAGGAGTGATTTGCTCAACTAGTAGTTAAAATTGTAGATAGGCTTTCTGACACTTTTTTTCCCTAAGATATTTTATCAGCAATGAAGGTGAAACAGCACAATGTCCCATTCCAAATTTATTTTTTAAACAAGTGTAAATAATTGGCTTTTTAAAGAAAGAAGTCAAAAGCATTTAATGTATTAACAGGCTTATTGCTATGCAGGAATGGAAGGGGGCATTACAAAAAAAACTTTTAAGCTTGTGACATATTTATTGCTTCTGTTTTCCAACTACATCACATTAAATTAGAAGTAAACAGCTATGATTTTCCTGGCTTCACATAGGAGGCAAATTTAGGTAAAGTTGAAACGATTTGTGTTTGGCTTTTTTTTTTTTCCTTTTTTTCTTAAGAGTATAAGGTTTACACAATCATTCTCATAATGTGACGCAAGCCAGCAAGGCCAAAAATGCTAGAGAAAATAATGGGATCTCTTGTAAACTTGTACAGTATGTGGTGACTTTTTTCAAAATACAGCTTTTTGTACATGATTTAGAGACAAATTTTGTACATGAAACCCCAGATAGACTATAAATAATTCTAAACAAACAAGTAGGTAGATATGTATGTAATTGCTTTTAAATCATTTAAATGCCTTTGTTTTTGGACTGTGCAAAGGTTGGAAGTGGGTTTGCATTTCTAAAATGGTGACTTTTACTCCGCCAGAGTTCTTAGTAACTTCTTGAGTGTGCTAGACTTTGAACATGTACATTTTTTGCTTGAAATGTTATCCTGTGGTAGGGTTTTGGCAGGTATACAACTGCCCTATTTTATTTTGAGTCTAAGTTAAATGTTTTCTGAAAAGAGATACGTGCACTGAACTCTTTCCACTCCAAATCAAGATGTGGTAAAACAAAAGGATCAAGACAAGTGAGATCTAATACTACTGTCAGTTTAATGTCCACTGTGTTTTATACAGTATCTTTTTGTTCACTTTGGAAATTTTTACTAAAAATTGCAAAAAATAAAGTATTGTGCAAAGATGTAAGGTTTTTTGAAACTTGAAATGCATTAATAAATAGACTTGACGAAATCCACTTGAAGGTTTCATACTCTTTGAACTCTGAGAACTTTCAAAAGAAGCATCCCGCAAGGCAGCCTTTCCTTGCTAAATGAGAGATGGTTAAGCAGAAAGGGAATTGCCTCTTCCCACACAAGTATAGATATCTTTATTCTTAGTTAGGACTTCATGTAAAAATTTTGTGGTTAGATCTCTCTCTTTCTGTACACAGTGAACATTTGAAAAACATTTAACTAATCTCAACTGCTTTGCATTATTTCTACTCAGTATTCAGAGTGCTTAAACGTGTCTTAGTGGAAGAGCTGAGTCATTTTGGAAACTGTGGTCTTACATACATTTTCCAAAGTTTTGAATGCTAAGTACTTCATTTATTTTAAAAGTTGAGTTTGATGGTAAGTGTATTTTAAAAATTTGAGCCATGTTTTCCTGCTTTGTCAAATTCATAGCATGTAAGAAGACTTGACATTTCAGCCTTACCTAGAGAAAGAATTGTAAGCCCAGAATATAGTGCCCTGCACAGAATAATCTACCCCAAACCCAAGTTATTTTTTTAATATATTGAGGCCAGTTTAAATAAGTAGTATTTGTTAAGTGAGTAAAATCATGCAATACTTTTTACTTTAATTCAGAAACCTCAAAATATATATTATGTTTATTAAACTATTGATATTAAGTCAGATGATTGCAAGTTTACTATTTTTACTTACAACTACATATTTAAATTTTGCTTAGATTAAATCAGCCGTAGAATAAATTATTAAACTTTCTGGACTAGTGCCCTTTATCGTGTCAGAAAATATACAGTTTGGGGAAGGACTTCTTTTTGGGAATGGCAGCTTTATCTTATCAGTCTTGTTTTCTGAGGTGTCTTCAGCAGTTTGTGCTTTGGGTACTTTGTTTTTGTTATATTCACAGACTAGTGAAAACTGAAGATTGCTCCAAACTAAGCAAACCACTCTCAAGTTCTTATATCTGTCCTTGTGGTCTGTACATTTTAAGACCTAAGGATTATTATTTCTCCAAAGGTGGGATTAGCGTCCATGGCAGCTGTGCAATTATGGGTTCTTGTTCTTGGGAAGGCTTTTAATTTCCTAAGTATTTCTAATCGAAAGTATAACAGTAGTAAGTCCATTATAAAACTGGACAGCCCGTCTTCAGGGGTTTAGGAAATGATGTTCCTTATCCAGATTTAAAGAGTCAGGGTCTCCCAAAACTAGAAAGCAAGTTGGATTTAGCTTTAAAGCAGCTGCCAGGGACAGTTATTCTTCAGAGAAGTCACTAAAGTTGCAAGAAATTGTAGTTTCCTAAAAAGCACTTTTGACTTCTAAGTAGCAGAAAGGATAATCAGTTTGCCTTACAGAACTCAGCTTCAGTTTCAGCATTTCTGGTTTTATGTTCTCATTTAAAAACAACTTCCATTCAAATCTTTTTCTGTTTATTACCAGTTTAGTTTTTCCACTCTCATGTCTGTATACAAACCTTTAGGATACAAGTGAACCCTTGTATTCTGCACTACTGTATTATTTGTGTATGTTAACATGTTTGTTAATGCAAACATGTATGCACTATTTTCAGTAGAAATTTATGTTTTATAATTGATAAGCTTTTCAGAGTATTTGATCTCTCTTATGAAAAACAGCGCAATGCTAGGTAAAAATGGAGGGTAGAGCAAAATACTTATCAGCCTCTGTTTTTTCCTAAAATTTCTGCTAAAATCACAGTGATTGGGGAAAGAAAAGATCATATCCAACAAGGATAAGGAATACTGGAGATAACAAGAACAGCGTTTTGGAGACTGGAGAGCATTTGGAGAAGTAGTGTCTGACTTGGCAGATCCTGGGAAGTCAAATCCTAAACCAGCATTGGAAACATGAGAATAGCCCAGTTTATATTGTTAACATTTTGGGATATTCTATGTAGCTTTCTTATTTAACAATATATTGATATTGTATCTACATAATTTTAATGACTGTAAATATTTCATTCTATGGATGTATTGTACATTTTAAAAAGCCTATTGTTTGGACATTGAGGTTTTTAGATTGTTCATTATTTTAAGTAATCCTTTAAGGAAAATTCTAAGCCAAATAATGAAATAAATTCCTAAAAGTGGAATTAAAAGTGAGTTAAAGACTTTCTAAAGGTTGATAAAAGTAATGATGCTGTCTTCCAGATAATATGTACCAAGTTATACTTCTGCCATTAACATATATTAGCATATTATATAGATAATTTATTAAAATCTGAGAGCCCTCTGGTTAAACATTCACATGCATGTAGCCATGTGGACTTATTAGAAACAATAGTAGGACTCCTGCTTAGTTGACTTTGTTAGCTTTGGACAAAACCCAAATGAAAGTCAAAAGTAGTGCCCTTATTTGGTCTCTAAATATCACTGTCTTCAAAGAAACCTGACTTCCTTGGATAACTGGCTAATTCCAGGTATAGGGAAAGAAATGTGTATGTAGAGCTGAGAAAAAGCACTGTCATACCAGAAAGTAAGGAGGTCTATCAGACTAGAGGTCTATCAGAAAAGATTCAGGAAGCATCTTGAGGAAATTTTCATTGGCCAAAACTGTTTTACTGTATGAATTAATAATGATAGTTTACAAAACTGTAGTTACCTTTGGAACTTAACTATTCCAGTTAATAAAGAGGAGTGATACAATATCACCATTTTTATCCCACAATGATTAAGGGACCCAGACAATGACCACTAACCTCACAAAAGTGCGGTCAAATAATTTGTGCCTCTTAATGGAAACACACATACCACTTATGAAGCAGGCCAGCCAAAAGTCAGATCTGATCTTGATCAAGCCTCTGGATCTAACCACCTCTTTACTAGAAATGACACCCATGGCTTAGCAGGTAAAGAATCCACCTGCAATGCAGGAGACACAGGAGACTCGGGTTCGATCCCTGGATTAGGAAGATTCCCTGGAGGAGGGCATGGCAACCCACTCCAGCATTCTCGCCTGAAAAATCCCATGGACAGAGGAGCCTGGCGGGCAGCAGTCCACAGGGTCACAGAGACATGACTGAAGGGACTTAGCACGCATGCATGCAAAGGAACATGTCAAATGATACCAGAAAAGATTTAATCAGCAAAACCCAGACTGGAAAACTACAGGACAAATGACCTTGTTTCTTCAACAACTGAATTGCAAGGAAAAAAGAAAAAGATGGATTAAGAGAGATTTAAGATATTATACCTGCCAGATAGTATATCTGCCAGTACAATTTGTGGACTTATTTGGATCCTGATTGAAATAATGAAAAAGGAGACCATTGGGAAAATAGGAAAACAACTGGATATTTGGTGATTTTAAGGATTTTTGCAGTTATTTTTAGGTGTGAAAATGGTATCATGGTTACATTTTGAAAAGGAGCCCTTTTAGAGATGCATATTGAATACCTAAAAGTGAAATGATACGGTGTTTGCTTAAAAAAAGTTGTGAGCTGCAATTGGGTAATATCTGGGAGTAAAGTTGAAAACAGTTTTGACCGTGAGTTGATAATTGTTGAACCTGGGTGATGGCTACTTGGGGATTCATTATAGTGTCTTCTCTACCTGTGTTCCTATTCAAAATTTTCTATAAAAATTAAAAAAAAATTTAATGTGGATTAAATTCTTATAGAAGCTCATTACTGTTTTTATTTTAGCAACAATTCACAATAATGGCCTATATTCTTAATGATTTTTTAAATAATGATTTTAGTGGAATTAAACTTGAACCAGTCAAGCAAGCATAATTAATTATATTCTGCTCCAGTTGTGATGAATGATTAATTGATTTCAACTGCTAGGGTGAGTGCTTGAAGCTATCAGTCACTTAGTAATCATAGCAAGCAGGCCATTAGATCCCTCCTTGCTCACTAGATTTTGTGGGGCTTAATAGCTATTTAAGGAAAATATTTTCTATTAAAACATGTCAGGGAGTATGATCAGATTATCCACATTTAACCTGTGTGTCCCATATTAGGATGTGTTAAGTAGCTCAGTACAGTAAGCTGGATTCTACTCTTTCTCCTTAAAATGATAATCGTCCCTGGAGGTGGAAATATATCTTTAAAAAGATATCTTGAAATTGTTTTCTGTGTAAAGAAATCAGAATAATTTGATTATAAAGTGTCAATGTTATGATTAATTTTCATTATTTTGGATTTGTGATCGTAGTCTTTTTGTAGTTCCTATTAGTAGCAGCTCTGATTAACTGAATTGACCTATTAACCATTGTTTCTTCTTCTCCCTTGAAACCTTATCAGAACATGTTTGGAATTCTTTGGTTTATGTGGTCTGCACATGTTGATTTGTGTAGACTGGTTGCCTCGGTTATTCACTGGATGGATAGATCTGTGTTAAGCTCTTGGTTGCTCCATCACCTCTGCTGGATGATAGGAAATCAGTAGTGAACTTAATAGTCCCTGCCCTCGAGAAACTTAAGGCTGGTAGGTGAGACAGATACTAATCCTATATCATGTGCCCAGTGCTCAGTCATGTCCAACTCTTTGGGACCCCATGGACTGTAGCCCACCAGCCTCCTCTGTCCATGGGGTTTCCTGGGCAAGAATACTGCAATGGGTAGCTATTTCCTTCTCCAGGGGATCTTTCTGATCCAGGGCTTGAACCCAGGTCTCCTGCATTGCAGGTGGATTCTTTACTGTCTGAACCACCATTTGAGCAATAATCATGTGAATACATGTCAATATCAACCATGATAAATGCTGTGAGGGGAGGCTTTGGTGGTCCAAGAGCTGGTCATGCAGAGATGGGATTGAGGAAGGAGATGGGACCTAGTCAGGGAGGACATGGCATGCATCCCCAGAAAGTGATGCTTGAGTCCAAATCTGAAGAATGAAGAGAGATTAGATAGGGCAAATAGGGTTTTTATTAATAATGAATGGTTATATATTGGGCACTGAGAGCTAGTTTCTCTTTGGGGAAAGGTAATATTTTTTGCTCTTGATTTTATCATATGTGAACCCAGCTATTTGGATTCCTTTGTGTAATTTTTTTAAATGATTTTTCATTTTTACAGAACATATTCATTTACTGAAGAGCTGGCTTGTACTTTGGCAGATGTCTTACTTGGTTACTGTTCTTAAGGATGTTGGCAAAAGTTTGAGAGTTGTAAAAGGCCCTTGGCTTTGCAGACCTTGATATCTGTATCCTGACTGCCATAAACTGAGAATCAGGACCTCTAACCTCCTACCATGCTGGGTGAGGTGTCCTTATTTGCTGCATTGTGGCATTCTGTCTGGGGCTTCCCAGGTGGCGCAGTGGTAAAGAACCTGCCAGCCAACGCAGGACACGCAGGTTCCATCCCTGGGTTGGGAAGATCCCCTGGAGTAGGAAATGGCACTCCAGTATTCTTGCTGAGAGAATTCCGTGGACAGAGGAGCCTGGTGGACTACAGTCCATGGGGTCATGAGTCAGACACGACTGAGTGAGCACATGCAGGCGCAGCATTCTCTGCATTCTCTGTCATTTCACAGCACATTTCACACTGTGGTATAATCCTGCCCCACCCAAGCCAAGCTCTTGAAAGAATCGTCTATTCTCAGTGGCTACTTCAGTTCCTATTCGCTTATCAACCTGCTGCATTTTGTCCTCAGCCCCCCAGGGACTGTAATCCAAGTTCTCAGGGACCTCATAATCTAGTGGAAAGGAAAAAAGCCAACGATGATAATGCAATGGTATCTGTGCATAAACTATGAATACAGTGTAGCTAGAAACTCAGAGGAGACGCCTGTGTGAGCCAAGATGATTTCCCAGAGGATATATGCTTGAGCTGAATTTTGAAGTTTTGGCAAAAGTTAGCCCAAACTTTTACTTTTAGATATAATTTAACTGCAAGGCAGTTTCTTGACTGTTTCATGCTGTTATACTTTGATGCCGGTGGGAATCCAGTTTGCTCTGTCTGGATTGCCCTTCTCTCTCGATTCTTCTATAGCGCTGACTTTTATTGATCTCCATTTTCTTGAACTTGTGTATAGTAAGTATTCAAGAAACATTTGTATTTTAATCACGGGTGTGTGCTTTGCACAGTAGGCAGTGTGGCTAATTTCATGAAATAATACGCAAAAGTTAGTGTCATCACGTTACCCACACCCATACGTGTAACTTTTAACGTCTCTAAGTCCCTTGGCAGCATGTCTTCCTCCTCTCACCCCCAGAGAGAAGTTTGCTTTCAAAATCTAATATGCATTTGTATTTTTAGAATATAAAATATACCCACCATGTTTTGCACAAGTGGGAAAAGCACAGCTTAGCTTTGGAGTCTATAAGCAACACATTATAACTCCTGGCACAAGAAATGGATTCCTAAAGCTCAATTTAGAAATTAAATGGGGAGGCCCTAGCTTCTTTGTATGTGTGGACAAGTGTTTTCTTTAGCTAAATCATCAACAGTTTTTTTGTCTAATTATTTCATAATAAAAGGTAGAAGTTAAACATTTTCTTTTCCTGCAGCAAACGTCCAGATCAACATTTTTCTATAAATTTCACAAAATATTAGTTCCATAGGTTTTAAAATAACTATTCAAAAAAATAAGTTGGGAGGGGATGTGGATTCCAGGGTCAGATGAAAATGCTGAGCAAAAGTCAAATGAGTTTTTGTTTATTGACTGATTTTTTTAAAAAGTCAGGTTCTTCTAAGTGCATCTAATACTGTATATTAACTCTGATTGTGCTCTCTAAAAGGGCCTTATAAGAGTGCTCCCAGACTAGGAAACTCCTGTTCTCCTCTGTCCCCTCCATCCGAGGGTCTAGATTCTGTATTGTGTATTGCTGTGTAGAAGGTGTACGCCTTTGTAAGATCCCCAACCAGGGACAGGTTCTCTTACCCAAGGAATTCTTACAGGTTTGGAGCTTCACAGATACTACACTTGTCACCGATGAAGCATGGATCACAGAGGTTCAGATGTCAGGCTGTCAGCCTGCTCTTTCAGTCTTACATGCATCTCTGCTTTCTGTGAGTGTGGTTGCCAACTTTGTTGATCTTGAAAAATCTTGAGTAAACATTCATAATATGGAAATATTTATAAATAATGCAAGTGTTATGTTTCTATGTTTTAAAATAAGCAAAAACTTAAAGGGATGAGTAAAAGATTAATGGAAGCTACAGTATTTCTTCCCACATTCCAACAGGTCTTTTCACACACACCTTGGTGTGTACCCAACCCACTTTGTAAACCTCTGGCTCTAGAGACAGAATCTACATATCTTTCCAGTCAAGTAGCTTTCACCCTCCCCACATTCCTGGGTTAAGTATGCTTTCCGATGGAACACCATAGCTGTTGAGGAATGCTGGGCACTCTTAGGTGCTCACTTCTGAAGGCCTCCAAGATAAAGTAAACAGTAAATGGAAAAAGCAAGTATTAATAAATATGTGTAGCATGATTTCTTATGTGTGAAATTTTTGAAGTTTGTAAAGATACATAATTTATGTATAGAAAATGTCTAGTTGATACATTGGAAACTATTAAATTATTTCTGAGCACTGGTCTTGGGAGAGGAAGAGCATTTTTTTTAACTTTTTTCTTCCATATTGTTTGAATTTTTATGAAATATTCTTTTTATAATAAATAATTTAAAATTACTGCATATAGTGTGGTGTCAAATATAGTGCAACACATTGTCACTGTTGATGGTTGAAGTTGGGTGATTGGAACATTGGCTTCCTTACTATGTTTCTACTTTTATGTATCTTTGAATATTACCATAAATGGAAATTAAAAATTAAAAATAAATCCACCACAAAAAGAGTCTATAGAAATACACCACATAGTAATTGATCATCTTGGGAATAGGAAGAGAGCTGAGGAACGGAGCTTCAGATACCTTCTCCCCGTAAGTTCTTAGGTTCCATGAGTGTGTATTGCTTTTAAGGGGTATAAAATACTTGTTTGACTTCCCACATACTTAAGGAATATACAGAATGAATGCACAAGCCATGAGTGTTTAATGGGTAGGGCTCAGCTGTATCATAGTAAGATCTTGAGGCTTGTTTTATATTTGGATTCTTGAGCTCGATAGATAATAAACAAAGGTAAAACTCCAAGGCATGGCCAGACAGCTCTGCACTTCCCCAGCTTCATCAGGAGAGGACAGCTAAGGGTTTGCTGTGAACGATTTGCACTGTGAGCTAGTCACCAGGCTCTGTAACATGAAAGACATAAGAGTACCTAGTGACAACTCTTACGGTAGGGTCCAAGGGAATTGATACATAAAGGGTATTTTCTGTTGCCAGCTGCAATGCTGGGCTGCATTCATAGACATATAGAATCTGTAAGGAGGAAAATGATGTTCATTAACTGTGTGACTTATTAGTTAAGCTTTAAGTACCTCATCTGTGAACAAGGATGATAATATTAGTTACCTCGGGGACTGTGATGAGGATTAAATGAGAATGTTTGTAAGGCACCCTGCACATGGTGAGCACTCAAATGCCAGCTATCCTTATTTTCATGTGAAAAACTGCTTATCGAGCTGAGAACATTTAGCTTGTGAGCACGTGTTCACTGATTAAGTATTTTCTCAAACAGCCACGTGGTTAGGGATGGTTGGTCTTTGGTTGATGCCGTCACTCGCAAGTTTAGGTGTGGGCATACAACCCAGTCCGGCCAGTAAGATATTCGGGGATTCTGACTTTCTCTGGTTGTTAAGTCTTAGTGTGCTGCCTGAGGCTGCAGCATCCAACTTGTATCAGCCTGAGGATGAAGCCAACATCAAGGTTGGTAGAGAGAGGGAAAAAAAAACCACTTCATCTTAATGATATTAAAGAGCTGCTGAATCAACCTTCCCCGAAGCCCACCCTATCTTGGGACTTCCTGTTTGTTGAGATTTTTTTTTTTTAACGTTTTTTATTTAAGCCAGTTTGAGTTAGCTTCTAAAAGCATAATGATAAAAGCTGTACCAGAAAATATTTGTGGTAGGGGTGGTGGCATTTATTCAGTGATAGTCATTGAGCACTTTGAAATGAGAGAATAAACAAGAAGTGAGGAAGTTCTGACACATGAGGAATGAGGAACAGGAGGTTCTAGAAAGATTAGCAGCCTGAGTCCATTGTGCATGTTTTCTACTTGCAGCTTAACCCACCTGCCTCTCCTGAGCAGAGCAGCTGCTGGGGCCTCGAGGAGGCAGACAGTGCCTGGAATGAGGTGTCACTATCCTGACAGAGGATGTTGGGGCTGGGGGAGGTCCTTGGGAGTGTACCTGGTCTCCCTGGTTCCTGAGGAGCTGAGCAGATGAGTGGAGTTGCTTCCAACCCTGAGTTGAAGAGGTGAAAAGACCAGGAAAGGCTTCCTTCTCGTGCTTCACTGAAGGACCGGCAATCTGTCTGCTGCTAAGCTGTGGCCAGGGGAAGTTGAGACTACTGTTCCTTCCACTACTTTGGGAATGCTCCCACTTAAGATACCCCAATACATGGGACAGAGCCCGAAGGAACAAACAAGGGAAAAGAAGCTCCCATGTGGGGCCCAGCAGCCAGGGAGAAGGATTACAACAGAACCCTCAGAACAGAAATAGCTGTTGGCGTAGATACCTTGAACCAAAAGAATAAGAAAACTTGAGATATAAGTGCAACGTGCACACGTGCGCATGCGTGCGCACACACACACACTGATTCTCTGAGACCAAAAAAGATTTTGATATAAAAATTTCAAGAGATGAAGGAGAAAGTGGTCACGGTTGATGTCTAAATTAGTATCCTGGAAGATAAGAGAAAGACACCTCAAAGCACAGTGTAAAAACACAGATATAAATCAGGAGTTGGATAGACACCGAGAAGGGGGTGGAGGATACACTAGAAGAGGCAATCAGTAATGAAAGTTTCTTAGCTGATAAGAGATTTTGAATCTCACAGGGTTCCAAGAACGATTGATGATAAAAAATACTCCTAGGCATATTATATCTCTGAGCTACAAGAATAGAAAAAAAATCTTACGAGTTTCCATAGCAAAGAACAAGTGACTCCTAAAGGAGGAAGAGCCATCCTAGTCCTGAACTGCTTATCTACAATGCTGAATGCTGCCACCAATGAGAGAAAAGGACTCTATGGAAATTGAGTGAACTTTTAGCTCACTCAAGCTTCAAAATGACTCAAGAAATACATTACCAGTTTCTTTTACTTAGTGACCAGATAAACTCGGAGTCAAAGTCTCCATAAGAATGAGAAAGGGCCAGGAGAACGTAAAATCCTAGAATGGTAGAAGTGATCATAGCCCAAATCAGGGTGTATTACTAGTACCTGGACGGACCCAACGCCTGGAGAAGCTCATCTCTCTGAGGAGTGCTGCTGGACTCTCCACTCTGTGAAAGCCTGTTCTTTTCCTGAATTGATCACATCACCATCTGCCTTGACAACTCCTCTAAAAACAGTCTGGAAGTAAAAATAGAGAATCTCAGCAAGTCTGGGCATTGCAGGTGGATGGGAAGCAGGGAAATGTCCCAAAGGTCTCCTTTGGGGCGTTAACTGTGGAACTGGTAGGGGAAGTGGATGTATTCTAAAGTTTGGAGTGAAAACAGTGAAAGAATATTTTGGTGGGAGAAATGTATGTCTGGTTTTCATATAATGGTAAAGTAAAGTAATTGTTATCTGATTGTGAGCAACAGGAAAGGGACACCAGCAGGAAATACAAGGAAAATTCACAAGTCATGTTAACAAGATGGAAAGGGGAGATACCAATTTGATCAGTCTGCAAAAATAAATACAACAAAAAGTAGGAAATAAGTAAGCCAATAACTAAAATAGGATAGAGGAGTACAATTATGTTAAATTTGAAGGGAATGTGTTTTCCCACTAAAAGAGACACTGAAATTGAGCTGGAAATATAAATCAACCAGCTATACAACATTTAGAAGGAAAATGTCTAAAATTTTTAAAGAAAAAATTATAAAGAAAGGGATGGACAAAGATACTAAGCAAATATAATTTAAAAAAACAGCAAATTTAAGAGTAGACAAGAAGAAATTTAACATTAAAAGCAACATAAGAGAAATTTTATCTAACCATGTAAAGCACATATGCAGAATTAGCATTAATTAAGACTATGTGTACCAAACAATATAAATGTAAAGACAACTTGATATAAATTTTGTAGATTTCAAAACATGTTTGTCCTTGACGGGGGAGGAGAAGCCATTAAACAAACAGACCCACACATTGTCAGGACCAGGGTGAGGGGACCGAGGCACTTGCCTTTGGTGTACAGTTTAAGGCGGCTCCAAAAACTCAGCTAATCAAGAGAAACAATATTTTAGTGCAGTATTTAAAAAAATCAAAATTAATGCAAAAATCTATGATGAATGAAATACCATATATTATATGACGACAGGAGCACTGATTTTGTTGTTGTTGTTTTGTTCCAAAATGGCATGGTCATGTTTAATTTTTCCGGAAGAATTAAAAGATGTTAAGAGTGGGTGGGAATAGTGGGGTGGGGGCCAAAATATTCATTCGAATTTTCCCATAAGATGTTACAGAAAAACCCGGACAAACTTTTGGCAACCCGATACATTTGTGTAGTGTGGGATAAGCTTTGTTAAATTACCCCTGGGGCAGTACCACCTCAACTGGGACTTTAAACATGGGAAGCAGCAGGGAGAACAGGAGAGGGGAAGGCAGAGAAGCAATAGAGAGCTTTGCACCTTTCAGGGAACTGAAAGACGGCCCACATGCCTAGACCCAGGTTCTCAAAATTAGCGCATATTAGAATCACCAGGAAAGCGTTCAAGTCTCGCGATACCCAGGCTTTACCCAGACCAAGTTAATAGAAGTCCCTAGGAGTGGGGCTGAGAGCTAGGCGGTTTTGAAAGCTCCCGAGGCAGTTCTAACGTGCAGGCTGAGTTGGGACTAGGTGGACCATGACGTACGGAGCGAGGGCGACAAGACTGGAGGGAAAAGGGGAAGCTACCGTTTGGTAATTTATTTGGGATTTTTTTCCGAAGAGCATTGGGAAGTCATTTGAAAGGCTCAAAGCAGGAAGACACACCGTGGTGCTGTAATGGGAATGGATTGAAAGTGGATCGGGTACAGCGAGAAGAGGCGGAAAGTTGTCGCCCACATCCAGGTAAGAGTGTCAGCTTGGGTTAGAATGATGGCGGCGGAAGCAGGGAGATGTAAACGCAAGAAGTATGGGTAGGGGACTTCCCTGGTGGTCCAGTGGCTAATACTCCGTGCTCCCAGTGCAGGGGACCCTGGTTCAATCCTTGGTCAGGGAACGAGATCCCATATGCTGCAAGCAAGACCTGGCATAGCCAAAGAAATATTTAAATATTTTTTTAAAAAGAAGTTTTGGTAGAATCCATAGGATTTGGTGATTGCTCCATTGTGAAGGGCCAAAGGGGAGGAAGTATTACAGATGCTCCCCTCCCCACCCCCATGCCTGGAATCAGCAGCTAGTGGTGTAGTAAATGATACACACTGAGCCACAGAACCTGCAGTTTGGGGAGAAGCAGGTTTGGAGGGGTGCAGGGAGGACACCATGGGCTTGGTTCTGAAACTTTGGCACTTGTGAGACAGCAGAGTGGCAGTTGCATATGCAGGAGTGCCCTCCACTCAGGGGGCACCCCACACTGCAACTCTAATGTGGGAGTGGTTGGCCTGCATGGGTCAAAAATGAACCCAGAGAAGTGGGAAAATGGCCTAAAGCAGGAGAAGCAAGTGGGCAGAGAAGGAGGCCTCGACCTGGAGGAGTGCCAACCTTGCCAGGCTGAATAGAGGACAAGGAGCAGAGAGGAGACGGAGAGGTGTGGGAAAGCCAGCAGGGTACCAGTTCCTAAGGCCCCAGGGAGAGCATCACTCACATAACAGCTGAGCATTCAGAGGACAGAGATCCCTGTCAGCTGGGCTGAGCTAGGAAGAAGCTGGTGAAGTGACTGTGCCTGGGTGGATAACTAAGGTCCAGTTAGGCAGGGAGGAGGACATTCTGGAGGAAAGAAGAGGAAGGAGGCATGGGAAAAGGCAGAGATGAGAAGTGTCGGGAGGGGGAGGTTTCCCCCTCTGCTCCTCTTGAGTTCTTATGGCTGTGCATGCTAAGTCGTTTCAGTTGTGTCTGACTCTGTGCGATCCCGTGGACTGTACCCCGCCAGACTCCTCTGTACTTGGGATTCTCCAGGCAAGAATACTGGAGTGGGTTGCCATTTTCTTCTCCAGAGGATCTTCCCAGTCCAGGGATCAAACTTGCGTCTCTTACATCTCTTGATTTGGCAGGCAAGTTCTTTACCGTTATCTACCTGGGAAACCCTTGTGGCTGGACTAATAATAAAGTTGATACAAGATAGATTAACAGGAGAAAAAGAAACATTGAATTCATGCACACGGCAGCCTCATAAAATGGGACCTAAGACGTGGCCAAAGCAGGCAACTTTTATACTGATTAGACAAAGAGACAATGCATTTGTGAGGAATTGACAGGATGAAGAAACTTAGGTTTTGGGTGTTCCATTAGTAAAGAATATAAGCAGAGTTTGGTCTTGGGGTAGTAAATTAAAGAAGTGACGAGGTTTGTTTATACAGGCTTCTCAGACCCAGTTCTTTGGCTCTGGTGATAAGGGTGTCCGTCCTACCTTCAGATCAGAAAGGGCACCTTCACAGGAGAGATTTATTCCCTGCTTTTAGGGAGGTACAAAAGGGTGTCCCTCTTGCACTGGCCATTTCCTAAGTAACTTTAATCCAAAATAACCAATATGCCATTGTGGCATTTTGGGGGGCAGCCTATCCGGAGCCCCAATGGTAGGAATGAGGTTTGCTGGTGGCCATTCATCGCATAGAGATCATTGGAATTCAAGAAGTTTGTAGTATGAGATAAGGTGAGGAGGTAGGTGTGAGAGTTGGATGGTGAAGAAAGCTGAGCACCGAAGAATCGATGCTTTTGAACTGTGGTTGTTGGAGAAGACTCTTGAGAGTCCCTTGGACTGCAAAGAGATCCAACCAGTCCATCCTAAAGGAGATGAGCCCTGGGTGTTCATTAGAAGGACTGATGTTGAAGCTGAAACTCCAGTACCTTCGCCACCTCATGCAAAGAATTGACTCACTGGAAAAGACCCTGATGCTAGGAGGGACTGGGGGCAGGAGGAGAAGGGGACGACAGAGGATGAGATGGCTGGATGGCATCACCAACTCAATGGACATAGATTTGGGTAGACTCTGGGAGTTGGTGATGGATAGGGAGGCCTGGCGTGCTGCAATTCATGGGGTCACAAAGAGTCGGACACAACTGAGCAACTGAACTTAGAACTTAAGCAGGTAGGTGGTGACTCTGTAGATTGACTTCAGTTTCCCTCTTTTTTAACATATATTTTTCAATGTGGACCATTTTTAAAGTCTTTATTGAATTTGTTACAATACTGATTCCCTTTTATGTTTTGATTTTTGGCTGCGAGGCATGTGAGATCTTAGCTCCCCAACCAGGGATCAAACCCAAACCCCCTGCATTGGAAGGTTTAGTCTTAACCACTGGACTGCCAGGGAAGTCCCCTCAGGCTTCTTCTTGTCCATCTATTTCCCATCCATCTGACCTCCCTCTCATCCAGGCTCTGTGGGAGAGCTGGCCTTGTCCTGGGCAGTCTGACTTCTTGCTTTGCCACCCCAGAGATGTGTAACAACTACCAAAACTTTCAGTGTTTGTGGCAACATTATCAAGGTGAATGCCGAGGATGGGCAGCTTTGCTTTGGAGGGCAGTACATTCATTTTAGTGTTGAATGAAATGCTTGTTTCCCTCTCTCTGACTCCGGGCACCTCAAAGAGCCCAGCTGCAGTGTTATTGATGCCCCATTTCTTTCCTTGAGCTTTCTTACAAGTAAAGCACAAATAGGCTTTTGCCTGAAAGGCAAGATGCCAGTGTTATCTTTCCTGAGTGGGTTCATAAATACAGATTCTTTGAAGGAGAGGTGAGTATAATCAGCGAACCAGCCAGCATTTTGCATGTGCAATGAACAGATGTGGCTGCATTATTCAGTTTCCCTATTTGACTTCCCTCCTAAGATGTTCTTCAGAAAATGTGATGTCGATGAACACATCTTCCCGAGTGAAAAGTAATCCATGCCAAGAGGAGTCTCAAATGTTCCTGTGAGCCATTTGTCATGTCGGTTGCTTATTGATTTCTCTGCCCAAAATGTTATGACGTCCTGTGTCACTTCAAGTTTTCCTACAGAAGTTGAAATAATTTCTAATTATATTTTGTGTGAAACTAATTAGTATTGGAAAGTATGCTAGAGTAGAAAAACGGTTTTAACTCTGCCCTTTATTTTTTCTTTGTATTGTGAAATGTGACATTCATACTGATAGTGCGTGAAAAAATTCACTAAAGAATGGTGATAAAAATGAACACCTGTGCACCCACCATCCGGAGTGACACATGCAGTGTTGCTGGTACCCGGAACTCTAATGTGCACTTCCTCTTTTCAGATTACCACAACCTCACTCTTGTGCCAGGGGTGTTATTGATTTCACTTAGTATTTTACCACCTTTTATTTTTTTTTTTCATAAAATTGGTTTTATTTTTTAACTTACTTAGAAAAACTTATTATTTATTTTTAAATTTTTGGCTGAGCTGGGTCTTTGGCTGTGCATGGGCTTTCTCTAGTTGCGGCAAGTGGGGGCTGCTCTCTCTAGTTGTGAGGCTGGGGCTTCTCGTGGCAGCAGCTTCCCTTGTTGCAGAGCAGAGGCTCTGGGGTGCGTGGGCTCAGGAGTTTCAGCCCAAGGGCTTAGCTGTCCTGCGGCATTTGGGATCTTACTGGACACGGGATTGAACCCATGTCTCCTGCATTGGCAGGTGGATTCTTAACCACTAAGTCCTTTACCACCTATTTAATCTATCATTAATGGTACAGTTTAGCTCTCCTTGTAACATACTACATATATATTTTGTGTCTTTGTGTAAATGCATAAGCCCACAAGTGCTTCCTTAAATTCTGCTGCCTCCATACTTCTCTTTCTCATTCTGGACTCAGCCCTATCTTGTTACATGTGTAGCTTTGGGTCATCTTTTTTGCTGCTCTTTAACAACCATTAGTAAGAATGTACCACAGTTCATTGCATTGCATGGGTGAATATGTGGACTGGTTTTGCTTGTGATGTTTTCAAGGCTCATAGGAGTATCCTTTGACGTGTGCATAGATTCTACAGGGCATATAGCAAAGAACATATTTAAAAAGTGATGTTTAAACATTTTTTAAATTTAATTATTATATTTTTGACTGTGTTGGATCTTCGTTGTTGTGAGTGGGCTTTCTCTAGTTGTGATGACCTGGATTCTCATTCCGGTGGCTTCTTACTGTGGAGCATGGGCTTTAGGGTGTGCGGGCTTTAGTAGTTGCGGTTTGTGGGTTCCAGAGCATAAACTCAGTAGTTGTAGTGCATGGACTTAGTTGCTCCAAGGTAATGTGGGGTCTTCCCAGAGCAGGGAAGGCATTGGCAGGTGGATTCTTAACTACTGGACCATCAAGGAAGTCCCAAAAAGTGATATTTAAAATTTTCTCTGGAGAGTCAATGATAAAACATGCCAATCTAATGCAGAGGTTATCTTATTGTAAATCTTAGTATTTCTGACATAATGGAAAATATTGTTCATTTTAATATCTAATATTTCTAGATACACACAATAGCTAAAAGGGCAGTCGGATGCTTTTGCAGTCAAGAGTAGCATTCAGGACATAATATACAACCTTAACCCAGCTGTCCTTCCTCCCCCACATCCTTTAGTTCTGTGGGTCTTTCCAAGAAAAATAAAAGTGAATCATGCAGTTGATTTCATCAGAGGCAGACATCTCTTTAGGACTTTTGTCTGCGGGAGTTCTGCTTGGGGGAAGAGCATGTGAATGATGAGCTGTGTAGAGTTGAGGCTATGCCAAGGTCAGGTGAGGCTTTGACGTGCATAGTGAGATTCTCCTCTCTGAATTACTTGAAACACAGATCCAAGTAATTGCCAGATCTAATATTTCCTTCACATGCTCTGTGGTGGAATTTGCTGGTCAAAGCATCATTATTTCATTTATTGGGCAGTTTGAGATTTGATATCTAAGTCTTTGAGATAGTCCAAGTTTTCCATTAGCTTTTGTCGCAGGCATTAGTGAAAGAGGAAAATGGTACTTAAATAGTAATTTAATCATTACAGTGACCAACTGCCCAGCTTTTATGGTTATCGTTAGTAGTTTTAGGAGAATTCTACTACTCTTGGTTTGGTTCAGTGAAATAATTGTATGATTTGTTTGGTGGAAACTCTTAGTTTAAGTAGAATTTTTTTTCTTTGGTCTTAAAGGGTGTGTGCTTTGGGACACACAACTGTGATTAACTGGAATTTCACTTTATGAAAGTGCTAGTTATATTGTAAAGAAGTATCTTCCCATCATGCTTCAAAAAACTGATCAGAACAAACTAGCAAGGAAATAAGGGAAATTTGACTTAATTGTAAAAGACATTTTAAATTAGAACAGTGAATCTCAGATGGCTCTTAAACTTGTACTTATTTGCATATATTACCAATTAGTCAGAAAATTGGGAAAGTTCTGGTTACACTAATATTTGAATATAGTTACATAACAGTTTTGAAAATCTCAGTTTATAACAGTGAAATGAGCTCCCTTTTAAATCTAAACCCTATTAAAGCTTTATGCAAGATTCTTTATGTAACTTTGGTTTCCAAACAAAGCAACCATTCCAGATAAGGTATAAAGTCATTTATTCTTCACACTGGGTCTTCATTAAAGCTCATCTGATCTTTTGCTTCAGTGTTTCAGAGTTTGCTTCACATCTCACAAAGGTTTTCTCCTGGGCTGGGTGAAGTTGTAGATCATTCATGTTTTCTGAGCAAAATGTCATTCTGCATAGGAAACATCAAGCAAACATAGCACTAAGTTTTGGATGGAGCTTATTGAAATGTTTTGTCCTTTGTTAAATACTCAATTCATGTAACATGAACTTTATGCTATTTTTTTAAAAGAAAAAAAAAACTAGGTCTTTATGACTGCAAATATTTTTATAACTTCAGAGAAAAACAAAACCCAAATCAGTTAAAGCAATCTGTGTAAGGCTTCCAGGAGCTCTTCATGGTGTGATATTTCACTTCTGTAAAGAACTCAAAGTCCTGGGGCAGTCCTGCTTTGTTCTGCCTTATACAGCTCATCAAAGATTTGAGAGTAACAATTGTTTCTTTCACTACATGACCCTGTCTCCAAGGCAAACATTCGCACTTTCTTCAGCTGTTCCTCACAGGCAGGCTTCGCTCCCAGCCTTCCTTCTTTGGACCCACTCCAGTTTGTCAATAGCCTTCTTAAAGGTACCCGGGCACGAGGCCACTGTCACCAGCATCTGCCTGGCTCAGCTCTATAAGCCTGCCCTTCCCTCTTATTTGATCTTCCAGCCACAAAGGACGTCACCATGGGTTCTGGGTCTCTCTTGGAGACCAACAGCTGATGACTTTGACCATTGGTTTGGCCTGAGATGCTATTTTGTGTTACTGACTTCAGTTGAATCTATTTGGGAAAAAAAAAATAGCAATAGTCACAGAGAATTGTAGTTTATAGCTTCTTTTTAAAAAAAATTATATCTAAGGTCAAGTATTTACTAAATCAAACTTCTAAAATTAAAAAGTATTGTAATTATGGATGCATTTGAAAAATTCAAATAGTAAAGAAATATATAAAGTTGAGTATTAAAGGTCTTCTGCATCACCTTTCACTAATATGACTCCTCTCCCTGTTTTCATGGTTTGGCTTCTGTCTTTCCAGACTTCTTTCTATGCATCTACACTTGTATGGATGTTCATATACAAACATAAAATTTGTTGTATGAATTTTTCTGAAAAATTTCCTCATCATCAAATAACATATTTGGAGACCTGTTTGTGTAAGTATATACACATCTATTTCATTCTCTGATGGACCTAAAGATGATCATACTAAGTGAAGTAAGTCAGACAGAGAAAGACAAATACCATATGATATCACTTATATGTGGAATCTAAAAAATTATACAAATGAACTTGTTTACAAAACAGAAATAGACTCACAGACATAGAAAACAAACTTATGCTTACCAAAGGGAGAAGTGAAAGGGAAGGATAAATTGGGAATTCGGAATTAACAGATACACACTACTCTACATAAAGTAGATGAACATCAAGGACCTTAGCACAAAGAACTATATTCAATATCTTGTAATAATGAAAAAGAATCTGGATAGGTGAATCACTTTGCTGTACACCCGAAATACTATAAATCGACTATATTTAAAAAAATCTATTTGATTCTTTCTCACCTGCCACATAACATTCCAGTGTATGGATGTATCACAATGCATTTAGCCATTTTCCTATTAATGGAGATTGGGATTTTCCCCAATGGGTTAGTGTTTACAAATAGTACTGCAACAAACATTTTAGTGCATAGATATCCTTAGTGGATATGTTGGGTATTTCTCCAGGGTAGACACCTAGCATAAAATCCTGGGTCAAGATTCTGCATATGTCAAATTTTGATAACATAAGCTCCATGAGACCAAGGACTTTATCTACTCTGTTTACTACTGTATATCCGGTGCCCCCAGCAGTGTCTAGCGCAAGATATATGTTCACTAAATGTTAGTCGTTGAATGAAATTCGCCTACAGAGGCTCTGTAATTTATACTTCCACAAATAGTATATGAGAATGCCCATTTCCCCACACCTTTACCAACTCTGGATGTTATCTGTGTTTTAACTCCTGCAAAACTAATGGGTGACCAATGATAATTTCATTGATTTTTGTTCTGCATTTATATGATCACTGAGGCAATCAAATATCTCCTCATTTTGTTTAGCCAATCACTTTTCATGTCTTGCTATAGAACCAATCTTCTCTGCTCTCCGTCTTCACCCTACAACAGTCCCTCTCACCCCTGAATTTGTGCTTTGGTGTGAAGAAAGTCACCTCTCATTCAACTGCTTCCACAGAGGTAAAGAGCAAGTCACTTAACCATTTTTTTTCCCCTCTTGTTGTTAGCAAAGAGAGTAAGAGCATGAGGTTTAATGTTTGCATCTCAGCTCTGGGATTTTAGTTTGTAAAAGGTACTCAGAAATTGGTAGTTGTTATTAGCCGCATGAGGTACATATTATAATTCCCATTTGTTCCTAAAGAACAGAGTCTCAGAGAGGAACAGTTATTGTCTGAGCCTACATAGGTGGAAGCAGTGAAATCAAAGTTTGACTTTAGGTCCAGCTGATGCAGAGGTCATTGGATTCCGTCTGCGTGTTGCTCTTCTCACTGCCTGTCTCTCTGGGAATGCCTTTTGGCCTCCCTGAAGCCTGCTGCAACAGTGACCCACAGAACCAACCTGAACCAGTCTTTCTTAGACTTCTAGACCGTGCAATACTAGACTCACTATTCAGAGTGTGATCTGTGGACCAGCAGCATCAGCAGCACCGGGGAGCTTGTTAGAAATGTAGACTCTCAGGCTCTACCTACTTGAAGCAGAGCCTACATTTTAACATGATCCCCAGATGATTCATGTGCACATTAAAGTTTGAGAAACCCTGGGATGAAGCAGATCATTAGTAAAATTAACGCATCTTGTTTTCCTAATTAGGTCCTGGAGTTTCTTAATGCCCAAAGCCACAACTCTGACTTTTTTGGCATCCTTCCCAATGGCATTGGGTACTCCAAAGACCCATAGGAAGCACTGAGTTAAAAACTTAAAAAACTATAGGTCCCAGATCCCTTCCCTCCTTTGCATGAGGTACCTCTTACAGCCCCGAGGAAAGCTGTGATGTGCATATATATGCATTTCCAGCTCTACAACACTGCTAGATTAAAGAAAGTCAGATCAATGGGACCACGACTAAAGGAGGCGGAGTTGTTAAAAACTGTGCAGAGGCAACGAACGGGCAATGATTCAGACAAACTGAGTCAGACCTGGGCTCAGACAATTATTAGCAATGTCCCCAAGCAGTGGAACTCCTGTGAGCCTCAGGTTTCTAAGCTGCTCAGCAATACTACCTGTTTCAGAGGGTCACTGGGAAGCTTCCATCAGGTGAATGCTGCGGAGCCCCTAGTTCAAGCCCATGGTGCAGCAAGGGCTCTGTAAGCACCGCTCACATCCCTCCCTTCTTTCCTTCTGCCGAGCTGTGTGGGTCAGCACCAGGGGAGAAGGTAGCTCTGTGTTTTATACTATCGTTCAGGTCGAGGCACCTAGAACCGTCATGGCGAGCGGCCTCTAAAACTGAGGATTTACTCGCTAGCTGAGAGAATCCTGGGAGGGTTGGTGCTCAGAAGCTGAGCTGCTCTAAAGGGCCAGCAAGTCATGCAAGAATAGCTAAGTGCCGAAGAGGAGAGAAGCAGTTTAATTTTCTCAAATTGATCATGTGGAGAAATCTGTTGGCTGACTGCAGAGTATGCTTTTAGTAATTGCCAGGATTTTGTATCCCAGGGAGATAAAATCTCGGAGTGGAGTGCGGTTGTGTGAGGGACTCAGGGGGCATAAATCTGCCACGGGCGGCTGCTAGCAGCGGCACCCCAGGGGTGAGGGGGGAGAGCGGTTCAGAGGTGAGGGGCGCGCTGCTCTTCAGCTCCGCTGGCGGCGCTCCAGAGGGAAAGCGGGCTGCTCGACAGAGGGCAGTGGGAAAGGAGAGACACATTTCCTGAAGACAGTGGGGAGGAGACAGGAGAAGGTCTGCAGAAGTGCAGAACCACAGGAAAGCACGGCAGCCCAGGGAAAATATACTGAGCCTCCCTTTGCTCTGCTGAGAGGACCGAGGGAGCGGCTGGACATCCTTTCTTGCCTTAACTCCCTGCCCTCAACCCGCCCCTGCATGTCCCAGGGCCCCTGGGCCAAGGGAGACATTCAGTCACAGAACCGCACCTCCTGAGGGCAACCCGCTGGTCCACAACAGAACTTCCTAGGGCTCTTATTACCAGATGTGTGGTCCTCCATAGACCACAGCCGGTCAGAAGCTCTTCAGGTGGGTCTGGGAATTCTGCATGTTTCATAAGCTTCCCAGTGATCCCTTGGCATTCTAAGATTTGAAAGGTGCCGCTTCAGTGTGAGATTTTGAGATTGTGATCTGTTAAAAGCTTTTCTCTGGATAAACAACAAAGAAGAAATGTCACTTCTAGGTCCTTGCTGTTCAAAATGTGGTCCTTGGGCCAGCACCTGGTGAAATCTGAAAAGCACTGGGCCAGTGAGTGGTTCTCAGACTCTGGAGGCAGGTAGCTGGTAACTGGGGGGCAGAGGAAAGAGGCTAGTTGGGAATCAGAAGACCTGGGTGTAAATCTTGGTCCTTCCACCTGTGGCTTTGGGAACTCAGGATTGTCATTGCACCTTTCCGAGCATCTGTATGTCATCGTTGGAACATAACAATGCCCACTTCATAAGATAAATGCAAGTATTAAATTGTGAAAGTGCTGACGTAGGTAGATGCTCAACAGATGTTAGGAGGAGGTTGAAATAGCACTCACCTTTGCTGTGTTTCTCCCACTTTGACTCTGATGCTCTTCAGAGCAAGGCCCGAGTGAAGGGACTCTCTTCCCCAGGGGATGATGGTTTGGACCGTATTCCAGACATTGGACCACACCATGCTGTTTTCCCACTTGAACTTGATCATGATCAGTTCCCCAATATCCACATCCAGTGTGATAAGAAAGGAATAGGTTTCATTACTAGTAATTCCTTTGCTCCTTGAAGATACAAAGGAAACCAGACATAGTCAGTTGATTTGTAGCAGCAAAGTGAGGCTTAGGGACTTTCAGGAGGTGTTAGATTTGCCTGAATGACTCGTGATGGTCTTTTCTGCTGCATTTCCCAAAGTGGTGTTGGACAGACTATTAATAGAGATAGCAATAGATGTGCCAGGATAAAAAAGGGTTTTCTAGAATAGTAATACTGGGAAAACCATCTTATTTTCTGTGATAACATATTTAAAAGGTTGCAAGTGTTCTGCAGTGATGAATCTAGTTAACTTTGTTTAGCTAAGGCTTCCTAATCTCTAGCTTAACACATCAGGAGAACTGCCTCCAAAAAAGGCAGGTGTCTCTGGGCCATACAGCTCTCTGTAGGTTTGATCAACACATGAGCATCACACTACAGTCTTCTCTTCAGATCAGTGCTTTTCTTCCTCCCCAATGTAAATAGAAACTTCCGTTAAAACAACAAGTATAGCAGTAATAGAAAACCACATATAAAAGTTTGGAGCAAAATTTAAATGCAGATCCTTAGGTATCATTATCAGCTTTACTCACTAATCTCCAAGACATTAAAATGTCCCAATACTGACAGAGCAGTCAGGCACTCTTTCCATTACTTAGAACAATCCGTGCTCCCCCAGGGAGAGGTTTGGGATGGTGCAGAGTTAGCACTGGATTTAGGGTGAGACAGGTGGCTGGAGGATTCCCTGGCTCAGCTCATTTTAGCTCTTCCTGCAGGATGTTGCAAAGCACCGTTTAGGAATCCACCCACCCCACGAGGATGGGAGCACTCTAAGGATAGAGTCCTCTCTACCTCTAGTGCAGAGCACTGACGCATCCTTGCCGAGTGACTGAATCAGTGGGATGACTGAGGTTCAAAACCAGGGGTGATTTTCAGGAAGCTGAGAACCGTCCCTGGAGCGGGTGAAGGCTGGTGTCACTTCCCAAGGAGAGCCCATGCTGAGGGTGGAGATGCTGAAATAAAGCGGCCGGTGAAGCTGGCCAGCCTGTGCAGGAGGCGTGAGGCCACTGCCTGTGTTGTGAGCAGGTGTGTAGCAGGGCGAAGGACAGGTGGGGAGGGCTGGCAGTGCAGGCTGACTGAATGGAAAACTCGTGCCAAGGTGAATGAGACCAGTTTTATTTCCGGGTTATGGTTTTCAGAACTCACTGGAGAGGTGCTCAGGGCCTTCATGCGTGGACAGGAGTGCGTCCTGCTCCTGCTTTCGGCACTCCTCCTAGACTGGCCGCCCCTGGTCCCCCTCTCCATTCAGCCCCTGTCTCTTCGGGCCCATCACAGACGCAGGTGGCAGCAACATGAAGCAATGGCTGGGACTGGGGGAGGCCAGGGAGGGGTGACAAGGTGCCGAGCGTGGGCGGATGTCCCATCTGATGGGGTGCTTGGGACACTCGTACTGAGCTGAGAAAAGTAAGCTGTGCCTGGCCCGACCCTTGATAAGCAGAGTGCATCCAGGCCCTGTGAGAAAGCTAAGCCTGTCCTCACCATGGATGGGGCTGTATTGCGTACTCACAGAGTGATGGGGATCTTCTGCCTCTCCCCTCTTGTTCCGAGGAATGACACAGTGAAAGTTGGTTCTACAGAGTTCTCAGTTTGGTTGATGAACCGAATCTTGAACTGGTAATGGTAAACTAGAGGGGGATGGGATGGCGCGGGAGAGAGAAAGACAATGTAAGCAGAAATTTTAAAAATAAAAAATCTTGTATTTTTTAAAATTTAAGAAAGCAGAGAGAAAAGTATGGATGAATAGATACCCTGATTTTGTTTTCTGGGAGGTGGAATTCTGAATGCTATTTTCCTCTTTTTCCTTTTCTGAATTTCTTAAATGTCTAAGAGGACTTATGTTTGTAATATAATAAGTATTATCCAGCAAAAAAAAAAAAAAAAAGGCAGAATAGAATTATAGTATAGTTGGTATTCTCACTAATTTCTAGATGAAATTCTGTTGCTCTATTCCATGTATTTAGCAAGGGTCCCCATTTATAAATGAAAGGATAGACTGCCTTTTAGGCAGCAGACAAAAGCAAGAGAACACACGGCTATTTTCACTTTTGCCTCTATTTGATGGTGTTAGTTTTAGGGTGGGACAGAGCAACAGCCACAAAATATGCCCTGCCTTCTGGGGCTTGGAAACTGGTTCTGTGGGGTTCAACAGCACATTTCCTGATAGAAATCAGACAACTAGTTCTAGTACCTGAAATTGTTCTATCTTTTCAAGTGTCCAGAATGTCCTTCTTCTGTGTTGTTTGGAATAGGGAAATTAATTTTATTCTTCTTTACCTAAATATAGCCTATATTTAGCTAATAAAAACAAATTACTTACTATCAGACAGGTGTTATTAAACATTTTACATGGCATCATCTCAATTACTCATCATAATGACCCTATGAGGAGGGTATTGCTATTATCAGCCTCATTTAAAAATTTTTTATTTTATTTTTGGTTGCACTGGGTCTTTGTTGCTGCACATGGACTTTCTCTAGTTTCAGGCAGTGGGGGGCCACTCTGTTGCCGTGAATGGTTTCTCATTTCACTAGCTTTTCTTGTTGAGGAGCACAGTCTCTAGGTGTACAGGCTCAGGAGTTGTGGTGCATGGGTTTAGTTGCTCTGAGGAATGTGGAATCTTCCTGGAGCAGGGATCAAACCCTTGTCCCCTGCATTGCAGGCGGGTGCTTTACCACTGAATATCAGGGAAGTACTATCCGCCTCATTTTATAAAGAACAAAACCAGGGCTAGAGAGGTGAAGTGACCTGCTCAGGGTCACATAGCAGAGTCTGTGCTCTTGGCCTGGAGCAGTTGCCTTGCTCAGCCTGCACTGTTACATCAACCATCAGTGGGGCTGTTTTCAAAATTATCCCACCTCATTTCCAAATAACTAATGGCTGCTTGGACTTCTTTATCTTGCTGTCTCCATATTCTCTAAGTACTTGTGGCACTTTAGCTTAAACAGGTTAATATGGCATGTCAACTTGATTGGTAGGACTGCCTGGGGCCCATGTTGAGATGGGCTGTGAGACCATGTCTAGGCTCTTAGGAGGACTGCTGTCTGTCTTGGGCAAAGGAAAGGGGATACATGATTACTTGTTATTTGCTTTTTCTGTTCATAGTAGTTGCTTAATAAACATGTGTGGGATGCATGAACTGACAATTTGTTTGGGAATATCAGGATGTGTATGAACATTAGGAAGATGGAAATCACCCCAGAGAATTCAAAATTGGAGTTCTAAGCTTTGTTGTAGAATTCCTCCTGGAAAGCACAGATCATGGAACTAACCACTTGATTATCCATTCCATGCACCCAGCATATGGAAATTCACCATCCTCATGAATCAATCTACTTACTCCCAAATGGTACGTTTCCACTGGAGGTTGGTAGCTATACACAGACCTGGCAGCAGCAGTGGCTAGTGGCACGTTGCCAACACATCAGCTGCAGGGTTCTGGTGTGCCTGTATTGCTGGGTTTCTGGGTTATTTACACAACTCTAACCTTTGGCATAAGCCCATTTTCCCGTTTGGGTTTTGGAGTGGATTGGCTGCAGTCCTCTGCATAATAGGTAGTCACGTACTCCAGCCTGGGATAAAATAATTAGATGCTCTCAAGACTGTGAGGCTGTGGGTGAGAAGTAAGAGGAGAACCGAGGGACCCTAGGAAAGTTCCCTAAACCCTTGAGTGACAGTGGTAGAGACAGAGCCTCTGGTCTATCATCCCAGAAGCCTCTGGAGAGATCTTATGCTATTTGGGGTCTGTCTAGGGAACTCTGTAACAAGTAAATAGTCTTGTAAGTTGAACTGAGACAAAAAGATAAGAAACAAGGCATTGGGGGTGTGGGGTAGAATGTGGACAGGATGACATAAGCGAATTGGTGTCTAGTTAATTCCCAAACAAGGAGGCAGAGAATCTTCCAGAGTATGCAAGGAACTCATAGAAACCAGTTTAATATGTATTCATGAGAAATCTACTACCCAGCCCAGTGCTAAAAGCTGTTGGGTATAAAGGAATAAAACAGTGTAATTGGCTGTATACATGGTAACAAAATTGACTAACATTTATTTTGTTTACCTGTGCCTGGCACTTTGTATTTTTATCTCATTTAATCCATATGACAGGTGATACTATTATTATTTCATTTAAGAGAAGAGGAAACTGAAGCACAGACAGGTTGATTTTTCCAGTATCACACAGCTAGTAAGTAGCATAGCTGTGACGGAAGTCCAGGCCACCTGACTCCAGAACTTGAACTTTTAAATGTTTATACCCAGGACCAATAGTTTTATATACCCTAAGGAAAATGTTCATGTGTGGAAAGAGGTTGAAGTTCAAAGACCTTGTAACAGAATTTTTAATTAAAAATAAATTTAAAACACCCTAAATATTCACCAATAGAGAAATGACTATGGACTAATAATGACAATTATTATAATTACCATTTAGCTCTTTGTTTTGTTCCAGACACTGAACTATTGTTTCTCAAAATTATTTCATTTCTCTTTTCTACAACTTTATAAGATGCCTCCTTTAACCTCGCTTTGCTTCATTTTACAAATGAAGACGCTGAAGCTCCGGAAATTTGAGTAACCTGTCCATTGTCGTGTAGCTATGAACTAGTGAAGCTGCAATTAGAGTTTAGTCTACTGATTTCAAGTTCATATTCCCAAACATGTCATTTACTCTTATGAAGTGATTAAAAGATATTTTTGGAATGGTTTCAATGCTTATGAAAGAAGTAGGGAAAAAACCCCAACCAGCCATCAGGATACACATTGAACATCTAACATGAGACTAATTCTAATAAAACTGAATGCACAGAAAGAGGGAGATTTGCAAAAATATTAAGTGATTATCTCTGGGGAGGGAAGTAATTTTTATTCTCTTTTTTGTGATTTTCTGCAAGTTCCACATTTTCTGCAATGAGCATGTATTCTAATTAGACTCTTCCTGGAAAAAGAAAAGTTTTAAAAAGTATTAAGAAAGATAACAGAACCAGAAGGTGTGGTCCTGGCCTTAGAGGTGCTTGCAGCTGGGAAGCAGAGTCACTTCTATGACCCTTGTCACCTCCTATCCAGTCTCATGGGCATCAGTGTCCAGGATCTTCTCTCCTTGAGGGCAGTGTTGGGGTCATGTTAACACTTGAACCTCCACAATTCACAGCACACATTGGGAATCTAAGGAGTGCTTCTGGGGCTTTTTGTGTGAAAACAAAGCAGAACACATGTTACATTAAAGAGTCTAATTGTGAGCAGGACTAATCGGAATATTGCTTCCACTTGTTGAGATCCCACTAAACATCAGGCTACGTACTAAATGCTTTTTGTTGTTGTTTAGTCCCTAAGTCGTGTCTGACTCTTTGCAATGCCCTGGACTGTAACCCACCAGTCTCCTCTGTCCATGGGATTTCCCAGGCAAGAATACTGGAGTGGGTTGCCATTTCCTTCTCCAGGGGATCTTCCCTACCCAGGGATCGAACCCACATCTCCTGCATTAGCAGGTGGATTCTTGACCACTGAGCCACCAGGGAAGCCCTATACTAAGTGCTTTACATACATTATTTTTGTCCTCCAGACTAAATGAGGATAACACGGTGAGACTGCATTTTCTATACCTACCCCTGCTGTCTTGGTCCACTCTCTACCCAGTTCTGGACCCCAGGATGTGACCCCCAGAGCCTCATCTCTCGGCTTCCTTATTGGATGGCTTCTGGTTCATACTGACCCACCGAGGACGCACCAGCAGGAGATCAGGGCAGAGCAGAGTGAGGTCAGGGTATATCTCTGCTTCCTCCTGCTTTGAAGCCTGACTGTAGTAACTGCTATCCCTGATGAGCTGCTGTCAGGAGCTTCTCCTTCACAGCTTACATTCTCTTAGGCTATTCCTTCTCTTCGCTTCTCCCAGTACCCTGTTGTTAGATTTAGGTGCATCAACACCCCATGTTGCTTTCCTTAATATCACCCACCCTGTCTAAGGAGTTCTGCCTGCTCTCTTTAGCTGACTCAGGTGCATAGAGTCCTGTTACTGCTGAGACCTAGAGAGATAGGGTGTCAGTGATCCTGATGAATCACAGATAAGGAAGCAGAGGTTTGCAATTCCCTGGTGTCTCACTTGGTAAAGAATCCTCCTGATAACGCAGGAGATGCAGGTTCGATCCTTGTGTCGAGAAGATCCCCTGGAGAAGGAAATGACAACCCACCTCAGTATTCTTGCCTGGGAGATCCCATGGACAGAGGAGCCTGGCTAGTTACAGTCCAGGGGGTTGCAGAGAGATGGACATGACTTAGTGACTAAACAATAACAAAAAAGCAGAGATTTGAAGGAGTCCAAGGTGACTCAGATAGATAGTCAGAAGTGGAGCCGACTTTGAACCCAGGTTGTCTGTCTGATTCCAAAAGGCCCTTCCCACTGTGTCCTGGGATTCTGGTTCTGGCAAGCTGAATCTTCCCTTTGAAAGCAAACTGCAACAGCCCTGAAGAAAAGCTGCAGTCTAAACCTGCCTCCTGTGAAGCCACCAAGACAAAGTGCCCGCCGGGTCTGATCCACTGACATCCATCCTGGGCTATCGCTGTTGCGGCTTCTTCCCAGTTGCTGGTCTGCTAAATGTCCAGCCCCCGGGGCAGGGATAAATGTTTCATGTCCCTGCACTAGAGATGAGTTTTTGTCTTCCTTTGGTCTTAAAATGTGAGTAGGAAGAGACCAATTTCCATATCATGAAATGTCATGGTTCCCCACGATTCTGAAGGAAGGGATTGGCTTTGATGATTGCAAAGTTCCTGTTAGCTCTCACATCCTATGGATGAGAATTATCTGTGCCCTGCAGTGTCTCCCTGGGGCAGGACCTATGCAGGAGGTCAGAACCATCAAGGGTGTGTAAATCGTGGAGGTCACAGACGTGCAGGAACATGGGCACCCACGTCTGCAGAAGCATGATGCCCAAACCTATCACACAATGATAGCACAAGGAATTCCTTTTGCCTTGTACTAGGAAAGCCACTTTTGGGGAGAAATATTGAAATTATCTTTTTTAAATATGTAAGAGACTTTCATGTTTAGAACTAATTATTTTTTCTTATTTTGGGTTTTGTGTTTTTCCTTAAAAAAAGGAGACCATTGCCTTTTATTTCCCACCACTCCCCAGGACAATGATGCTATTCTAAAGATTGAGGAAAAAAGCATAAATAATTTTTGCTCACTTTACCTTATGGCATGTTTAATAAGGATTTTAAAAAATGATTTCAGGGAAATGCTTTTGATCCTGTGACTGCAGGGAGTGCAACGTGTTCCTCAGTCCAGGCAGGAGAAGTTATTTCAGGTCTTAACGGTGCAAAGCATGAAATAGCCCATTAACCCTGGACGGGATCAGGCAAAGTCCACCTGGGGCAGAGATATGAGGCCTCTGGAGAGTCTCCTCACCAGATTGCCCCCCTGGGGTTCAGATACCCTAGAAACCCTGGATCCTAGTTTCATGTGGACCCCACTGGTGCCACTTAACAAAAAAAATAAGTTTCTTTTTACAAGGTAGCCACTATGGGCACCAGGTGATGGAAATTTATAAAAAAAGGAAAATTTTTTTTTTTTTTTGGTCTCACGGAAAATATTCTGAATCATTAGATAGTGGCTTTGGGAGATATTATGACTCTTTTTGCAAACATCAGAGAGGTCTTTTTTTTTTTTGAGAGTATAGATTTTTCTCTCATGGAGATGGTAAGAATGAGATCTTGTGTTCTCTTGCAGCACTAAGGTCTTGTTCCTAGATCTCATATGCCTCTAACCCGAGAGGGAGGCTGAAGAGCATGGAATTGATACGATGGACTTAAGCAGGGGATTAATGTATGAGTAGCCAGCACTAGCAGGGGCTGGCTGAATGAACTCAGAACAGGATCAAGGGAAGAAGAGAAATGGACTTTTTTGTTTTTCTGATTTTAGTTTAAGATAGCATTTTTTTCCCAATTTATCCTCTTTTAATTGAAGGATAATTGCTTGACAATATTGTGTTAGTTTCTGCCATACATCAACATGAATCAGCCATAGGTATATATGTGTCCAGAAAAGAAGAGTGCTCTCATCAGCAGGTGTGAATTCTCACTGGCTGGCTGGGCCCAGGAGCAGGGAGAAAGTACAGGCAGGAGGAGGACGGGGAAGAGAGGAGGGATGATGGACTACTGTGTCTCAGGAATGAGCTGTTATTAATACTGAGTGAACTGGTCTCAGTCCTAATGCTTAGGCCATGTGCAGTGAAAGGAGCAAAGGCCATGGAATGGGGGAGACTTAGGGGTCAAACATTATGTTTGATACTGTGCAGGGCCCTGTGGGACTCCTGGGCACAAGGTCCTTCTGTGTCCCCCATTTCTTTGATTATAGGAAACAGCCTTCATTGAGCCTCCATGAACTTCCTTGAGTTCCAACGGGCAGATTCAAGCAGTTGCTAATTAGGGAAGGGAGGGGATTTGAGACCAGGGAGAAACTAACAGTCACGAGAAACCATAGTGCAGCCTTGGGGGCAAGGTCCTGTTTCCCCATCAAGGGATACACACCACAGTATCCTTTACCCATTTTGCAGATACTGGAAACCCGCTGCAGGTGGAAGAAGTTATAACAATGGTACGCTGCCCACAAGCATGTAGACCCCAGAGCAACTGGTTGATGATGCTGACTCCCACTTACCTCACCACCAGCCCATCAGAAGAATGTCCACGAGCTGATCAGACCCTTTTTAAACAATTACTATAAAACTCACTATCTTCCCCAAGTTGGGACACATGGTTTTGAGGGCATTAGCCAGCTGTGGCCCCCTTTGCCTGGCAAAGCAATAAAGCTCTTCTTTTCTACTTCACCCAAAACTCTGTCTGAGATTCGATTCAGCACCAGTGTACAAGTTTTCAGCATAATGTTTGCTCCTTATAAGCTGGGTGACTTTGGGGAGGTGATTTAACCTCACTGAATCTCAATTTATCTGTTGGAAAATTAGGCAACATCAGTCTCCCCCCTTCCATCTCTGTCTCTGTCTGTAGGTTGTTGTGAGGATTAAATGATAAATGAAATAATTGATGCAGCACATCCAGCGTAGTGCCTGAACCTAGTAAGCTCCCCTGAGGGCTGCTTCCTTCTCTTCCACCCCATTACTGCCTCCAGTTGCTGTGAGGATTAAATTAGATAAGGTGCTTGCTAGCAGGACTACATACAGGTTTGTTTCCCGCCTCCTTCTCTTAAAAAAAAAAAAAAGGGCTCCCAAACTAGCAAAATTTCCTTCCAAAAGGGTGGGATTGGAAGTGGGCGATAAATTGCCTGGTTTCCCTCAGTGACTGTTTCCCAATTCTCTTTCTGCTCCTGCTGTCCTCTCCCTTGTTTACCCGAATTCTGGCGTATGGTTGTAGAAAATAGATCCTTTGATGGTTTTGTCAAAATATCTTGGGAGCCAGAGGAATGAGGACCAAGTTAGTCATCCTCTCTGCAACTACAATCAGGAGGCGATGTTTATCTTGCCCAGCCAGATCCTGCACTGAAATATATAGTACAATTAGATGTCCTTGAAAAATGTGGCTTGTGGATGTTCTGTAACCAGGGATGGGTAAGTTTGTCCCTTTATGAATCTATAAGTACTCATCAAAGGCTGGAGGTGGTCACTGAAATAGACTTTGGGAGTCCAAATCACAATGATCGTGGCATGGTGGCTGAGGAGGGGAGCAGTTATGGGGCCTAGATTAAAGACTTGATGTCAGCACTATCAATAGAACTTTCTAGATGATGGAAATGGTCTATTTCTGTACTCTCTGATATGGCAGCCACATAGTTGAGCATTTGAAAGGTGGCTAGTATGATTGAGGATTCAAGGTTTTAATTTTAAGTAATTTAAATAGGCACATATGGTTAGTGTAGCATTATATAGGGCTTCCAAGGTGGCACAGCGGTAAAGAATTCACCTGTCAATGCAGGAGACATGGGTTCAATCCCTGGGTTGGGAAGATATCTTGGAGTAGGAAATGGCAACCCGCTCCAATATTCTTGCCTGAGAAACCCCTTGGACAGAGGAGCCTGGTGGGCTACACGAGTGCAAGCAACATACAGGCTGCAGCGCCCCAGGAGCAGCGGCTTTCACAGGGGTGGGAGTCTCATCTGGGCATAATTTCCAGCTGTACCCAGGGTACCTGGTGTGGCTGAAGGGCTGTGCTCCCTGCCAGTGAGGGAAATTAGGCTGAGCAGATTAGGACTGGAAGGGCTGAGGTGGATCTGGGGGGAATTTGGAGGGCCCAGGGGACGGGAGGGTGCGGTGCAGGCTGCAGCTCATCCCTGGAATCTCTCTGGGGCTGGGGGTTTGGTTCAGGCCATCTTATCTCACAGTCCCGACCCTGTATCTTCACTGGATATCCCTGGAGCAAGATGAGCGGCTGGTGAGAACGAGACCCAGGGGCTGCCTCCAGGGGACTCCTCGTCTGTCTTCTTGGGATAGCACCTTGTGTGCAGAGTATAGGAGGGGGTTGGTCTCCCCTGAGCCCCGCTGAAGGAGGGCCTCTGCCTACCCTGGCTCAGATTATACTTGAAGAAGGAGTGATGGCCTGGCACAGTGATTTTGGCAACTGCTGCGTGAGATAGTTGCTGCTGCCCTAATGCGATTCCTTGGTTCTCCTTTATAGGAAAAGGTTTCCTGTGAGTTCATAGCAGCCGTGTGTGGTGATCAGGCATCTGGACTCCCTGGCAGTGGAAAAACTCAGCCCTGCTTGTGGCAGCGGCTCTCCCCTCCCCTCTTCCTTCTCTTGACTCTCACCTCCTGACCCCATCTCCATGCCCCCAGTAGAAGTCCTCCGGCAGGACCCAGTCCCTCACTTCAGATGCACAGCCCTGCCCAGAAAGGTGAAAAATGACCCTCTCTTTCCAGCTGATCTCAAGGAGAAAGCAAGACCCTTCCCCACCTCTCCTCCCTCCCTCAACCCCATAGACAGACCGTGGGCAGGTCACTGAGATAAAAACCACTTGACTGATTGTTGGGAGTGCTCAGTCACTTGTGTCTGACTCTTTGCAACCCCATGGACTGTAGCCCACCAGGCTCCTCTGTCCTTGGGATTTTCCAGGCAAGAATACTGGAGTGGGTTGCCATAGCCGCCTCCAGGGGATAGCCTGGGTCTAAATGCTGGCTCTGCTAAGAGTTCTTTTCGAGTCCCTGGGCAAATGATTTTCTCTTATCTGGGCCTTTGTTTCCTTGTCTGGGAAATGTGGAATTGAACAGTTTCTTGAAATGCTAACATTCCAGGATTAGAGTAGATTCAGTGAAATGTGATTATCTGAGAGGCTTAATCACTCCAGGCATTTGAAAGAGGAGCTGGTTAACAGAAGTAAATGTCTAATTGGCAGCCTGGAGGGGGGGATCTCCCTGAAGCTGGAGGCCTTCCAAATTCCCTCACCTGCTCCGGGTGCCTCAGGCTCCTCCACCCCTCCAGGAAGGACAGCTGAAGGGACCCTCTGCCCCTCAGGCAAGAAAGATCCTGCCCTCACTCCACGTGCTCTCAGAAGCTATCTGCTGTTCAAATGGATTTCTGTCATTCCTGGGCTGCACAGAAGGGCATTCTGGCTGGAGAGCAAAAGTTCAGATAAACAAAAGACTCCTGTGCCGTGGGAGCTTGAACTTGGGAGTGTGGTAATGATAGGAATGCCAGCCTGGGGGTCAGAGGGACCTGGGTTCTAAGCCTCCTTCCAGGCTAAGCGACCCTGCGGACCTCGCTGCTGTTGTGGGCACCATAAGGAGTCTGTGGCTGCACCAAATGTGTTTGTGTAAAACGCTGTGCAAATGCAAAGCGGTGCTGAGGGCGTTCACCTTCTGTAGCTACAGATATCTGCAGAGTAACAATCAAACGGCACTGGGCTCCTCCCAGGGCCGTGAGCCAGTGCTGTGAACAGTAAGATGCTAAATCACTCCCGAGCTGTTTTAAGGATTAGGCAGAAATGTTAATGGCAACAGATGTCGGCTAGTTCCCTCCAGGAGGATTTAGGTTTCAGTGGAGTATTTCTCTCCTGGCTTCTGCCCAAATCGTGGCCACAGCCCTTTTTCTGACCTCTAGTTCAACCCAGCAAGCAGAAGGGGCTCGCTTTTTCCCCTGAGGCCGAGAAGCAGAACTTCTAGGGAGGGCCTCAATAAGACAATGATCTCTTGTAAGATGAGCTGATTCAAACTTTAGAAGAAATGGGGAACCACAAATGTAGTTTGGAGCCCAGGTTTTTCTTGGCAGTGATGAAGAGAGATGAAAGTACTGGGTTCTAGCCTGGGTTTGGAGAAGCTTCCAAGGCTCTGTACAATGAGACCTGGTGCTCCAGGCTTTCTGGATCTAACATTCTGTTAGGGGAAACACACTGACTGAAACTGCCCATCCTGGTCAGGCTCCAGAGTAATCACTTGCAAGAGTTATTTTACCACAGGAGGTCCTGGTAAGGAACGTGGAACTAACAAGCCATCACCAACTGGAAGAGTTCGGGAAAGGTCAAAAGGAGACACCCCATGTCCTACCACTTTCCAGAATCTTCCTTGCTGGCATCCATTTTGGCTGAGCGATGCATGTGCCACTAGGAAGGACCCTGAGTCAGAATGATTGGCCAGAAAACCTGGAAACTAATCCCGTCACCTTTAAACCTGAGACATCTAGCCATATGGAAGAGCAGTCCTCCTGGGTTCCCTTACTCTCCTGCCCTCTGCCCCCATGCCCCTTTCCAATAAAGTCTCTTGCTTTATCAGCTCAGACAATTCATTTCTGAGTGTTAGAAAAGAGACCACTCTCTGGTCCTGGAAGGGGTCCCCCTTCCTGCAACAATGCTAGGGGACCATGTAAATAGATGAAGAGAGCAGCCAACCAAAGGATTGTTCCAGAAAGTATCAGGCTTTCTCCTCCAGCACTTTTCAGCGAGGAGGCCACATTCTTGGGGAAAGAGAGAGGTGTGTGTTATCATCCAGGTCTGGAGTCTGTGCAAACAGCAGATCCGGCAGTAGCTCTGGGAAAAGACTCTGGGGAACTTGTGAACCTTCAGACAAGCGGCTGCGTTCTGCCCTTCTGACGGCTCCCCTGCACTCACCTTTGAACGGGGACTGGGCCCGAGTCACCAGGAAGAGGCTCTTGCTCTTCTTGCTTTGCCGCTCTTGGCGGGTGTGGTAGCCTAGCGTGTTGCAGCGACCCTTCTTGCAGCTCAGACACAGGCCTTGGCTGAAGCTGTCCATGTCCCTGCACAGGTAGGCTGTGCTCTGCATGTCAGCGTGCAGCAGGGAGTCGATGAAGAGGTGCACTGACCGCTCGTGGGCACATTTAACGGTCTGGGTGATGGCTGGAACACAGGGCAAGAGGGATGTTATCATCCCGTAATCCGGAGGATCGCCTTGCTTCTCAGTGCAGAGTAGCACCATCTCAGGAAGGAGGATGGGAGTGCTGAGGTCACAGGTCAGCCCACTGACTACAGTGGTTGGCATAGCTGGCGGAAAACTCCACAAAGAGTAGACCGTTTGCAGGTACTTAGTGTAGGGGCAGAATCCCAGGCTCTGAAGGGCTGCCCAGGGCACTCTGTATGTTACGGTAGGTGTTTTAATAGGAGCCCCGAGTCACTAAGAAAATACTGAGTTCTTTAAGCAAGTGTGTGTGTGTGTTAATCGCTCAGTCATGCCTGACTCTGTGACCCCATGGGCTGTAGCCTTCCAGGCTTCTCTGTCCATGGAATTTTCCAGGCAAGAGTACCGGAGTGGGTTGCCATTCCCTCCTCCAGGAGATCTTCCTGACCCAGTGATCCAACCCAGCTCTCCTGTGTTGCAGGCAGATTCTTCACCATCTGAGCTACCAAGAAAGTTCTCTTTAAGCTATTCATTTTGGAAATATTTTAGTCTCAAACAGTTAAAAATGCACAACTGCTGATACTGTAAGGCTGAGATGGCAGAACAGGCTTGTGTGGAATGCCTCTTTTTATTTATTTAATTAAAAAAAATTATTTTATTTTTGGCCGTGCTGGGTCTTCGTTGCTGCACGCAGCCTTTCTCTGGTTTCAGAGAGCAGGGTCTACTTTCTCATTGTGGTGCACAGGCTTCTCATTGTGGTGGCTTCTCTTACTGTGGAGCAGAGGATCTAGGGTGTGTTGGTTTCTTCAGCAGTTGTGGTGCACAGACTCAGTTGCCCCATATCGCATGGAGTCTTAGTTCCTGGACCAGGGATGGAACTCATTCTCCCTGCAGTGGAAGCGGGGAGTCTTAACCACCGGACTGCCAGGGAAGTCCCTGGAATGCCTCTTTTCTTAATAAAGCTGGCTAAGCCAGTGCCCAAGCACTCTTGGGACTTGGCTACTGGTCTGGTGAGGGCTGAGCCCTCCCCGACCATGTCCCAAAGCAGCCACAGCCTGCCGGAAGTAACTGGCCGGATGACCAGCATGGGGTTTTGCTTTTAGAAGGATGTGCTCCAGTGACCAGGTCTAAATGGACCTAAGCCAAAACAAGTTTAGGAGGTTTCCATACCAAGGGTTTTGACCTTATTTTGGGAGGGGAGGTTGTTTAGTGTTCTCTAGGAGTGTTGAGGAACCACCACAAGGTATGGTAAGAACTTCCTGTGAAAGTGGACCCCAGGTAGCTTAGCCAAATCATTTTCCCTAGGATTAGTCATGTCAGTTCCTGGTCACGAGCGGCTCTTTTTGTTGAGCACCCACTATGAGGCAGGTACTACTGAGTACCTTCCCTGGATATTCACCACAGCTCCTCAAGGCAGCTCTTACAAGTGAGGAAACTGAACTTCAAAGACAGTCTCTAACTCACACAAGCTCACCGAGCCAGGAGGTGGTGAGGATGGTAAAGCAGTCATCAACTGACCATGTCAACACGTTCACCCCAGAATGGGATCACTTTCAAACATAAGGGTGAAGAAAATGGAGAAAAACCACCCTAAGGTGGGCAAGCTAAATAAATATACTTGGTCCCATCATTCTGACGTTTAGCACAAAATAGAAAATGGTAGTAATTGGGCAGAGGCATTCACCAGGTGATCAGCTAATGAACAGCATCTAGGGGTCTCTGTTGACCTTAGGGAGGGTATAGATCTGGGAAGAGGGCTGGCTGATCACCAGGGACTGCTGGTGACCAGAGGTCAATGATAGGAGAGAGATGTTAAGGAATGATAAGGGGAAGTTCCCAGAAAGTTCTCAGGCGTGGGCTGGTGAAAGGCTGGGAGTCCAGCCAAGATGAGATAATGTCGAATGTGAAGGTCATTCTGATACAGGAGACATGAAGGTGGTTAAAGAAACACAAGATAGTGTGTGCTTAGCTCAGTTTTCAAATGATTGGGAGAAGGTGGTAAGTGGGGGTGGGCTAGGGTCTCCAGTTGGCTTAGAGTGAGTTGGCAGGTGTCTATCAGGATATTATTTTCTAATAAAGAGAAACTTGGAATGCCTATGAAATGTATGGTTTTTGCTCACATTTTTGTTCTTTAATCCAGGGCCTGTTATCAAGGTTCATGTTAATGTTTTGGTTTTAGGGTTTGAGAGAGAAGGGGGAAATCATGACCCAGATAATGCCACAGTCATTTTCTGCACTGAGACAAAGTTCCAAGGAAGTCACAAGGACCTATTTAGAGCTGAACTTTGAATTGGAAGAATCTCAGTAATGAATGTCCCGTGGGGTCAGCTCATACTTGGAAGACCATGATCTAAGAAGCCGTGATCTATTAAGTGGATTAGCCTGGGGCCAGAATAGAGGCAGCCCCCTGAGTGAGGAAGCTTCTGGAGAAAGAGGAATGACCACAGGCAGCAGGGCTCAATTTTCAGAAGGGCTGATACCCCAGGAGAGACTTGTCTGGGTATGATGAGTGGAGATGAGAAGTGGGAATTCCTGGATGTGCCCTCAGCTCATCCTCCGTGTTTGAGCTCCAGCGACCACTGCCTGTGAAGAGGAAGGTCTTGCCTGGGGAACAGCACCCTTTCCCACACACATAAGCCCTCTCTGCATGGAGTAGGTGACCAAAGTGTTGAGCCCCATCCTTGCCAAACTCCTCCCAGAATCTCGCAGATTGGATTCCCCTGGATCCAGAGGCCACACCAACTGTGGGGAGTGTAAGCCATTGTAGGCTAGTGTCTCTTTCTCACCGTTTAAGCCATGCTTGGCGAAATGTTTGTAGAGCTCTAGGAAGTGGCATCCGGGCTGGTAGGAACCCCCATTGGGGTAGAAGTCATAGTGTGCTATGGGCTGTTTGATGCCCACACTCAGGCCCATGTGCTCCCAGGTAAAGGTGTGAATGGCGTCCACAAAACTGGCATCATCCGGTGAAAGCCGGTCGCTGAGGGAGGCTTTTTCAAACAAAGGGCCTGCGGCATCCAGCCCTAGGAGGAAAGCAAGGGGAGGATCAGATTGGAGCAAGAGGAGGCAGGGAGAAAGGCTCTTTTTAGCTTTCTGATGTTATTGCACATTCATGAGCTAGCAGGAAGAAGAAAATCCTAGGGCATAATCTTTCTCTAGAAAATCTTGCCATGACTTTTTTGCACTAAAATTAAAGTAATTCATGGTGCTTAAAATCGGACACAGGCTGGTTATTATCTATGGGGAAAAGAGGTTTGCAGGAACTATCCAGTGGTAGAAATGAGGTTATAAGGGAATGCTTGATTTATTTAAGCAAATCAGTTTTAAGTACCTTTCAAGCTACTTTCGAGAGCATCTGTTTGCATACAAAAAACCACTGTGTTATTGTAAGTAGTTCTAACCTACCCATCAAAGAAAGAATTTGTCTGCACGTTGTCAATAATTTCCCTAAACAAGCTGGCTTTCTCTCTACACTAATGTCATTTCATTGGAATGTTCAGAACAGCCTTAGGACATTACTGTTCTCTGGGGAAAATGTCCTGAGCAAATAGGACTGCTCACAGCTCTGGTCCTTAAGTGACAGATATGTTTGCATGAGACAAGTGGCAGTCTCTGGCAGACTATAGTTGGGGAGTATTTATGCAGTCTAGGAGTTTTGTCTGTCTTTCTTGCTTTACCTTTTCTGGAGGACCCCTTGTTGACCCGTATCAGGCCTGGCTTCCATCCTTGGTGGGGATAAAGGAATTGACACGGGGCCATGACAGTCCCTGCTCTCCAACCCTCACCTGTAGTTACATGTGAAGGCTGTGATTTATATTTCTTTGTTCATCAGGCTATGAGAGGACAACAGAGTAATTAGCTGTCCTGTCACTTCTGATGTGTGTGGGCCTGGCTAGTAATGCCTGGTGTGACCTGTGACACCAGCCAGCGTGGAGAGGGTGCCAGGCCCAGTGCTGCCTCTCTGCAGTTCTGACTTCTCCTTCTAGGCCTGGTTTGTCTGTGAAGGGCCTCACTGGCCTTCTGTGATAAGTTCTTGTGGGAGGTCTGTTCACTGCCAGCCTATTGAGGGTTAAATCATGGAGGGCACCAAGTACCGATGATCCATGGTCAGGCCTCCCCAGTCACCAATGAGATGAAAAAAAAAAATGGAAAATGAATTCTCATCATGACAGACTGGCTTCATTTAAATGTCTGCCATCATCCTTATCTTTTTTTAATGCTAAAATAAATCTCTTCTTTTATGAAGGAATGGTCACAGTAGATAGCAGTTGCCAAAAGTGTTCTTTCTTGATAAAATAAAAGGTCACAGCAACTCTATTCATCTTAAATTTTGTTCAGACTGTTTTAGATTGTGAATTATTATTTTAGGCTGCTGGGTCTTGAAGGATGAGTAGGCATTTGGTAGGTAGACTAGGGTTTGGTATTCCAGGCAAAGGGAATAGTGATTGCAAAGGCCCAAAAGGATAAGAGGCCATGGCGTGTTTGTAGTAGAGTAGAGAAAAATCTAGTGTCATGAAAGCCTAGAGCCACAAGAAGGGACCAGGGGGAGGAGACGCTGGAGAGCTTTGGGAACGCTACACTGAGAAGGGCCTTGTCTAGGCCTCCTAAGCTTCACCCTGTAGGAATCAGTGGGCCTCCGAGACTGGGCTGAGGAGTCATCTCATCAGGCCTGTTCCTCTGAATGTGACTCTGGGTCAGCAGGGGGGAGGGGGGAGGATGGGTGGGGGGGATGAAGTGGGTGTCTGGGCAGCCTGCTAGGAAAGGCCTTCTTGTGCGTCGTCAGCTCTTCCTAAGTATCTCGGGGTGTTTCCGAGCTGGCAAGGAGCTTGGGGTTTTTGGTGCTGGGATCCCTCCCCCAGTGCAGATGGGCCCCAGCGTAGGACCCACGTGTTTCACTAAAGTGGAAACAGAGGTCCAAACATGGCTGTCACAGGAAATGTAAGGCTGTCATTCTTTTTTTTTTTTAGTTTATTTTTAATTGGAGGATAGTTGCTTTACAGTGTTGTGTTGGTTTCTGCTGGACAATGAAGTGAATCAGCTGTGTGTATGCCTATGTCCCCTCCCCCTTAAGACTCCCTCCCACCCTCCATCCCACCCCTCTAGATCAGCACAGAGCACCGGGCTGAGCTCACTACGTGATATAGCCGCTTACACGTGCTGGTGTGTGTCCGTCAGTGCTGCTCTCAGCTCGTCCTACCCTTACTGTCCCCACTGTGTCCACACATCTGTCCATTCTCTCTGTCTGCGCCTCTGCTCCTGCCCTGCAGATAGGTTCATTAGTACCATTTTTCTAGATTCCATGTATATGCACTAATATATGATATTGTTATAGCTGTCATTCTTTAATTCACGTTGGGCTTTTAAAACTATAGGTTGGAAAATAAACTCTTTCCTATTACAAAAGTGTACAGAAAGTGTACCTTTTAGGTCCTATTTGGCACGACTGTGAGAGGCATTTGTTTGAGGAAAGGCGGTGATTTGCTCTAAATTCTCGGAGAACAGCAGTCTATGGCAGCGGTCATGTTTGAAATAAATAGTGCTACAAGTCCTCCTGTGAACTCTAATACAGCTCGAAGGAAGCCGGGGGTGTGTTAATTATGAGCCTGTTGGAAAAGCAGGTCCCTGCTCCACGCCCCCATGCAGTCGTGGAGATTATAGTTGTTAGTTATCAGGCATGGTTACCTGTAATTCTCCCAATCTTGTGCTTTCTGCTCATGTAACTGCCAGCGAATCCTGAGACGTGTGCACCCAGGCTGTACCCAATTAGATGAACATGGCTTGGAGAAAATTGAACAGATTCCTGGAAGACAGTGGTGAGATGGTGGCAGGAGGGGGAGAGCTGCCTGGATAAAAGCCTTTCGTGGGTCCAGCCTGCTTGGCTCTCTGTTCTTTGTACCACAAGTGAGATGCTTAATTCCTACTCAGGACCCAAACAGTTTTCTCATCTTGCTGACTCTGTCCTGTTTCCTCTCAGGCTCAGCTACCTGGGCCCCTGCCTGGTGATGCCACCTCTTGTCTGCCCATCTTTGTTCTTGCTGTTGAGTCGCTCAATTGTGTCTGACTCTCTGAGACCCCATGGACTGTAGCCCGTCAGGCTCCTCTGTCCATGGGAGTCTCCAGGCAAGAATACTGGAGTGGGTTGCCATTTCTTTCTCCAGGGGATCTTTCTGACCCAGGGATGGAACCTGTGTCTCCTACATTGCAGGTGGGTTCTTTACTGCTGAGCTACTAGGGAAGCCCCCTGCACATCTTTACATGGACATGAATTCCTTGCAGGAGTGATATCATCCATGCTTATGGGAGTTTTATAGTTTACAGGGTGTGTTTAGACCCCCTAGTGCATACAAAGAGGTGAGCATAAGAGGAATAGATGATTCTACAAGACAGGGCTTCAAGGAGGCATCCGAGAGAGCCCTGGGGTCTGGTCTGTCTTGTGCCTTCCTATTCCTGTGAGCTTAGCAGAAGTGGTTGTCTTGTCTTGGCTGCTGTAGGAGACCAGCCTAATTCACTCAGTCTTGGAGGAAGGGAGGGGAAGGGAGAAGAGGGAAGAGAAGAGAGGTCAGGGCAGGTCTCACCTGCAGCCACTGAAGAAGAGCTGCGATCTCCTGGCCGACGAGGCGAGTGTTGCGGACGGCAGTGGTGTAGTGGTTGTGAGCCAGGGTGACCCATTCTGCCAGCCCCACGTTCACTGGCTGGGCCAGGTGAGACTTCAGTGCGGCTACCATCTCCCAGACCCAGTCTTCCAGTATGCCGTCCACCTGAGGGTAGGTCCGCAGTATCATCAGCCTCCCGTGGAGAGAGGAGGGAGCCCTGGACAAGCTCCCTCTTTTTTCTTGCTCACCTCTTCCCTTCTCCAACTCTGGGCTCATTCTGGGTCTTTCCTCTCCAAGAGAAAGGGCTTAACCTGGGGCTTCTCAGCACACTGTCATTTGGGGCCAGATATTTTTTTGTTGTGGGGGCTGTCCTATGCATGGTAGGACATTGAGCAGCATCTCTGCCTCCACCCACGAGATGCCAGCGGCACCCCATCACCCCCCACCCCAAACCCCAAGCTGTGAAAACCAGAAATGTCTCTGGACATTCCAAATGTCCCATCCCTCAAATGAGAACCATTGTCTTAACATTCTCTATTTTAGGACTTTGCAAGCCTTAAAACAATGTAAGTGCTTGTAGATGGGGCGCTGAAAGACGACCTGTCCTTTGGGGGTTGACTCCAGTGTTGCCTCCTCTGCGAGGCCTGTGCTGCTGCCCCTCTGAGTCACACCTCGCTCGCTCGCTCTGTCCCCACCCACTGTGTTCTGCTTGCCTTGGGGGGACTAGCACCGTGAGCGGGAACATAGTAGGAACTCATAACGATCAAGTTGATTGATTATGGAGAATCATTCTGTCCATGTACCTGATTGAGAGCCAGTTTGCAGGACATGCCTGAAGGGTTCACAGAGCAAACATGTTTGTGTTGGTTCTTGAAGGATAAATAGGAATTCGCAGGGAAGAATCAAGGTGGGCAGGTAAGTGCGGAGGTGGTTGGGGGCAGAGTGGGTATCTAAGGGATTCCAGGTAGAGGAAATCATGTCCAGAGGTGTAGAATCACAAAAGGGCAGTGTGGTCTGTCCGGGAATAGGGGAAAAGTTGGGTGTGATCGAAGATGAGAAGACAGAAGTGAAGCTGGACAGCAGTACTGATGGTCTGGCTCGTGAGTAAGATGCATTCATTTAATAAATGTCCATCTAGGACCTTCTGTGTGGATGTAGCATCTTGGGTTCAAATCTAGACTCTTCTAGTTACTAACAGAGTAACCTTAGGCAAGTTATATAACTAGTCAGTGGCCCTGTTTCCTTGTTGGGAAGATGGGGATAATAATAGTGTCCTTCTTCCAGGATTGTTGTGAAGATGAGATGGATGAATAGACATACAGCACCTAGAACAGTGCCTGGAACACAGTGAGGACTCAGTGCATGGCGGTTGCCACAGCCGTTGTTGGTATTTTTATTACCAGCAACAGTACATGTACTTCAGTTTGCACAAGATTTTGAAAACAAAAAACTCATTCTAGTAAAAGGATCACAGGGAGAGGACCCTGCTGTCTTCATGTTTGTAAAATAAAATATTTAGTCAGCCATTAATTCAGTTAACAGATATTTTTAGAGCACCTAATACATTCAACAGCATGGATCCTGTCCAGCAGAAGATAAGAGAAGGGACACAGTAGGCAGAAGGCGCAGCCTATGTCGAGGCCAAAAGGAGAGAAATCACCTGGTCTGTGGAAGGAGCTGCAAGCGGAGGTGAGGGGGAGGCAGAGAGCGTGGTGGTGGGGCAGCGTCAGAGGGGGAGTGCCTGCCCTGCTGTGTGCAACCTGCCTTGCCTTGAAGCTCTCAGCTCAAGTTCCCCCCTCAAGTCAGGCATCCAATTCCATGCTTTCCTTAAAGGAATAGGGACGGAGCCCCTAGCTCAGCTGGAGAGAGGTTGCTGTGCGGAGGTTGCAATGTGATGGGGCCCCTGTCAAGCCCATCCTTGACAAAGGTTTGTGGGCTTTGGAGCATGAGGGTTCTGGTTTTGGATTTCTGTCCACTGAGGCCTGTGTGACTGTGGTTGCTGCTTGACCCTTCTGTGCTGCAGTTTCCTCATCTAAGAGATGAGACTAACTCAAGTGGCCATGTAGGGAGGTGTGCGGATTAAATGAGCTGACCACTAACGTAAAGGGCCGAGCTCCTGTAGGGCCGCATCTGTATTAGGTCTCTTCTCTAGGGGCAGGAGAGCCTTTACCACCCTCACTGCCAGCCCTGTGCTGTGGTGGAATCCCCGCCCCTTTTCCCTAGGATGCGTGCTTGTGTGCTAAGTCACTTCAGTCATGTCTGACTCTTTGTGATCCAATGGACTGTAGCCCACCAGGCTTCTCTGTCCATGGGATTCTCCAGGCAAGAATACTGGAGTGGGTTGCCTTTCCCTCCTCCAGGGGATCTTCTCGACCCAGGAATTGAACCCACATCTCTTATGTCTCCTGCGCTGGCAGGTGGGTTCTTTACCACTAGCGCCACCTGGGAGGCCCTAGGATGGGGCTCCTTTAAATCCTAGGAGGAAGGTGCTGGCAGCCTACAAGAGGCCCTGTGCTTTTCTGGGATGGCAATAGTAGACACCCAACCTTGTGGCCACACCCACATGGCATCATGTGGTTCCCACTACCCCATGAGGCCAGGTGTGGGGTCTGTTTTGTTCGTGTGAAGGGTATGAGTGAATACATGTTGAAAGACTGGTGGTGGGCAGATGGGCTCATTTTTCTCTCTAAGGTAGGATGGATGGGGGTCTCAAGAGTAGTTTTCAGAGAGATGGTAGGGAAGGGTTTTCAAGTCATGAAATAAACCCCAAATCTCTGCAGGTTTCACATTGTGAACCATGCTTCAAATTGTGGGTGGCCTAGAAACTAGTTAGGCAGAATTTCTTCTTGGAAACATTTGTTTGACTTCAATCATTGCCCACAATATTCTTTTCCTCCTTCTTCCACAGTAATAGAATTTTAGCATCACTGAAAAGCTACACTTTCTCTAAGAGGATACATATCTCAGCCACCTTTCCATCTAGGTATGGCCAATGGATGTAATTGGAAGCATTTCAGAGATGCTTCTGGGAAGCTAACCTAAAAAAACACACTTGTATACCAAAAGCCAGTGGACGAATTTTATGGTTTCAAATAATACCTCAATACAGTTGTTTTTAAACAATCCTACTTTTTGACTTTTTGTGTGTATACCTTTTACTACCTTGTGCTACCTGGGATGCAGATGTGATAGCTAGTGCTCTGGCTGCTATCTTGGATTATGAGGATGAGGACCATACTCCAAGGATGGCACCATTGTGAGCAGGGAATGAACTAGGTAATTGAGGACTTCATTGACTAAAGCTCTTTATTAGTTTTGGGTGACGTACATCTGGACTGTTGTATGAAATGGAAAAAGAAGAAAAGCTTCTGTTTTATCTGAACTACTGCCAATTTGGGTTTCTGTTATCTGCAGCTGAGTTTAACCCTTACAGATAGAACATCTCATTGGGAGACTGTGTCTTCTGGCTTCCTCTCAACTCTTGGGAAACATGCAGATTCACCTTCATGAACTGCAGTCTCTTATGGGCGCTTATGTGCTGTGTGACCTCTTTGAGTCACATTTTATTATATGAAATGTGGAGATAATTATACTTCCCCTGCCCTGCTTACTCATGAAATTGAGATAATCAATGAGATAATGCGTGGGGAAGCACTTGGAAAATTAGAATGTACTTTACAAATATTATGCATGGAGTTGTTATCACCAGCTCCCTATCTCTTTATTAAAATTGAACACACTATTGAGGGGGAAAAAAAAAAAGTAAAAGCAGAGAGAAAAAAGGCGTGTCAGCACTTCCTACCAACCACCCGTGGACTATCATCACCAGTGGCAGCGAGGAGTTGAAGCCACACTGCTGTAACGTGTCTGAGTGAGTGAGCCGAATCTGACAGCCCTTATCGGTTTCTCCTCTAAAGAGCAGAAATCTGGTTCTTGTCTCCTTCAATGTTTCGTTTGTTTCAGCAGCTCGAGATCTCCTTCCAAATGATTCTGGAAGATAAAATTGGGGACAGTGCTTCACCTGGCATCTGTTCCACCTCTGCCAGTCCCGGGACAACCCCAACATTTGTAAGAGCACTAGGCAATAAGGTTACTGCAAGGTGCTGGAAGTAGGCCCGGGGTGTGGCTTTGGGGAACCCAAGGAGCATTTTATTTCCAGCAGAATGGCCATTCCTTTCCTGGGAGATGATGGAGGGTGACCAAGGAGGACCCCACACAGAGATGAAGAGGTCCAAATCCTCCATCCTGCCATCCCAGTGACCATAGGATTGGCCAGTCAGAACCCAGACTAACTCTAGGTCAGTGGGAAGATGGGAGAAGCAACTGGGACTGAGGTCAGAGAGGATAAGTGTTTCACCCCAAATCATGATGCCAATTAAGTGGTGGGATTTTGGACCCAGTATCTCTGACTCCAATTGCCCGCATCCCTATGCCAAGGAGATAGCACATAGAGCATCTCAGTTAGACAACACCATGCATTCTGTCATGTGGCTCAACCTGTTCTCACACGTAGTCTTGCATGGACCAGGTAGGATGGGGGTGGGGAGGACTACAAAGAGAGTGATGAATTGTGCTGAGGGGGAGCGGCATTCAGGGAGCGCTTTTCAGGGGGAGTGATGCTGATGCTGGCCTGGAGAGTTGAATGAAGGCTTGTGTGTCCGTATGGGTGGGTGAAAGGAGCTTTCTGAGAGGCAACAGCTGAGGAAGGGCTCAGAGCCAGGAGACCTTGTGGGTATAAGGAGGCAGAAGAATGGGCAGCCAGAGTTTATGGGCCCTTGGGACGCTGAGGCTTTATGCTCTAGATGATAAGATGCTGCTAAAGATTTTTTCAGTAGAAAAGGATAAATGAATATCCATTTGGAATCTTTCAAAGATTGTGGGAGGGTGAGGTAGGGAGAAAAAGACTGTTTTTAAGATTATACCTCCTGTTGTTTTCCTGAAAGGCCTTCTAGCTTCTCTTTTGGGGGAGCCTCACCCTGACTCTGAGCCACTTTGTGGAGGGTGAGCAGTCTCCCAACATCTGTCAAGATCATGGTGTTGGTCAGAGACACAACCCTGTGATCAGGAGCGGAGTGGAGCCTGAGGGAGGGGCTGTGGTCCCAAGGTGTGGCACCCCAGGAAGGGTGACATCTCTTCTGCCAAGATCAGGAATCAGACCGAGAGCCGGGGAGGATGCTCCCACAGCCCCTGCCAGCCGAGGGGGGCCTCCCCTGTGGCTGAGGGGTGAACACAAGGCCATACCAGCAGTTTTGGTCAGTGAACTCAGTTCAGCCCAGTTTCTGAGAACCCTGATCATTCCTTCTGAGCACAAAGTCATTCAGGCTTCTCAAACAATAAGTCTTGGGCTTTTGGTTTCTGGGGACAGGAGGACAGAAAGATGATGAAATGACAAAGAGCAAGGAGAGGTATTAATGAAACCAATTTTCCTACCCAAAGGTTATTAATTTGAAAGGTTATTAATTCCCAGCAAAGGGCAATGATTTTTCACAATGATGACAGAATGAAATGCATCATATTTTATTAAAAGGAGAAGTGAGGGAGAATCTGAATAACTTCTCTGAGCTAATGAAGAAAATTTCTGGCACCGAGAGTGGCTTTTCCAGGCTCCCAGACTGTCTGAGCTTATCCTCATTCATGCAAGCGTAATCCCAGATGGTGCTCCCATCTCTTTGCATGCACTACTCCCCTGGCCTCTACGTCAGAAGCCAGGGTGTCATCTTACACTATTTTAGCAGCTATTTAATCAGTCCAAAGCTTCAGGTTCCCAAATATCCCTAGAATCCAGTGCCTTAGCTCAGGCGCACACTGTTTCTTGCTTGGTTTATTGCCACAGCTTCCTAAATGGTCTCTCTCTGGTTAATCTCACCTCCCTCCCTCACAGTGCTGCTCAAAGACTCTTTCTAGAACAGAAATGACTATTATACCCATCAGTGACTTTAAGATTCTTGGTATTGCAGCCCAGGCCGTCACCTGAATGGCAACCCTGATCCCTCAAATTCTCCCCTCTCTACGCTCCCCTGCTGTCCCAGACTGCCTGCAGTTCCCTGCCCCTTTGCATTCTCACTTCCCTGCCCCTTTGCATTCTCACTTCCCTCTCTGCTATTCCTTGGTGAACTCTGGTCCATCCGTTACAATGGTACTCAAATGTCACCCCCTCCGGGAAGCCTTCCCCTCTAGCCAGAGGTAATTACTGCTGCTGCTGCCAGCACCTTACTGGGCCCCTGATCCTAGGGTCAGTTGTTTGTTTCCAGGCATGCTGTTTTCACCACCGGGCTGTGAACTCATGGAGGACAGACCTGAGGATGCTTGGTAACTGCTTAGTGTGTGATGTGGTATTCTGTGGGGTCCAGGTCTCAGATTAAAGGCTATCATTTGATTTGTCAGCCATTTATGCATTGGGACTCAAGGCAACTAATTTTCTTTTATCCAGTGATTGAATAGCTTTATCTTCCTTCATTTCAGGATAGGTGACTTGAATGCTAAAAAGACTATATAAAATAAACGGGGGATAGATATAATACCCATCTTGTGAAGTCATTGCAAGGATTAAAAAAGGTGATATTTGTAAAGACCTTAGAATAATGCCTGGCACACAATTAGCACCCATGTAAGGGTATGTTGCTAAAATAAATGTGGCTCAGAGCCTCCAGCATCTTCTATTTTTGATCCATGAAATTCTTTCTATGAAAATTTATCCCAATTGCCCTCGTAGGACCAATTCTGTCTTATGTGTATTTACTCTGGATTTAGCTGGGAGAATCAGCTCTGGCCCCAGTGCCTGGGACTTTGGAGCTATTCAGGAGAGTCCCAGGGAAAAGCAATTGTTAGATGGAAAGGCTCATAAACACCTGGACTGGGCTGGTCTTTCCCTTTTCTTCCTTGGGGCTTGGCTCTCTTTCAGCATGTGTATGAGTGAGGAAGTTGTATATATATTAATTCATTTAGTTTCTCAACAAATACTTATTAAGCATGTATTATTATATTCTGCCCTGGGCCCTCTCTAGGTACTAGTTTTTGGCAAGCAGGGCCTGATGTCTGTGTTTCAGGACTCCCCAGTCCAGTGGGAAAAGCAAGAGTGAGAATCAGCCATCGCTTGTGGTTGCTGTGAGTACTGCAATGGAAGGACACCTTGCGTAGGGGTTCTAGGGAAGATGCCAAGAGAAAATGAGGCATCGGTTGAGTCTGGAAGGATGAAAGATTCTTTTTTCCTTTTTGCTATTCTTTTTTTAAAATTTATTTTTAATTGGAGGATGATTGCTTTACAATGTTGTATTGGCTTCTGCCATACAACAACTTGAGTCAGCTGTAAGTATTCATATGTCCCCTTCCCTTAGGTCATCTCCCACTGCCATCCCATTCCTCTAGGTCATCACAGAGCACTGGGTTGAGCTCCATGTGTTATATAGCAAGTTATCACTAGTTATCTGTTTTACATATGGTAATGTATACATTTCAGTGCTACTCTCTCAATTGGCCACACCCTTACCTTTCCCCGTGTGTCCACAAGTCTGTTCTCTATGTATATTCCTGTCTTATGTGTATTTGCTCTATTCCTGCTCTGCAAATAGGTAGGATGAAAGATTCTTTAGGCACTCACATCTAGGAGAAATTGTTGAAGAAAGAGGGGCTCTGTGACCTGAGTATTGAAGGGCTGCTGTGGGGCAGAGGGCCTAGAATTCTTTTGTGCAACTCCAGGAGACAGAAACAGAGTCAATGGGTGGGCATGACATGGAAGGAAAATTTTGCCTTTAAGTGGCTTGTAAAAATTCATGGTTGAAGAAATTAGGTCAAAGAGAAAGGTGGCAAAACAACTAACAGAAATGTTAATAGATTAGCAAGCTAAACTGCACACTCTGTGTTTGTACAAGACTGCAGAAGACGGGCCACAGATTTTGTTCTGAGCTTCCTATTGGCCAAATCAAAGATGGAAATAGCAATTACAGAATTCATGCTGTCCAGTTCTCACACTTTCTTGGTCCTGAAGCCTGAGATGGTTTTCCTGTGGGTTGTTGTATAAAGAGGCCACTGCATGAGGCAGGGTCATTGTCTTGAATACTATTCCTGTGAAATATACAGGAGCAAGCTTTATGTAGTTGACTCTGAGATGCATAACAATCTTCAATGGAAGCAGCACCAACAGTATGAAAAGTAGCATAAGTCACAGTGAGTCTCTGTAAGGCTCTTTGCTCTAACCCAGCAGCAGTTCTATGACTGAAGGAGGCAAGGGCTACTTCAGGTCACATTTTGGGTGGAAGGAGTAGAGCTTCAGTGCCTGAACGTCTGAGCCACCTTGGAAGCAGAATCTGATCAACCCCTTCATAGAACACATAGAATACTGGAGCAACCTCAGGCAAGCCACAGCTTCAAGGATGCACTCAGTTTAGTTCAGTTCAGTTCAGTTCAGTCGTGTCTGATTCTTTGCAACCTCATGGACTGCAGCACAACAGGCCTCCCTGTCCATCACCAACTCCCAGAGCTTGCTCAAACTCATGTCCATTGCATCAGTGATACCATCCAACCATCTCATCCTCTGTCATCCCCTTCTCCTCCTGCTTTCAATCTTTCCCAGCATCAGGGTCTTTTCCAATGAGTTAGTTCTTCCCATCAGTTGGCCAAAGTGTTGGAGTTTCAGCTTCAGCATCAGTCCTTCCAATGAATATTCAGGACTGATTTCCTTTAGGATTGACTGGTTGGATCTCCTTGCAGTCCAAGGGACTCTCAGGAGTCTTCTCCAACACCACAGTTCAAAAGCATCAGTTCTTCGGTGCTCAGCTATCTTTATAGTCTAACTCTCACATCCATACATAACTACTGGAAAAACCGTGGCTTTGACTAGACAGACCTTTGTTGATCAAGTAATGTCTCTGCTTTTTAATATGCTGTCTAGGTTGGTCATAGCTTTTGTTCCAAGGAGCAAGCGTCTTTTAATTTCATGGCTGGAGTCACCATCTGCAGTGATTTTGGAGCCCCCCCCCAAAATAAAATCTATCACTGTTTCCATTGTTTTCCCATCTATTTGCCATGAAGTGATGGGACCCAGATGCCATGATCTTAGTATTCTGAATGTTGAGTTTTAAGCCAACTTTTTCATTCACCCCTTTCACTTTCATCAAGAGGCTCTTTAATTCTTATTTGCTTTCTACCATAAGGTGGTATCATCTGCATATCTGAGGTTATTGATGTTTCTCCCAGCAATCTTGATTCCGGCTTGTGCTTCATCCAGCCCGGCATTTCACATGATGTACTCTGCTTATAAGTGAAATAAGCAGGATGACAATATACAGCCTTGACATACTCCTTTGCCAATTTGGAACCAGTCTATTGTTCCATGTCCAGTTCTAACTGTTACTTCTTGACCTGCATACAGATTTCTCAGGAGGCAGGTCAGGTGGTCTGGTATGCCCATCTCTTTAAGAATTTTCCACAGCTTATGATCCACACAGTCAAAGGCTTTGGCGTAGTCAATAAGGCAAAAGTAGATGTTTTTCTGGAACTCTCTTGCTTTTTCTATGATCCAGCGGATGTTGGCAATTTGATCTCTGGTTCCTCTGCCTTTTCTGGAACTGGCTTGAACATCTGGAAGTTCACGCTCCATGTACTGCCGAAGTCTGGCTTGAAGAATTTTGAGCATTACTTTACTATCCTGTGAGATGAGTGCAATTGTGCGGTAGTTTGAGCATTCTGTGGCATTGCCTTTCTTAGGGACTGGAATGAAAACTGACCGTTTCCAGTCCTGTGGCCACTGCTGAGTTTTCCAAATTTGCTGGCATATTGAGTACAGCACTTTGACAGCATGATCTTTTAGGATTTGAAATAGCTCAACTGGAATTCCGTCACCTCCACATGCTTTGTTCATAATGATGCTTCCAAAGACCCACTTGACTTCGCATTCCAGGATGTCTGGCTCTAGGTGAGTGATCACACCATCGTGGTTATCTGGGTCATGAAAACCTTTTTTGTATATTTCTTCTGTGTATTCTTGCCACCTCTTCTGAATATCTTCTGCTTCTACTAGGTCCATGCCATTTCTGTCCTTTATCATGCTCATCTTTGCATGAAACATTTCCTTGGTATCTCTGATTTTCTTGAAGAGATCTCTAGTCTTTCCCATTCTATTGTTTTCCTCTATTTCTTTGCATTGATCACTGAGGAAGGCTTTCTTATCTCTCCTTGCCATTCTTGGGAACTCTGCATTCAAATGGGTATATCTTTCCTTTGCTCCTTTGCCTTTAGCTTCTCTTTTTTTCTCAGAAAAAGAAATGCAAAAAGGCAAAATGGTTGTCTGATGAGGCCTTACAAATAGCTAAGAGAGGATGCACTACTATGACTCAAATCCAGAAGTATATACCAAAAATCTCTCTCCTAGGCATTGACCCTGAACATAACCAGCTCTTGACTGGGCTTCTTTGCCTGAAGACCTTTTGACACTACAGACTGAGTGAGGCCAAACTGGATTTATTTTCTTTCCTTCCAACTCGTTCTTCTTCCTTCCTTTCTACATTTTGTGGTTCATGACACCATTGGTTGTCCATGCTTCTGATGAAACTAGAAAGTTTAAGAGCTGTCCTGGAATGCCTCCTCTGTCCCCTTGGCGATCCATTAGGGTCACCAAATTCGGAGGACGCAGTCTCTGGATTATTTTGTCAGGATTGCTTCCTGTCAACCCTCACAGTAGTTTTTGTATTAGTTGTGACATTGTAATAGACTCTTAACTATTTTTTATTTTGTTTTTTTTTTTTTGTGGTATTAATGCATGTTCATTATAGATAAACACTCTGAAAAATGCTGAAATGAATAATCTCCTCACTCAGAAAAACACACAAGTAATATTTGGAGTATTATATTTCCTTTCAACCTTTTCTTATAGAGGTATTTGTTCCATAGATGTTTATTTGGAGTGTCTATAGCTGAGATCATATGATGTGAAAGGTTTTTTTAAATTAATTAATTAATTTTTTGCTTGTGCTGGGTCTTCATTGTGGTATGTGGGCTTCTCATTGCAGCGGCCTCTCTTGCAGAGTGTGGGCTCTAGGGCAGGAGGGCTTCAGTAATTGTGGCTATTGGGCCCTGTGTGTGTGGGGTTCATTCGTCATGGCACACAGGCTTAGTTGTCCTGCGGCATGTGGGATCTTCCCCTACCAGGGATTGAACTCATGTCCCTTGCATTGGCAGGTGGGCCCTTAACCACTGGACTACCAGGAAAGTCCTGGGAATGGTTTTATACCCCTTTTTACCCATCATGATAATTTTCTTACAGCATTAAAAATTCTTTAGAAATATGCTTGGAAAGTAGCATTGTTTGCTTCATTATTGTGGGACATTTAGGTTGTTTCCAGTTTACTTTTTTTTGGTTCCTGTTACTAACAGTGCTCTGATGACCGTCTTGATACATAAATCTTTGTCTGAATCTATGAGTATTGTTTTAGTGAAGATTCCCTGATGAAGGGACTTCCTTGTACTCCCAATGCTAAGATTCTGCACTCCCAGTGCTGGGGGCTCAGATTCAATCCCTGGTCAGGCATCTAGATCCCACATGCTGCAATTAAGAGTTCATATGCTGCAGCTAAAGATCCCACATGCTACAACTAAAGATCCAGCATGCTGCAACTAAAACCCGGAGCAGCCAAATAAATTTAAAAAAGGGGAAAAAAAAGATTCCCCAAAGTAGAATCATTGGCTTCTTAGGTGTGATCTTATTTGTATCTCTTTATATAGGCATATGCATCCAAATTGATATTCAGCACTTTTTAAAGCTAATATTTATCGAGTGCCTTCTCTGTGCCAGGCACTTTTCCGACAGTTTTATTTGTATGAACTCATTTCAGCCTCACAACTCATGAGTAAATGGTTAGGAAGTTCAATGATTTCATTATGTGTGAGGAAATTGGTCCTCATTATATTGGATAGGAACTTTTCCTTCTTCAGGCATGTCTTCTGAAATCGTTATTTTCTCGTGTCTTTAGAACAGATAAATACACACCGGTGATAAGCTGGGGATGAGGTTATGGTTTTGAGAGGGAGAATGTTAACTAAGGCCGACAGTCAAAGCCTTCCGAGGGAGTCAGCCCCTGTAACCCCGCAAAGCAAGCTGAGGGGCTGGAGAGGCTTGGGGTTGTCTCCATGGAACGGTGGGTTCCCAGAGCAGCAAAACAGCTTCAGAATTAGTCAGAAGGAGAAACTGGGTGCAGCCACTACAGTTCTGATATTATTTACAATAATTGATTTCTCTGTTGTTAAGTCAGCCCCCAGGTTTGAGCGTTCCTAAAATTTCATATAAGAGTTAATTATTATTCTTTTTTTTTGGTGGGGGGAAGGACATCGTTAGGTGGATGACTGCAGGCAACTGAGCTGGCTTAGGGCAGAACCTACGATTCTACAGTAAAAAGCCCTGGTAGGAGTCAGGACCTGTCTTCTGCCTGTGATGCCTGAGCTGGGTGCTTCTGCTCCCTTCCATGTTTGTCGAGCACCTCGTGTATATTGGCTAGTGTTGAGGACACATGTGCATAAGACGGGAGCTGCAAGGATGAATATGCCCCTCCCCCGCCACAGAAATTTCTTCACATTCATTGTTTAAATGACTAACTCTGTATCTGTGTGTGTGTGTGTGTGTGTGTGTGTGTGTGCACGCGCGCACGTGCATGAGATTTCACTTGGTTAACATACTGAAAATACTGTCGGGCTCTGGAAGACCTTGACTTCATGATTACTCTGAACATCCTCTGGGCCTTATCCTCTGCTTAGGATGGAACAAACCTATGAGATGAATGTAGCAAAAGCTCTGCCCCTGGATGCTGTGGTCAGACCTGTGATCTGTACATGGGCAACACTGACTTCAGAATTTCTAGGACAACAGCAGGATGGAAAAACCTGAATGAGAATGTTTTCACTGCTGTGCCTTTCCAGATTCAGCTGCTGTTGCTGATCTTTGACGATAAGCAGGTTCTGCCCAAGGCTTCTCCTTCTGCCCAAGGTGTGAGCAGTGCTTGTCTCACGCCTGCCATCCTGAATTTTGCAATGACCCAAATATCCCACGTTCCCATTTACTTAATATCTTACAAATATTTCTGTGCCTGAATTTCTCAGTTTAGTTACTGGTATAGTAGTTATATAGCACAGTACAATTACTAATCTTTGTGGTATCCCCCAGCTAATGTGACACCCCCACATTACTGCACTGTAATATTGAACCCAAAGGACCCCACACATAAATTGCTCCTATGAGGTACTTGAAATGGCTGGGGTAACTTTTCAGGTCATTAGACTATTGTTTTTTTTAATTTATTAATTTTACTTTTTTAAATTTTATTTTTTATTGAAGTGTAGTTAAATTACAGTGTTGTGTTACTGGTGTACAGCAAAGTGACTCAGCTATACATATATTTTTTTCACATTCTTTTCCATTATGGCTTATCACAGGATATTGAATATATTTCCCTATAGAATATTGTTTTGAACTCAGCAGACATTCCTAAGTTTGCCTCAAATGAATTTATTTTATATTGGGTAGGCCAAAAAGGTTGTTAGAGTTTTTCTGTTACATCATATGGAAAAATCTGAACAAATTTTTTGGCTAACTCTATAGCAGGTCTTCAAAAAAGCTTTGAGATCTAGAGCTGCTGAGGTAAGTTATTACCTTTTAGAGGTTGCCATCTTCCCATCCTCTTTTGAATTCCTGTTTCACCTGTTCTTTTTGAGTCTTTGTTTTTGCTTTCTACTCTTCACCATTTTGTTGTCATGTAAGATGATGAGATGAGAGATGGAAGGAAAACCGTTGTCACAAGTCTGATGTATTCTGTTTTCTTTGTCTACTCTGCCTGATTTTGCTGGCTATCCTGTAGTCTCAGACTACAGCTTCCCCTTTTGTGGATTCCAGGAAAGAAAGTAAATAGAGGCTGTGTTTTCTTGCTGGAAAGTTGGTTTTTTTCCCCTTTCCAAACTTTCTTCTTAGCCTGTACTTCCTTGGAATTCTGGCTTGAATCAGATTTTTTTTTTTTTTTTTCTTTCAAGAAATCTGATTATGAAAGAGTATGCCATTCAGAAAATCTGTCCATTTGTACTGGAATCCTCTCGGGGTAATGGGGCTTACTTCCCTAAAGTGGTTCCAAAGTCATGGGTATATTCCACTCCGGATTGGTTTGAGGTAGGGTAGCCAATTATTCTGTCAAACCAGGATGAGTTGGCCACCTTATTTAGCTCAAGGGCAATTGAGTGAAGAGAGAAAAGGTGAAAAAAATTATTCTCCCTATTGATGATCATTCTGAGAGTTTCTGTGTAACAGCCTGATCTTTGCTTTTGGGTAACTTATATCCAGGTAAGAAAAGAAGAGAGATTGCTGGCTCCTTTCTAATCTGGCCCCATGGATGGAAGAGACCCAAGATGAACCCCATCCTGTACGTGGCTTGTGAGTGCAGAGAGAGATGTCATGCTGTGAGAGATTATGAAGAGTTTAGCAGTCTGGGCTCTGGGCTCAGATGACCCAGCTCTGCTGTTTGCTAGCTGCATGGCCTTGGGTTATTTACTTAACCTCTCTGTACCTCCCTTATAAAATGGGACTAGCAGTAGTCAGTCCTGTCTCACGACAGAGGAGCCTGGTGGGCTATAGTCCATGGGGTCACAAGAGTTGGACTCAACTTTTTCAACTTAATGACTAAACCACCACCTCCACCACCACCACAGAAGTAGTCTTCTACTCCTAATCTCACCCTTAAGATTATTGTGAGTTATGGATTAAATATATCGTTTTAAAACAATTTGAAGGAAAGATTTATGGATTTCCTCTCAGTAACCCTAAGGGTTGATGCATGGTCTGTTCTCAGCCACAGGACCACAAGATCAAAGGAAGAACAGATTCAGCTTGGAAAATTTACATCGACTTACTGACAAAGGGGTCAGCTCTTTTTTGTGGAGGGGTGTTTTTCAAAGGTAGGAGTATCAACACTTCTACTAGGCCATATTTCAACATAAATAGAATCAGCAGATTATACTTGATAAAGGTGAATGGCTTTAACCATTATGAATTAGCCTCAGACTTTTGTCCTGGAATGAATCCTAATGCTGAGAAAGGTCTTTGAGAACTTTCTAGACACAGAAAGCTCATAACGTGTGAATCCCAGTGGTGTGTTGGTGCCAGAGGTGTGTGCAACTCTTCTCAACTCTCCATGTTCAGGGACTTAATATTGGTAGTTTGAAATTGGCCACATGGGAATATTTACACCATGGAAGTTGGGTACATTTCAAGGCATGTGTGTGTTTGTTTTTGAGAGAACATCAGTTAAAAAACAAGCTCACCACTGGGTGAGATCTTAGTCCACCGAGCTTGAGTGGCAAGCAGCACATTCCTTTATTTTCTTTTGATCAGCTTAAATGAGGCATTGAGTCCCTATCCTGTGTGGTTTGGGTGGAGTCCATTTATCCCAATTTTGTGCAAAGGACTCTCTGAACTAGTAATTTTTTATATCTGGTCCAGTTCACACAGTCCCATTTCACACAGTCCCTTCAGAAATTCCACTTTTTGGGGTTGTACTTTAGGGATGGGAAGCCCTGTGAGGAAGGGGGCACCACGCCACCTCCTCCCTTAAGAGTGTCATGAAATCTCTGGTTGGGTTCTTGCTGCCTGGGGACACACCAGCCCTTATCCTCTCCCAGTCAGGGAGTTAAGCATCCTTTCACTTTCTCATCTTTTGGGGATACTTAGAGTTATGTTTTTGATGAGTTTAGATTTTTACAAAAGAGAAGAACATATATTAGACTCAAGTGGCTCGTGCTCTCAGTCCTGAAAATACTTCTAGGAATTTCTCTGGCCGTCCAGTGGCTACGACTCTGAGCTTTCACCGTAGGGAGCATAGGTTTGATCCCTGGTCGGGGATCCAGGATCCCACATACCTCGAGGCATGCCCCCTCCAAAAACATTAAAAAAAACCCTCTAAACTAAGTAATGGTGGTGGTAGGAAAATAAATTCAAAATAATAATATCTCAATAAATTGTTTTATATATAAAGATGAAGATGTTCAGACTCAGAGAGACAAACTGACCTGTCTGAAATTATAGAGCTAGTTAAGGACAAAGAGGAGATTGAATACAGGGCTTCTGTCCCCAGTCCAGCTTCTTCCCACAATAACACTCCTCTTCAGAGGAGACCAGGTAATCTCTGATAGATTGCCTCTGCTCTGGCCACTACTGATGGTCATGCAGGCGGTCAAGGTTTGCTGAATGTTCGCTATGTGTCTGATACTTTCCTAGCCTTGCGCATACTTTATCTTCCTTTGTACCTGCTCAGGTGTGCCAGTGCCGCATCTACCCTTGTATTCTCAGCTCCACAGGAAGAGTAAACCTGGGATAGCTTTTCCAAACAGACCTTGGGTCGGTAGCTTAAATAGAAAAAGAGAACACAAATCCTTCTTCCTGATCTGATTTGGCTTTCCAATGGCATGGCTTTGGTGTTCTATTCATTCACTTCTTCGCTTTACTCGTTCATTCTTTCTACCAACACTTCCACAGTACCTATTCTGTGCCAGGCATTTCCCCACAAATGAAACTCGCCTTCAGCTAAATTGTTTCTGGAGCGAGTATTGAGTTTTCTTTCCTATTCTTTAAAAAGCGTATTTGTTGCACAGAAGTGGTGTAACAGTAGAAAACAAGTTTTATAGAATCACATTCTCATCACCCTAATCAACTGACTTTTTATTTTCCCATGTTTCTATTCTATAATCAGAAGCAAATAACATTTTTAATGTAACCATGCAGATATAACTGCTTTTTGCTTTTTAAAATTTCACATTATGTAATAAACATCTTTCCATATCCCTACAGTATTCATACTCATCATTTTTAAAGGCTGAGTAATATTCCACCAAGGGAGTACTTTGTAATTTATGTATCCATTTCTCAATCTGAGATGAGCATTGTGTTTTCAGCTTTTCACCTTTGTAACACAGCTGCAATAAACTTCACACGGAGAGCTTTTCTTTTCAAATAGTCATTCCCATGAGGATGAATTACCTGGTGTAGGATTACTTGGTTAAATAGTGGGATCATTTTGCTGACGTGGAGCTGAAGCAATCTTACAAGTCCCCCACAGGTGTAACTAATTACTACCCACCCAGAGAATCCATAAAACCCAAAAGTTCTCATTAAGGTGTGATGGGGTGCTGGAGGAATTGGTAAGGCTGGTGAAAGGGCTATTTATGCGGCTATCATCTACTTTTTGCTGATAACTTGGAGTTCTATATTTTATCCCATCCTCATAACACCTCTGTGAGTAGATGCTATCTCCAATGAAACTGGGTCTCAGAGAAGATAAGTATCTTGACCAAGGTCACACAGGAAGTTGTTGAGTTGAGCCTCATTCTGAGAGTGGCTCCTTTATTTATATGGCTGCGACGGGTCTTAGTTGTATCACGTGGGGTCTTCTGTTGTGGTACACAGACTCTCTAGTTGCAGCTCCTGGGCTGTCTGGTTGTGGCGCACAGGCTAAGTTGCTCTGCGGCGTGTGGGGTCTTAGTCCCCTGACCAGGGGTTGAACCCATGCACTGCAAAGTAGACTCTCAACCACTGGTCCACCAGGGAAGTCCCCAGAGAGTGGCTCTCTTGCACCCTAGGAAGTTAAATTACCCACTGGGACAGACCCATAAATCTCCTTTGCTAGGCCTTTCAGCACCCCATGGGAGGCTTGCCAGCCACGAGGTCCCTGGAATCAGTCTTCACAGTTGCATTCCTATGGTCTAGAGTGTGGCTGTGTTGAATTGTGTTTATGGTGACTCAGAAGAGAGCTCAGAGTCTGACGTGAAGCTATTTCACATGAGATAAGCAACTGAATGTGTTCTTGTTTGGACCTCTCCATCTGTTGTATAGACAATGTGGCTTTAGACCCAGAACTATCTCACTTATATTTAACTACTGGTGGACTATGTGTGTTGGCAGATCTCCTTAGGTCCTGGTTTCTCATTAACTCATCCTGCTTGACCTTGAGCAAGTCATTTAATTTTCTAGACCTTGGTTTCCTCATCTGGAAAATGAGGACATAGGACCAGCCAGCTCTGAGGTCTCCATGGTGGTACAGTGAGACATCCTTGGCATTTTGAGTTCAGCTGGACCACGGTTCTAGACCTGGCTTTTCCCCAAAACCAGTTGGGCCTCAATTTCCACCTCTGGAAAACCAGAAGGTTGGGAGAAGCTTTCAGGGTCCCTCTGGTTCTGAGATGTGTGACTCCTAAGACCACCCTATCTTTGACTTTCAGTAAATAAAAGATGCCAGAGTTTTTGAGACCAGAGCTAATCAGGCAAAAAGAAAAGGGAGAGTCAGAACAGGGGTGACCTGGGGACACCTGAATCTGTTCTCACAGGAATGCTGGCCTCTCCTGCTCTGGAATCTGAGCCTGACGCTTTGCAAAGATAAACACTTGCAGCGTGAGGAAAGCATTAAGCATTAACTTGGTCAAACAGCCCCAGGGTTACTCTGTAAGGCAAAAGTGAACCATGGGTGGGGGAATGTGAGCTGAAGCACATGGGACAGAAAATCCTAAAGACTCCATCAAAAAACTAATAAATGAATTCAGTAGAGTTTCAAGATACAAAATCATCATACAAAAATCAGTTGCATTTGTATACACTAACAATGAACTATCTGAAAACAAAAGCAAACCAATCTTGTTGTTCAATACAATCCCTATCAAAACACCCAAGGCATTTTTCACAGAAATAAAAAAGGTTCTAGAGCTTATGTTGTTTTTCAGTCACTAAGTTGTGTCCAGCTCTTTGCGACCCCATGGACTGCAGCATGCCAGGCTCCTGTCTTCCCCTGTTTCTTGGAGTTTGCTCAGATTCATGTCCATTGAGTCAGTGTTGCTATCTAACCATGTCATCCTCTGTTGCCCCCTTCTCCTTTTGCCTTCAGTATTTCCCAGCATCAGGGTCTTTCCCAGTGAGTCAGCTCTTAGCATTTAAAACTCATATAGAACCTCAAAAGAACCTGAATAGCCAAAGCAATCTTGTGAAGGAATGAAGCTTGAGGCGTCAGGCATCCTGATTTCAAACTATATTATAAAACAATAGTAATCAAAACAGTATGGTGTTGGCATAAAAGGAGATACACAGACCAATGAACAGAATTAAAAACCCAGAGATAAACTAACATATATATATGCCTTTACTGACCTCGGGTTCAGGGGCCCTGAACTTCAGCTATTGAACAAGTCAGGGCATTAGGCTCCTTCCCGTGGGGTCTTCAGTGGTCTGAAAGAGTAAAAGTGGTACCACAGGGAGCTTCCCAAGTGGACAGCTTCGTCTCTGGTAGGACTGGACTCAGCAAATGGCAAATTGTTTGGCGTCGTGGGGAGCCCAAGTTTGAGGAATTCTATGGGAAAAAGCCTACCTAGAGCATGAAAGCCAGGCAGAGAAGGAAGTCCCGGAGGACTCAGCTGGCTCAGCTTTGGAAGGGGTGGGTGGAGGGGGTGTGAGAGGAAAGCAGTTGCGTCGCAGTCAGGAAGCTTCTTCCCAGGGCCTCTCTGAGGCCTTTCAGAGAATGACACATCCCCAGCAGCCAGGCCATCTGGGCTGGTGCTCTTGGAGTGCTGGGAGCAAGGATATTTTAGATGTGTCAAAAGTGACGAATGTTGGAAAGTGCCATCGGCATCTCTGGGAACTCGCACTTCACACTGGCAGCTGAGATGTGCCAGGCTTTTTGGAAGCAGTTGAACTCTGGAGGAAATTAGGAAGTTTTTAAAGCAGGCAGCTTCTGCTTGCCATCTCGGATGTGGGTGGCAAATGAGGTGGGCTCTTCAAGTGGACACAGAACCACGAAATCAGTGAGGATGGGGCTGGCATGTGTGAGTGCCTGTGGTCTTGGCAGAAAGCAGTGGCATTCAGAGAGGCCAGCAGGAAGGAGCAGAAGCATAAAGATACAGAAGGGCACAAGCCGGGCCTGGGGTTGGAGTTGGTAAGGCTCGCTGCCCACAGCACTGGGGCTGCAAGACTGGCCTAAGAAGTGCCGTCCTCCAGGACCGAGCAGGGGCAGCAGCCCGGGCCTGTTGGAGGCTGGAGGCGAGCTTGGGGTCTTTGCCCAGCTCAAGGCTGAAACAAGGCTCCAGTGTGTCTGGATTTGAAAACTTCCCAGGGAATGTGTTACTAGAATTCCATATCTACCCTGGAGATAATGCATTCTCAGAGGAGGGTATCTTGCTATTCTGTTTTCAGTGTGACCTTGTTTTGTATGTAGTGTTACTGGTTCTCTGCCTCTGCAGGGAGATGGCTCATCCCAGGCTTTTTGGGGAGTCAAGGGGTGGAGGAAGCTGAGGAGGTGACCACTGAGGACCATAACCTGCCAGAAGAAGGAGGGTGGGATCACCCCATAAGGGGCTGCCATCAGGCCTGTAGGGCTAGGCTTAGGCAGGTCCTGAGGAGGAAGGAGAATAGGGAGAAGATGTCTTGGATGTGGACCAGTGGGGTCCTGGGAGTGGTGATGCAAGAACAGCCCGGCCTATCTGTCTTCTGCAGAAGGACACCTGGGGGGTGTGGGGAAAGCAACAGGGATGGATGGGGGAAGCTTGTTTCAGCTCTACCTACCCACAGGTGTTCTCCAGAGAAGACCTGACAGCTCTTTTCTGATTATTGTCTTCTGCTTTCCCCCACAACTCCCACAACCAGAAGAGAAGGGAGGTAGAGTTCACGGTCATCTTTGTCATCATCATCACCATTATCATCACCATCAATGCTTAGACTTCTTATATAACCTGCTCAAGTTGTCGAGGACTGAATTTGACTTTACACCGCCTACCTCCAACCAGCTTTTGCTGACATCCTCATCCTGCTCTCGTGTGCCCCTTGTTCCAGGCACCTGCTTACCCCCTGAGTCATCTCCGCCTTCTCCCTCCTCTTTTTCCTCCTCTTGTTATCAGCAACTGCAGCTCAGCGCAGCAGTAATCCATGAGCTTCTACCCGGCACTTCCATCCTTCTCTGTCCCCCAGCCCCAGCTGCTCAGGAGCCCCCGGCAGCCCTGCCATCTCCTTCCTCCATGATTTCACTCTCACAGTTCCCTCTGCTGGGAGTTCTCGCTCCCCTTCTTACACTTCAGCCCTCACCTTGGAAGGAATGAGAATGCATGCTTTAGGGTTGAAGCTTCAAGAAACATCTGACAACTGGTCAGGAGAAGGGCCCCTTCTTTGTGCTACCCAGACCCCTTTGCAGACCTTGAGGAAGGGATTTTTTGTCTTCTTGCTGACTTTTTGACTAGGCTTTGAGTGGTACATGCCTTGGGCTTCCCAGGTGGCTCAGTGGAAAAGAACCCACCTGCCAAGCTGGAGATGTGAGTTCGATCCCTGGGTCAGGAAGATCCCCCTAGAGAAAAAAATGGCAACCTACTCCAGTAGTCATGTCTGGAAAATCCCATGGACAGAGGAGGCTGATGGGCTTCAGTCCCTAGGGTCATGAAAGAGATGGACATGACTTAGCAACTAAACAACAACAGTACATGTCTTAGGCATCTATATGCTCTAAGCACCTGTGTTCACAAGGCTGCTGCAGAGGAGGGTATTTGCTGAACTGAATTATCAGGATAATTTCAATTTTCTGCTCTTCCTAGGCAAAGATGTGTCACAGTCAGCCAACTGTGGGAGAAAGAGGGAGGTAAGGGCAGGGACTCCACACTGTGAGCTGTCCAACTACTAACAGTCATCCTCACCTCTGTCTACTCTCTAGGAATGAGCTGGGAAAAAAGGCACTAGTAGATAAGAAGAAAGTTCCAGACATTCTTTGGAATCATAAACAGTCCTTTGTTCTGTCTTCAACTCAAAGTCCTCCAGATCCCAAATCATCTCTTTCTCTCTCCTCTCCTCTTTTGCCCTTCCTCATTTATTTCAAGCCTCACAATTCAGTTTTTAAAAACTGCCTTTGTGACGCCTGTTCTCATATTAAATTTGTTGAGATATTAATAGGGGTTGTGGGGGAAAGAGTTCTGTAGTCAAATAAATTTGGGAGATGTGGTATTGAGCAACATTAATCAGGCTTTCTGCTAGCCAGAGACGTTAAGATGCTACTTCCTGTGCATTTAATCTCTAGGAGGGACAAATGGTATGCTGTGATTCTCAAACTCGATTAGAGCTGACCTTTGAACAATGTGGGGATTGGGGTGCCAACACCCTATGCAGTGGAAACTCTGTGTCCTGCTATCTCTGCCTCAAAAACAAAGAGGGAGATAAATGACTCACCCAGGGGCAGGAAGCTGAAGCAGTTTAGATAGAATCAGGACTCAAATCCTAGATCTTTTGAGTCCATATTGTGATCTCTAACTGAACACAAACTTCCCCCCATACTTAGTTAATTTAAAGATCTGTAAAATAAGTACAGGAAAAAAATCACATGTAAGTGGACTTGCACAGTTTAAGTCTATTTAATGCAGATCGGCGTTGTTTAAACATCAACTGTGCTTTGGAGTAGGGGTAAGTCGTCCCTGTCCCCTGCCCCCATACCTTTTTGTGGCTGAACATTTCTGGGACTGATATCTCATGGGACACGCTGGAGGAAATTCCATTTGAGAAGTGTTTTCCGTCGTGCCTGTATCCTGTAGAGCCGCACGCACACTCATCTGTGTCTGGAAGCTGCTCTGGCTTCCCTGGTGGCTCAGCAGTAAAGACTCTGCCTGCAATGCAGGAGACCCAGGTTTGATCCCTGGGTTGGGAAGATCCCTTGGAGAAGGAAATGGCCACGCACTGCAGTATTCTGGCCTGGAAATCCCATGGACATAGGAATCTGGTGGGCTATAGTTCATGGGGTTGCAAAAGGGTTGGACATGGGTGAGTGACAACCACAAGCTACTCTAGTGAAGGCAAGGGAAATACCTGCCTTGTGATGGTTGTTAACCTGAGGCTCTATGAGGGACATGGCCAAGTCCTGGTGTCCCTGGTAACTGGTGAGCCCACTTGAAGTCAACTCCCCTACAACTCCCCTACCTCCTCTTCTTGTGGCTGTTGAGTTGCTAAGTCCTGTCTGTCTCTATTGTGACCCCATGGACTGTAGCCTGCCAGGCTCCTCTATCCATGGATTTCCCAGGCAGGAGTACTGGAGTGGTTGCCATTTCCTTCTCCAGGGGATCTTCCTGACCCAGGGATTGAACCCAGGTCTCCTGCTTGGCAGGAGAATTGTTTACTGCTGAGTGACCAGGGAAGCTCAGCCTCCTTCTCTCCTGAGTAGCAAACATTGCTGCCTCGTCTTGTCTGTTGTGGGCTGTACGCAGTGTAGGTATTGTTCCAGGACCTGCAGGCCTGCGGGACACAGCCCAACAGAGAGGTATAACGGTCTTCTCAGACGTTGGTTATGGGTTGTGATGCTAGAACGTGAGAACCACACAACATCTGTTGTGATCATTGCTATGATATTCTCATCACTTAGAAATGACGGCTATCCTTAATTTTTTGGTGTATTTCCTTCCAGCTTTTTCCATGCAGATATGTCATATAGGATTTTACTTATGTGTTTTCTTAACGTCCAGAGGGTCTGTGAATTAAAATTGTGGAATAAATAGAAAGAAAGACCCTTTAGAAAACCCAGTATTTTACCTGGCTGAGAAATGACTTAAAAAAACAAGACCAAATGTAATGGTTTTTAAATTGTGTTCCTAGGATCCTAAGCCTAAGGGCCCTGTGGAGGTACTTTGGGGGCTGCTGTGGGGTGTGGGGAGGGGATGCAGAATTTGAGAGGGTAGGTTCCTGATGTCCACCTCTGTTTTAACCCAAACAACACTGCTTTCAGGTTTTAATATATTTTTTTTTTCTGGGAGTCTTGTTTTTAGGAGGACTTCCACGGCTAATATATGTTCATAAACCATAGTCACTCACCTAACAGATTAAAACAAAACAAAAACTGTGGTGCAGAAAGGTTAAAACACATATAAATCACTCACACATCTGGATAATGGATCCAGCATCCAAGTTTCCTGACACACTATTGAATGCTCTTTGTACATAGTCTTGTGTTTATTTCCTATGGACTGAACCACTTTTCAAAGAGAAGAATAAAAGATAGCAAGAGCAAATAGTGACAAGGATATTGGGAGTAAATCTACCAAGAAACAGCTGGGAGAAAGGTACAGAGAGATCCCATCTGCTCCTCATTTCATCTGTTTCACAGCAGTTCCTCTAATGCAAGCCCTTAAAACATGAAGAAATGGATGATAAGAGCCAGGGCTGCTTCTGCCAAAAATAACTTGTAAGGGGACACAGTACAATACCCCCGTCTTCAGCGGAATGAACTATTTGATCAGAAATGCTGTGTTCTGTAAATGTTCAGTCTATTGATGAAGAGCTCTGTAGACAGCTCTGTAGAGCCTAAGTACGCCTCCTGAGAGAATTCCGGAGGAGCTAAGCAAGACAGAATAATGGCAGAGGTGTCTGTCTGTCTTGATGACGGGGGGGGGGGGGGTACCTACAAAGGAAAGGGATTAATTGAGTTGTCGTGCGTCAACCACATGGACCACTCTGTCTTCAACGCAGTGACAGGGTGGAAGGAGGGGACGACAGAGGGGCCTAGAGGCGCCTCTCCTTTTATTTTTCAGTTTATTTAATAATTTGTTAAATTTTGTATTGGAGTATAGCCAATTAACATTGTTATGATTTTTTCAAGTGAACAGCAAAGGGACTCAGATGTATGTATATGTGCATCCACTTTCCTCCAAACTCCCCTCCCATCCAGGCTGCCACATAACCTTGAGAGGAGTTAGTTCCATGCAGAAGCACCTCTCCTAATCCTTAGCTTTGCCTGCTGGTTAGAAGTGTGGTCCCTTTAATTATAATGATGCTAATACTCACTGTGTACTTCTTGTACCCCACACAGTTTATTGACCGCTCACAAAATCCTCTGAGGTAGGAGAGTCCTCTCCAAACCCGGGCAGCCTGGCTCCAGAGTGGACATTCTTTATGGAGGTGATAAAGCTTATCTATTTATCTGAAGTATAATTCATGCACAGTAAGGTGCACAAATTTTAAATGTAGACCTCTGAGTTTCTACCTCTGTTTACAACCTTGTAGCCGCCACCTAGAGCAAGACAGAACATTTCTGTTTCCAGATGGTCCTCTGAAATCTGTCTCCAGGTAATACCACTGCAGACTTAGTCACTCTCTGACTTCTGTCACCAGAGATTAGTGTTGCCTGTTCTTGTACTTCATGTAAGTGGGTTCATATAGCATGTGCTTTTTTTTTTTTTTTTTTAGCATGTGCTTTTTTTATGCCTAACTTCACTCACTTAATAATATGTGTTGTTCATCCATGGTGTTGCCTGAACAGAACCTGCATCATAACTATAATACTGTGTCATACTGCCTCTGGTCAGGTTAACTAATTCTGTGTTGCCTCCTGGAACTGTCTCCTTGGAAAGTAGTTTGGGCCACTCAGAGTTAGCTGAGCCTCAAGGGGTGGGGAATGAGAACACAAGAGCTTAACTTCAGGGTATGGCTAAGAAGAGAACCTTCTAGCTAACTCCCAGGTGCTGAACAATTCTCTGTACCTCGCTGCTGGGTTCCAGGCCCCAGACTCATTGGATAAGCACAAGTCCCTCTTTTGCTTTTCTGTCTCTCCTTTTACAGAACAAACTTTGTCCCCGACACCCCCTCAGTCACAGGCACAGCATTCTTAGGCATCATTTAAGACAGTGCTTTTCAACTGAGGGGTACTCTTTTTGGTCTCCCTTTCTCTCTCCCCTGATGGGGACACTGGATGATATGGTAGCATTTAGAGATATTGTTAGTTGTCAAGAGTCAGAGTGGAGGTGCTACTGGTATCTAGTGAGTGGGGGCCAGCGGTGCTGCTGAATATCCTGCAGCGCACAGGCTAGTGCCCTCCACCCTCACATCTGAAAAGAATTCTCCAGCCCCGAATGTCAGTAGAGCTGCAGTGGAGAAACCCTGGCCTAGGATCCACACGAAATCCGGAGGTTGCTTTCTAATACAGGGAGAGAAGAAGCAGGGCGTAATGGGAGGAGTTCTTGACCTAGAGTTAGAAGACCCTAGAAGTTCAGGGTCTCACTCTGTCGCCAAGTAGCCATCTGACCTCATTCACACCACTGAGGCTCACTTTCCTCATGTTTTGCTGGGAACTGTTCTGCCAGCCTCTCTTGCTTACAGACTTTTTGCAGGGTCAGGTGAGGATGTCAGTGAAATCACTTTGAAATGCTTACATGTTATTGTTTTATTGGACTGTGACAGCAGATCCAGCCTATGGATGTTTTTTTGTCTAATGTCAGAGCGAGAACATGCTCAGCAGGGTTTCTGTCTTCCTGTGTTCCGTTTCCAAGGTCATAGCCTCATTCTCACATCTGTGTGGGAAAGGCGCTCACACAAAAAGGGTGTTTCCTGGAACTGTGGGCAGGGCTGCAAACATCCCTGCCATTCTCTAAGGCTGCAGTTCTCAAACTGCAACTTACAGTCTGCAGAGTCTCTTTTAAAATCTTGTGAGACTTCCAAAGGGGTTTGCTTCAGAAAAGAAAGGTATTTTTAGGGTTGAATCTTGGATTTGATTTTGTCACGGGAGAGGCTGAGGGCTATAGGCCCTTCTGGGTGAGGATGTGGAGTGTTGTGACAATAATGGTTTGATGGAATATTGTTCAGCTGAGTGTTGTGTCATGTAATGTAGAGAGGGGTACAACCCTCAGAGAGCGAGAGGCAAGAGGCCTGGGGCTTGTGCCAAAGAAATGTTAGGTCTTTATTAAAACATCAGGGAACTTTCCTTTTTTAAGAGGATGAGGTGAGGTAGTGAACAATTCTACTTAAATATGGTGCTGAAGGGAGACTTTAGTGTGGTAATGGATAGTGTGGGGCATGGTATTTTGTAATTGTTAATAACATCAGCAGTCTTGTTAAGAATCTTAATACAGGGTTAATACAGGGTTGAGATTGGTTGAATGGTTTTAAGAGAGCCAGCCCAAATTCTAGTATTCATGAGTGTATACCAAAGGACTTCTCCTGTCAACCAGGATGGAATAAGAATTCAGGTCTCAAATCTAAAGCTATAAATATATATAAATATATAAAACAATGTGTAAGTACAAAGCTCAAATACATGGCTGCGGTGACATGCTCTGGAACATTTTTGCTTGTTTTCAGAGGTTGAGAACTTGACCTACAGGTTTTCAGGGCAATTTATACTTTTATGTGGAGGTGAGACTGTTTGTGAATTATCATCTTTGCTTGTTTTCAGTGATATGGATTAGTGTGTATGACAAGGATATTGTGTTTCTGAAGGAATATAAATTAAAAACTGGTTGACATTCACAAACATTAATATTTTATGACTATAATATATTTTGGACTCTTAAATATAAAATGACTAAAAACACAGCAATATTGTCACATATGGGTTATATGCTAACTTTGAAACATACTTGAGAAAAACAGCTGAATTGTCTTGATTATTAACATATGTGAAGTGAAAGCCACTCAGTTGTGTCTGACTCTGTGACCCCATGGATGGTAGTCTGCCAGACTCCTCTGTCCATGAAATTCTCCAGGCAAGAATGCTGGAGTGGGTTGTCATTCCCTTCTTCAGGGGATCTTCCCAACCCAGAGATCAAACCTGGGTCTCCCTGGATACTTTACTGTCTGAGCCACCATGGAAACCCAGCATTAATGTATGATGTGCATTAAAAAAAAAAAAAGAATTCAGATTGATTTTCTCACCTTATAACAACTGGGCAAAGTATAATTAAGCAGTTTTCAAATACTTGTTTTAAGCATATGACAGAGAGGAGAGATGAATGCAGAGAGCTTGACCATTTTGCAACATAAGGAGAGTTTTCATCTCACAGGCCCCTTCCACTGGAGGGGGAGAGAAAGCTGGGAGGCAACTCCGAGGCAGTTTGAGCTTTTACGGAGAAGAGTATTAGGAGGCGAGAGCTCTAGAGAGCTGTAGAGGGCCTCCCTTTAGTCTTCGCTGACAGAGACTAGCACAGGCATGTGAGGAATCTTTGTGAGGCTGGAAAAGAATGAGCAGAAAGGATCGAGGGGAACAGTCCCCTGGCACTCACAGAGGCTGGGAGGAGTTGTGTTCCACCAGCAGAGGTGAAAAAAACGTGTAAACATAAGGCATTGACTAAATTATTCACTTCCCAGTTATCACTTCCTGGGATTCCCCTGGTGGCTCAGTGGTTAAGAATCCACTTTTCAATGCAGGGTACATGGGTTTGATCCCTGGTTGGGGAATTAGGATCCCAAGCTCACAGCTAAGCCTGTGCCACAGTGAAAGATCCCACATGCAATAAAGATCCTGCAAGCTGCAACTAAGACCTGACCCAACATGACCAAATAAATAAACAGATAATAAAAAAAATAAAAGGCTATCACTTCCAGAGTAAGGTAAATTAGCCCTTAAGGTTGCACTGGTCCTATCCAATAAAGTTTTAAAGCACTCCTCAAAAAGATTGCTGTAAAATAGTTTAACTGCATCCCAGAACAAAGCTAGAGAATGTTTAATACAAGAATATGTAGCACTAACAAGGTAAAATTCATACTGTCTTCTCTAAGCTAAAAGTACCAGGCATGCAAAGAAGTAGGAAAATACAACCTATAATGAGAAAAACCCAACATTAAAACAGTTGTTGTAACTATGTTTTATATATTCAAGAAGGTGGAAGACATGTAAGCATGATAAGAAGTGTGGAAGATATAAAAAAATACAGATTGAACTTCTAGAGATTGTAAATAATGTCTGAGATGAACAATACACTGGGTGGGATTAATAACAGAATAGACATTGCAGAAGGGAGGGTCAGTGGACTTGAAGGCCTGGCAGTAGAAGCTTTCCAAAGTGAAACACAGAAAACAAGACCGAAAATAAGTGAACAGCACAGTAGGGAGCTGTGAACAATTGAAGATGGTCTCACGTTCATGTAACTGGAAATTCCAAAGAAGAAAGAGGGGACATAAAAAAATGCTTGACGAAATAATGGCAGAGAAGTGTCCAAATTAGATGAAAACTTTAAGCACATAGATGTTAACAAACATGAAAAACAAACAAACAACAACAACAACAAAACTGTGCTGAAGCACAGCACAATCAAATTGCTTAAAATCAGGGATTAAGAGGAAAATCTTAAAAGCAGCCCGAGGCCTAACTCAGTGATAGCAGGAAGGAAAAAGCACTGCCTGCAAATCTATAGACACAGTAAAAACATAATTGGTAACCGGGGCTGGGGGCAGGGGGAGGGAGGGGTGAATAGGTGGTGCAAAGAGGATTTCTAGGGCAGTGAAACTACTCTGTAGGATACAACAATGGTAGATACATGTCATTAAACTTTTGTCAAAACTCAGAGGATGTAACACACCGAGAATGAACCTTAATGTCAACTATGGGCTCTGGGTGACGGTATGTCGTGTAGGTTCCCCAAATGTAATGAGTGTGCTGTTCAGATGCAGGCTGTTGACTGTGGGGGAAGTTGGGTATGGGAAAAGGAGATATGTTGGAACTCTGTACTTTCTGCTCAATTTTGTTGTAACCTAAAAGTGCTCTAAAAAATAAAGTATATCACTTAAAAAAAAAAAAAAAAAGGCAGTGATTAGTGATTATCAGTTGAAGACTACAGTTTCATGCCCATAGTTGTGAGAGTACATAACAAGAAAGAGTACTGGAAATTTCACAGTGATGCTTAGCCAGTCCTACAAAAAGAGGTCCAAGTTCCAGAACACATTAAATACATTACTGTCCCTAGAAAACATGTTTCCTCTGCTATATATCCTGAGCTCATGACACTCCCATGCTATGAACTTCAGGCACCTCTGATTCCTACACCTCTTTAACTTAATTTCCAGCCAGTTGATATTTGTCTCCAAGATGTCTCTCAGTTTGCTTTTATTCCTCCAGGTCTAATTCAGGGTCTCAAAACATCTCATAAACTCACTCTTTGACATTGGGGACATCATATTACTTCTCTGGGTCTGAGTTTGCCCCGGTATAAAATATGAGTTTTGGCTAATGATCTCTCAAAGTTCTTTTCACATTTAAAGTCTGGGTTTCAGTGATGTTTTAGGTTATGTATGTACAGACCTCTTCTATTTCACACTAATGAAGCTTGATTCTGATGTGGTTATGCCTAGAGAGGAACAGGTTATAAATTATAAATGTGCCCTGCACAGAATGTTTGCTAAATAAATAAATAGTTTTAAGCAAAACAAAAACAGAAATAAACAAAACCCCAACCAAATCCTAATGGTTATATTCTGCAGAACAGGACTCGGTCTGTGGTAGGCTGACTAATGACCCTTCCCCAGAGGTGTCCACATCCTGATCTCCAGAACCTGCGTATGTTAACTTATATGGCAAAAGGGGCTTTGCTGATGTGATTAAATTAAGAATCTTGAGATGAGGAAGTGACCCTGGATTATCTAGACGGGCCCAAGGTAGCCACGTGGTTTCTTAGGCTGCTGGCTTTGAACATATTGGAAGAGGCCACGAACCAAGGAATGCAGACAGCCTCTAGAAACTGAAAAAGACAAGGGAATAGATTCTCTCTTCAGAGTATTTAGAAACAACACAGCCCCACTGACACCATCATTTTAGGACTTTCAACTTGTCTAGCTGTCAGGTAATAACTTTTGCTAAATATCTTAGGGTATCCCTGGTGGCTCAGATGGTACAGAATCTGCCTGTCAGTGCAGGAGACATGGGTTCAATCTCTGGGTTGGAAAATCCCCTGGAAAAGGAAACGGCAACCCGCTCCAGTATTCTTGCCTGGGAAATCCCATGGACAGAGGAGCCTGGCGGGCTATAGTCCATGGGGTCACAAAACAATCGGACATGATTTAGTGACAACAGCAGCAAAATATCTTAAGCCATTAAATTTGTAGCAATTTGTTGCAGACACGAAAGTAACACACAGTCCTTTCTTCCCCATTAACTACTCATCTTTACATGGAGAGACATTTAACCTTTCTGGGTCTCTATTTTACTTTCAGCCAAATAGTGTTAAAACTTTCTCTCCTGTGTGAGATTAAGGGCAAAATGAAACAGCACTTAAGACTGGTTGAAATAATAAAAATACTACTTATAATACCAACATTACTACAACTAGGATACTTGTAATGTTGTATAAATGCCTTACAGACATTATTTCATTCAAACCTCCAAATGGCCTTACAAAACAGAGGTCATTATCCTTTTAAAGATGGAAAACCGAGGCTCAGAAAGGTCAAGAAAGTAGCTCCGGGCCACAGCACCAGAAAGCAGACGCGCAGGCCTTCTGTCTCAGGTCTGTCTGACAGCAAACGGGCGCTCTTGCGCATTTGGTTATCCTGGCAATTAAAAATGTTATGTAAATGGGGACCATTACAATGATGATTATTACTATACCACTCTGTTATTATTCTGTCCACATGCCTCCTTCCTGTAACAACAGCTGATTGCTCCACTCATCATACCCCAGCCTGTCGCCAACTTGTCACAGATGTGATTGAAATGCTACTAATTTAGCAGTACGACTTTCCGGCTGGGCGAAGCTGGCAGAGGCAGAGGAGATGTTTGTTTATCTGAGAGCAAATGGCTTTGAGGTTTGGAAGTGGAAACACCCCTCTTTCCACACCCTAGAGAAAGGCGGTTGCATGTGGTGAGGCCAGTGCCTGGCCATTTGTGAGTGGAGACAGGACACAGATACCGGCTGCCTCCAGGCTCCTCAGACTCCGTGGTTGCACAGGCGTGAGCTCAAGCAGTTTCTTTGAGGGGGCTGTGGGATTTGAGCCCTCATTCCTTTTTGTAATAAAATGAGGCACATGCTAATTGCAGTCTGTTTTCCAGTCCTCCGGCCCCTTCTTTCATGTACCTATTTCCTCTTCCCTTTTCCTCCTCTTACCTTTGACTTCCTCCCATTGTTCTCAGGTCTGTTTGTTTTTTAAGGGGTTGGCTTAGCTAATGGGAATTAGGGCCAAATGGGCCAGCTTTGCTTGAGCCGTGCTTCCCAGAGTAAAGAAGAACGGTTTGCTTTGAAGGCTGTTGAGAATATTTGGATTACTCACACGCGTTCTAATATTTTCCCTTGATTCTGATCATCAAAGAGCTCTGAAAGGTTTGAGCTGGTGCAGAGTTTGTTCTAGTTTGTCCTTGGGAGCAAGTGTCTGGAACAGGGTTGCCCTAAAAATGTTTTCTGAAGGAAGCCTCCTTAATGGGGCAGGCTGCAAATTCACATCAAAGGAGTGTCATCTTTCAAAATGGCTCCTTGTCAGAAAGGGATGTGGAGTTGTCGAGAAACCTGAATCTGCCAAGCTTCTATTAGATGTACTCCTTGATTCCCGGTGGTGCTGAGTGGAATCTGGGGCCCCGGGTTGTGAAAACTGGACTTCTTCGGGGGCAAGAGGCCCGAGAAATGTGGACTGTTCTTTGGGATGAAATGGTCATCAGTTTGGACAAGATGAGATTTTTTGTTTCTGTGTGCTTCTCTGTGTCATCTTTGCTAAGTACCTTTTTCTGGTGACTTTTTTTGGGTTAGTGTATTTTGTTTTGCCTAGTTTAATGGAGGTGGAAGCACTTTGGCCCTGAGGTCTGGAGAATGTTTGCTGAGTGAGCCCCATTGTGGTGGTGGTGGTGGTTTAGTCGCTCAGTTGTGTCTGACTCTCTGCAACCCCACCGACTGAAGCACGCCAGGCTTCCCTGTCCTTCACCATCTCCCAGAGTTTGCTCAAACTCATGTCCATTGAGTTGGTGATGCCATCCAAATATCACATCCTCTGTCATCCCCTTCTCCTGCCTTCAGTCTTTTCTAACATCAGGATCTATTCCAGTGAGTCAGCTTTTTGCATCAGGTGGGTAAAGTATTGGAGCTTCAGCTTTAGCACAGTCCTTCCAATGAATATTCAGGGTTGATTTCCTTTTTGACTGGTTGGATCTCCTTGTAGCCCAAGGGACCCTCAAGAGCCTTTTTCAGCCCCACAGTTTGAAAGCATCAATTCTTCAGCTCTCAGCCATCTTTATGGTCCAACTCCCACATTTGTACATGACTACTGGAAAAACCACAGCTTTGACTATACAGACCCATTGTGGTAGTTCCTCTTTTTATGACTATCTCACTTCCTCATGCTGACTGCAAGCATCTTGAGGAGAGGGCCTATGGTTTCACATTTCATCCCCACTTCCCACCTTGTACCTCATGCAGCAGATGCTCAGCACATGTTTGGTACCTGACCCCAAGTCATGTGCATCTGCTAAGGCTCCAACTCCACAGCCAGACCACTTTAAGATGGGGTGGGATTGGCACAAATCTCCATCTGCCTTCTGAAAAGACTACTGAATCTAGAGAAGTCACTCCATGGCCTTTGATCCCTGTGGTGTGCCCAAGCAGCCTGGCTGGCTCAGCCTCCTTGGGTTATCCATCCACCTTCCTGGGACCTTCCTGGCTCAAAGACCTCTGTCCTTATTTTTCATATCTCTCCCTGCCTCTGACTTGAATGGGCTTTTCTCTCTTAAAAATACAAAATAAAACAAACCAAAAACTGCAGTTTTTTTTTAAAATTAAAAGGAATAAATGTTCATTGTAGAAAACTTAAAAAATAGACACACTAAAAGTACAAAGAAAAATATCTAAAATGATTTGTAATCCTACAATAAAAGATACTCATTGGATTATGGTTTCTGTCTAGTTTTTAAAAATGAGGTATGTGCTGCATGTATATATATATGGAAAATTGTGTGTATATAAATATATCCATATTTCTTAAGTAGAGTCCTGATTTTACAACTTGATGTTTTGTCTTGGACATTTCTCATGGCATCAATAATTGGCTTTAATGTCCACAAAGAATTTCAAAGTGTAGTTGTGTCAGAATTATTTTTCCAGTCTTCTACTGCTGTTGTTTAAGGTGTGTCCATTTCCCTCCCCCCAAATATAAACAACACGTGATTCAGTCCTTCCTATTTATGGACCTCTTTCTATAACCCAGATTCATACCTTTTTGAATAAATTCCTGGAAGTAAAACTATAGGCTGAATGACTTGAACTTTTAAAAGACTTCTAATACGTATTGTCAGTTGTCTGTTAGCTCCAATCTAGCACTAATTCATGCAAACCAACGAGAGGGCATCCTGTGGGCACAGTGGGTCCCACCTGCTTAAAGTCTGCTCTACTTATAGTTCTCCCTTCCCCCACTCTGGAGCCGAACGTTTGGATGGGGTATTTGTGGTTCATGTCCCTGAAGGATCTGCCATCATCACTGGAGAGCCCCATGGCAGATGCAGTGGGATAAGTTATTGCCTGCGTTTCTTTGAGTTAAAGGCGCACATTTAATGAGGACTCAGTTACTCTCCTTTCCTCACTCTCCCTTTCCAGGGACTAAGAAGGAATCACAGGAGAGAACTGAAGGATAACTTTGAGTTGGATCAGCAGCTAGAAACATCTCAGCTGGAAACATGGTAGAATTACATATGAATGTGGGTGGTTATTTAATTAATCTTTCGTACCTTTTTCTGTAGTGCAGAGGAGAAAACCCAGGATGGGAAGTCAGGAGTCTTGGATTCTAGTTTTGATTCTTCCAGGCATTAGTTGAGTGACTCTGGAAAGTCTCTTACCTAAGCCCCAACGGACTCATCTCTAAAAGACGCATAATAATGACGCTTTCCAGGCGTGGTCATTGAGATGCTGCAGTGAGATGCTGTGTGCCAGCACTCTGTGTGTGTCCATTAGCGTATCCATTAGGTGACAGCCAGAAGGAAGCACTGTCGTCCTCATGGACTCCATCGGCCACATCACTGGTGGTGTGAGTTTCAGGACAGCTGCCTGCGGACCAGCCTGGTGCAGGTCATCAGAAACTAGACTGAAGGGCCTACATGAGGATACCCATCTGTCCTACAGGTGCTCCTGTCATTTCTGAAGACATTGAGGTTTCTAGTGAGGGAGACAAAGTCCCAGGCCTGGCCACAAGACAAAGTGACCTTGTGGCCTTTGCCATATCTGAGCCACCTCCTCAGAACCTCAACTCCCTCATCCATGAAGCGAGTGAGAGTAACAAAGTGTACAGGAGCCTTGATTCGGTAGGATGTGTCTAGATGTCCTGCTGAGGCTGGATCAAGTACGAAGACAGTAGAACAGTGAGAAAGCTACTATTTCTTGAGTGCCAACAATGTCCCAGGCATTTTATTAGTATCATCTCCCTTCATTCATGATCCATTCACTCATACACACATACACACATAGATCCTTTTTCTTTCTCCCTCTCTCCTTTCCTCCTTCCTTTCTTAATTAATTATGTGCTAGGTTAGATACCAGGAATAAACCAGTAAATAATGTGGATACAGTGCTCACAGCCTTACAGTAGTCGTTGTTTAGTCACAAAGCTGTGTTTGACTCTCTTGCAACCCCACGAGTTGTAGCCCGCTATGCTCCTCTGTCCATGGGATTTCCCAGACAAGAATATTGGAGTGTGTTTCCATTTCCTTCTCCAGGGGATCTTCCCAACCCAGAGATTGAACCCACATCTCCTACACTGGCAGGTGGATCTCTTACTTCTGAGCCACCAGGGAATCCCATTACAATAGTACTTTATATTGAATAATAACTTCGTAAAGTCTTTAGCACATTGCCTGGCATGTGGAGGGTTCAGCTTTCTATTACTTGTATAGTGGTGGTTTAGTCGCTAAGTCATGTCCCACTCTTGCGATCCCATGGACTGTAGCCTGCCAGGCTCCTCTGTCCATGGAATTCTCCAGGTAAGAATACTGGAGTGCGTTGCCATTTCCTTCTCCAGAGGATCTTCCTGACCTAGGAGTCGAATCTGGGTCTCTTGCATTGCAGGCAGATTCTTTACTGACTGAGCTATGAGGGATGCCCAAAAGCCTACAGCACCTGGTATTTCCAGGAGGTCTCCCATCAAAGTGCTAACCATGCCCAACCCTGCTTAGGTTCCAAGATCAGCCAAGTTCAGGCGTGTTCAGGGTGGTATACTTGTAGATTAAATAAACTAATAGGAGTCTTTGCACACATTGGGACAGTGAGATCCAGGAGAATGTGTGGGGCATTTATCATTCTCTGTGAGAATGCAGCTTGGAAAGAGACGATTTTTCTTAAGAAACCTGTTCTCTCCCTTATGGAAAGGCTGCCTGGGCCGCAGATAAGGTGTGGGTGGGGGGCATCCGTGGTTCAGAGAGAGCCTCTGGCTCTGCTCCCCGCATGTCTCTCACAGTTTGGGTTGGTACTCACACTCTATGGGCACTTGTTTGTGCTGCTTTGCTGGTGGGCTACTTGGCTGGGACAAAAACTAGAGATGCCAGCAAGGTTTCTGGTTAGGAAGCTGCAGAAGGTTGTGAGCTAATGAGAAAGTGCCTGTCCTCCGTATGGCAGGTCTGTGCTGTCTGATGAGTGGCTGGGTTGGAAAAGAGAGATGATGAAGCACCCATTTAATAAGGGCTACTGAGAGCCAGGCACTTGGGAAGATAATTCCATTCGGTCCCCGAGAGCCAAGAGCCTTGCACAGGCAGCATCGGCACCTAACTCGAGCAGGTGGAGGAGTGGAGGCTCAGAGTCTGATGGCCCTCAGGTCACTGATGGCTCAGTGACCAGTCTGTGGGAGAAGAGGCCTGCTTGATTCCAGCAGAAGCCTGAGGAGCCAGCTTTCAAGGTGTGGGGCCCCTTGGTCTGAGGGGATGCTATTCCTTGGAATACAGCAGAGTCAGTCTGTTTGGGGATGATGACCAAGTTGGTGAATTAGCTGGAAATTAGTTCCTTATTTCTTCCCTACACTTTTTTGGGCTTTGCACTATTAGTTATCACCAACCACAGAGGCTGGGTCCCTTTATATAAAACATGCCGGTAAGAAGAGTACACGGGGTGGATGGCCCAGTGCAAGCCATGCATCGGTGAAAACAGGGAACATAGAGCTCTGGGCTAACGCATGGGGAGGAAAAGCCAGTGCACAGACCGAAAAGAGGGGTGGAACGGCCAGAATCCTTTAAGGTAGCAGTCCCAGCCTTTTTGGCACCAGGGGCCGGTTTCGTGGGAGACAGTTTTTTAATGGATGAAGTGGTGGGGAGGATGGCTCGGGCGATAACACGAGCTATAGGGAGTGGCAGATGCACCTTCGCTTGCTTGCCCACTGCTCGTCTCCCGCTGTGCAGTCTGATTCCTAACTGAGGACTGGTACTGACCCACGGCCTGGGGATTGGGGTCCCCTGTTTTATGGTGAGATATGATTGAGACTGACACAGCAGGCCACAGTCCTTCCTTCCCTCCCTCCCTCTTCCTCTTGCCGTAAAGACACGTGACGTGCCTACACTGTGCTTGGCACCAGTGGTGCAGCAGAGATGAGCTGTCCCGTCATGGTCATGGTCCTGTCCTCTGGGGCTGATGGTCAGTGGAGAAGGCAGAGGAGGCAGCAGGCCAGCAGCGTGAGAAGTGCTCAGTGGAGGGAGCACAGTGAGGTCTGCATCCAGGTTCAGCACAGGCAGGGAATGGGGTGGGGATGGGGTGGGTATAGGTGGAAGAGAGGAAAAGGTGGAAACATGTATAAAAGCCTGAAAATAAGAGAAAAATTTGGAGACAGTGATGGAGAAGAAAATGACCTTCTCAGGCCTCTTCCAGCCTTGATGGGTTTGAGGTATTGGACTGAAGAGGAATGTTTTGGGGATATGTGACTGTGGTAACTGTGGTGCTGTGATGGGCTAGGAAAGGGGGAGGAGAAGGGGTTTAGAGAAATGACAGCTAAGAGGTTCTTAACCATTTTGTTCTGTGAATCCCTTTGGCAGCCTGATGAAGCCTAGGAACTGATTTCAAATGTAGGACATAAAATACCATGATACCTATAGAGTTCCTTTATCTAAGTGGTCCTGGCAGTGCACTGTCCAGATGCCCATCTAGGAAGGACATGCTGCCCTGGATGCTGGCAGTGTGATCAGCAAGTGGCCTTCAGTTACTGGTCTTTCAGGGTCTGCTTTAGTTGCAGAGAAGAGCCTCACCCAAGGTCATCCACATGGCCAGTGACGGTGGAGGTGAGAGTTAAAGGCGGGCCATCTTGGTTAATGAGGGTGATTCTGACAGCCCACTTGACATCCAGAGCTGACTGTGCTGTTGACCAAAGCTTCTGGGTCTCTACTGAGGCTCGACTGCTCCCCTACCTGCTTCTGCTTCTTTCTCCTCCCTTAGTAAGCATGGATCCCAAAGGCCCTCCCTAATAAACCTCTGAACACTGAATTCTGTCTCTCTATCTGCTTCCAGGGGAATACAAATTGCATCATGCATTAAATAAGATCCAGCAGCCAATCTAATAACAACCGTAATTTTGAAGTTGTTGTGAACATAAATTATATTTGGAAATATTTGCAACAACCATAATGTGATCTGTTTTGCTTGGTTGCCTATGTTCATAATCAAAAGAAATGTTCAATTCTAGTTAAAGGTTAGTGAAGAGATAATTTTTCCCACTCAAGTTCATGAATGTTCCTGAATTCTATCCACAGGTCCCCAGAGAGTTTATGGACTCTTAAGTTAAAGAATTCCTTATTTAGGGCTTCTCTGGTGGTTCAGTAGTTAAGAATTTACCTGCTAATGCAGGAGTCATGGGTTCAATCCCTGGTTGAGGAAGGTCCCACTTGCTTAGAGCAACTAAACCCAAGTGCCACAACTACTGAGCCTGTGCTCTAAAACTCTCAAGCCATAACTACTGAGCCTGTGTGCCGTGGAGCCTGGGCTCTGCAATAGGAGAAGCCACCACAATGAGAAGCCCATGCACTGCAGATAGAAAGTTGCCCCCACTCACTGCAACTAGAGAAATCATGCATGCATCAATGAAGACAGTGTCTTTTTTCCCCTTATGGTCAAAACAAACACACAAATCAAATTCCTTATTTGGTTGGAAAAGAAAGAAATGGTAACTATACAGACTGGTCCAAAGGTGCCCACATCCATGTGACTGGTAGGATTTAGCAAATCCAAGCACAGGACTCCCAATTAGATATGAACTTCAGATAAGCAGTGAACAGTTTTTAGTATGAGTATGCACCATGCAATACTTGGGACATAGTTATACTAAAAATTGTTCATTCTCTGAATTTAAATTTATTGGATGTCTCATATTTTATCTAGCAACCCCACTTGAACATCTATTTTGGCTCCTCGTGAGGTCATGTGACCTACTTAAGGACATGAAAGGGCCCTGAGTTGGGCTTTCATCTTTGCTCTGAAAGTTGCTTGTCCTGGCCCCAGCTTCAGTTTCCTTGTCTGCCGATGGAACTTAGTACCTGCATCATAGAGAGGGTGTGAAGATGATGCAGGATAGTGTGTATGAAACTTATTTCAGAAACTGTAGTGCCTCAGGTGAATAGTGGTTATTATTGCTGTCTGGAAAAGGATTCTAAGCTCTTGAAAAAGGAAAAGCTCTTAAAAGGGAATCCTGGAAGATCAGTCTAAGTGTCTGAAAGTAAGCAAACCAACAGAGCAGGCCAATTTACTATGGGAAATTAACTAGTTTATTTATCAATATTCTGGTGAATTTGAGGTTAATTTGCTTCTAAATTCTTGTAAATATCCCAAACTAAGCCATCTACTGGTTTGAAGGAATTTATGGCATTTCTGCAAAGTGTAGGGTTGTGAAGGACACCAAGAGAAGTGAATAGAGAATAAAGCACTCAAGCTAAAGAGGCAGAAAAGTGAGATTTGCCTTATCTGAACTGGTTTTTCGTTTTTTCCCCTTATGGTTATTTGCTATTGAATTTCTTTGTGGGTGATGATGCCAATGGGCATTGCCTTTACCAGAAGAATTAGACTATGTTAGACTCCACATATTTATCAGGGTGAAGTATAATAAATATTTATAGAAGTTCCAAATTATTTTTATTATAGTAGTCCCCCACCCCTTATCCATGAGGGATGCATTCCAAGACCCCAGGGAATGCCTGAAACTGGATAGTTCCAAATCCTATATGTACTGTTTTTTCCTATACTAATGGGCAGATAGCATATGTAGTATGGATGTGCTCGACAAAGGAACTATTCATATTATGGATGGGATGGGATGGGAGGGTGCAAGATTTCAACATGCTACTCAAAACAATGTGCACTTTAGAACATATGAACTGTTTCTGGAATTTCCCTTTAATATTTACAGATGGTGATTGACCGAAGTTAACTGAAACTGAGGAAAGTGAAACCACAGGTGAGGACCACTGTGTAATGTTTGCTATGTGTTGGGCTGGTTTGTGGCCTTATGATGTTGTCATGGGCTTCTGAGCAGGCCAGAGCTTTGTATGCAGTGATAAAATTCTCCCAGAACATATAACCTCTTTCCCCCTGCAGGACCTTTGCACTACTGGTTCCCTTTGCTTAGAATATTCTGCTGGCTCTCTGCAGGGCTGGCTTCTCTTGGACTGCAGCTCCTCAGGGAGGCCTTTCCTGCCTGTCTATACAGAGTAGGTTGTACTGGTATTCCCTATGGCAGCATCTGGCTATAACATTTTCAAGACCTGGAAAAATTTTGTTCTGATTACTTGTTTTTGCTTGCTTTTAATTTTTATTTTCTATTGGACTACAGTTGATTTACCATGTTGTGCCAATCTCTACTGTATAGCAAAGTGACTCAGATATATACATATATACATTCTTTTTTTTTTTTACATTCTTTTTTTATATCCTTTTCCATTATGGTTTATTATAGGATATTGAATACAGTTCCCTGTGCTGTACAGTAGGACTTTGTTATTTATCCATCCTATATATAATAGTTTGCATCTACCAGCCCCAAACTTCTGATCCATCCCTTTTCTGCCTCCCTCCCCCTTTTGGCAACTTCACGTCTGTTCTCTAGGTCTACAAGTCTGTCTCTGTTTTATAGATAGGTTCATTTGTGCTGTATTTTAGATTCCAAATGTAAGTGCTATTCACATGATATCTGTCTTTCTGACTTACTTCACTTAGAATGATAATCTCTAGTTACATCCGTGTTGCTGTAAATGGCATTGTTTTTTTCTTTTTAATGTCCGAGTAGTATTCTATTGTATATGTGTACCACATCTTCTTTATTCCATCTTCTTTATACCACACATTCCTCTGTTGATGGATATTTATGTTGTTTCCATGTCTTGGCTTCAGAAACAGTGCTGCAAGGAACATGGGGGTGCATGAATCCTTTCAGGTCATGGTTTTCTACAGATATATGCCCAGGAGTGGATTTCTGGATCATAGAGTAGTTCTACTTTTAGTTTTCTAAGGAACTTTCATACTTTTCTCCATACCAGCTATCCCAATTTACATTTCCACCAACAGTGTAGGAGGGTTCCTTTTTCTTCACACCCTGTCCAGCATTTATTATTTGTAGACTTTTTGATGATGACCATTCTGACTGGTGCGAAATGATATCTCATTATAGTTTTGATTTGCAGTTCTCTAATAATTAGCAATATTAAGCCTCTTTTCATGTGCCTGTTGGCCATCTGTATGTCTTCTTTGGAGAAATATCTATTTAGGTCTTATGCTTATTTTAAAAAATTGAGTTATTTGGTTTTTTTTTTTTTTTTTTTTTACTATATTAAGCTGCGTGAGCTGTTTGTAAATTTTGGAGATTAATCCCTTGTTGGTCATATTGTTTGCAAATATTTTCTCCTATTCTGTGGGTTGTCTTTTCATTTTGTTTATAACTTCCGTTGCTGTGCAAAAGCTTTTGAGTTTATTACAGTATTTCACTAGGGCTTCCCTGATAACTCAGTTGGTAAAGAATCTGCCTGCAATGCAGGAGACCCCGGTTTGATTCCTGGGTCGGGAAGATCCACTGGAGAAGAGATAGGCTACCCACTCTAGTATTCTTGGGCTTCCCTTGTGGCTCAGCTGGTAAAGAATCCGCCTGCAATGCAGGAGACCTGGGTTCCTTGAATATAACATGCCATGGATAGTATGATTGTTTTATATACCACTAAAAAGGGAAAAAGAAAGCTACAAATTAAACTGTGACATGGATGCCTTAATGATAGTCCTGTCTGGGCCATGCATGAATTATTCACAGTAGCCTCTTATTGCTTTGAGAGTTCTTTCATCTATTTTGAGGATTTGGCAGTTTCTCCTCCTGTCAGTTGCTTTGCTTAGAGTGTGGACAATCCACATGTATCAGTACAGCATGACTTCATATATTGTAATTATCTTTCCATAAAATATCTGTTTGTTATCTTGTAAGAAATTAGGGGATGGCAGTCATTTCTCCCATAATAAATATCAAATTTATGCCTTACCACCATCTTGATGCATTTTTGCCTAAAAAATCAAAGCTTAGTCATTTTGAAAACATTTTAACCAGCAGTTAAGCTGGGCCCAGGCAGTCTCAACAGTGCACTTAACTCAATTGAAGTGATGATAATATGGGTACATCTGATCAATCTCACAAATATGGCCTAACCCATGGCGTTTATAAGATAAATTCCAATTTCACAAGTATTTTGAGCATGCAAGAAAGGTGAGCCTTCTTACTGATGAATTATCTCTTTCCTCTTCCAGGGAACTGAGTTCTTGTTGGTTGTGTCCACCATCCAGTGCCCAGCACCTAGCACAATGTTGGCATATAGAAGGAATCCAATAAATTTGTGTCAAATGAATGGAAGAAGTAATAGGATTCTGTATTTGAACATTTTTGTTAACCGTGAAACTAACTGAAGTCTTATGGAAATAAAATAGTATATAAATAGCATTGCTATTTTTAAAAAGCTCTTTTATTCTGAATTCATTTAATTACTGATGTCAATTATGAGAAGTAAAATTTTAACTCATGGGTGTAAGGGTAGACTCCCATTGATAGAATTCTCATTATCATATTATGATGTACTTTTTCTTAACTGTTCAGTTTTCAAACACTGGGAATAGTGACAGAAGTAATTCTTGATCACTGAGAAGTGTAAGTTGGAGAGGAGAGGAGACAGAGTTGCATTCCTGTAAATGATGTAGCAGAGCGCTCAGAATGCATGGAGGGGCCCTGGCTTGTTGAGGACTGGCAAGCCATAGTTTGGCTGTTATGCTTTAGAAAGTTGTAAAAGAATTAGGGCTGTGCCAGTGGTGGTGGGAAATGAATCCTGAAGGATAATACAGATTTACCTGACACTTGTAGGCTAGCATGCAGTCCTTACAGAAACCCTTGGATTAGTTGATATTGCTTCATTTGCAAATGGGGAAACTCCAGGAGAGGAACCTGCCCCATAGCTAGTGGGCAGCTTCTCAAGGATTCCAATCTGAGTCTTCTTGATTCTGCAGTCATTGCTTTCCCAACTACTCTATGCCAACTCAGAAAGCCTGGGATTTGTGGAATGTCTAATAAGAGTTAATGAACCTTCAGGAATATTTGGGCCAGCACTGGAATTAGGATAGAGAATGTGGCCCATCCTGTGGAGACAAGTCAGGGCATTGAATTTGGTGGATTCTATTGAAGCCCATTTCATTTGAAGCATTGGAAGTGGACTGGTATATCTCCCAGATGACACTGGGGAGAACTTGTGGGTTTGGATATAGTAACAAAGAAAACAGTGGCTGACTTTATTTTTTTGGGCTCTAAAATCACTGCAGATGGTGATTGCAGCCATGAAATTAAAAGACGCTTACTCCTTGGAAGGAAAGTTATGACCAACCTAGACAGCATATTAAAAAGCAGAGACATTACTTTGTCAACAAAGGTCTTTCTAGTCAAGGCTATGGTTTTTCTAGTGGTCATATATGGATGTGAGAGTTGGACTATAAAGAAGGCTGAGCACCAAAGAATTGATGCTTTTGAACTGTGGTGTTGGAGAAGACTCTTGAGACTCCCTTGGACTGCAAGGAGATCCAACCAGTCCATCCTAAAGGAGATCAGTCCTGGGTGTTCATTGGAAGGACCGATGTTGAAGCTGAAACTCCAATACTTTGGCCACCTGATGCGAAGAGCTGACTCATTTGAAATGACCCTGATGCTGGGAAAGATTGAAGGCAGGAGGAGAAGGGGACGACAGAGGATGAGATGGCTGGATGGCATCACTGCCTCAATGGAGATGAGTTTGAGTAAACTCCAGGAGTTGGTGATGGACAGGGAGGCCTGGCATGCTGCAGTTCATGGGGTCGCAGAGAGTTGGACACGGCTGAGCGACTGAAATGAACTGAACTGAACTGAACAAAGAAAAGATTCCAGTAACGTGTCCCTCACCTTCCCCCACACATCTGCTTTATTGTACTTCTTGTGGCTTGTTTTGTCCTCTAGTCCCTGTAGCATTAGCCTAGAAGAGTTACTGTAGCAGGTGTGCTCTGATACAGGACTGGACACAAATGTCCTGGACTTCTGTGAATGAAGGAGCACTGGCCACAGCTTGTACCAAGAGAGAGGAAAGAAAGATGCATAGAATTATGGTGAGAGAAGGTAGCAAGAGCGGAGGGTAAAAATCCTGTTTTTTCCACCAAGGTCAGGACATGTTGATTGGTTCTTCACACATGGGATTGGACAGGATGCAAGAAAGAATGGAGAGAAAAAGGTGTCCCAGGAGCTGGGCTAATGAGAACTTCATCAGAAACAGCTTCAGCCTAAAGACTCCCCCCTCCCCCCGCCTAGTCCTCAGTTTTGTATTTGGGGATGAAAACAGCTTTGGTCCTGAACAAAGGTGATATGCTCAAACTTTCCCATATCAATGAATTTGCTAACAAAGAGAATGCCTTTACGACAGGCACAGACCTAGGAAAAGCATTTTGTATTTCACCAAAGTGTGAGAGTTTAGGATCACTTTACCCCCATAGTGACCACAGTGCAATAGGAAAAGTCTCTGAGGCCTGTGTTCAGGTCACTTGTCTTTTTGCTCAAGCAGCATATATATATCGGTACTGACTTTTTCTTTCTTAGATACAGTTTTTAAAACCCCAATTTTCTTAAGAAAGGAAGGGATTAATTTTTCCCCTAAATCTTTTGAAAGTCACTGTCTTTATCCATGAGAAAATAGTAAATAGTAATTTGTAACCTATGTGATGCAGCAGCCAGCCTTAAAATAGTCCTTTCTGACTAAAGATTGGAACAATGGGTACTAGGATAATTGTTTGGGCTGCTTTTAGTTTCTCTTAATCAAAATTACTAGATGATTGAATTCAAGAACATGTTACTACTTGATGTACTGATAGTATGTGTGCTGTCTCTCAGTCATGTCCGACTCTTTGTGACCCCATGAACTGTAGCCCACCAGGCTCCTCTGTCCATGGGATTCTCCAGGCAAGAATACTGGAGTGGGTTGCCATACCCTCCTCCAGGGATCTTCCCAACCCAGGGATTGAACCCAGGTCTCCCTCATAGCATTTGGATTCTTTACTGTCTGAGCCACCAGGGAAACCTAAGAATACTGGAGTGGTTAGCCTATCCCTTCTCCAGGGGAACTTCCCAACTCAGGAATCGAACCGGGATCTCCTGCACTGCAGGCGATTTCTTTACCAGCTGAGCTACCTGGGAAGCCAAGGTAAAGACTCCATCAGGCAAAAGAAAAAAAAAAAAAGCGAAAGGAACTGGACTGGACTAATTGCTTTGGGGATGATTGGCTTAATTTTTGGAAATACCTGGTAGAGTCTGGATTTTGAAATTACTAGCAAGTTGCTCTTTCTGCCTTCTAGAATTCCAGAGGCTGAAATTGGTACTAGGGTCTACTCTCTGTTTCAGGGACAACCACTTCAGTGAACTCTTTTGTTTATCCAGGTAAGGTGAGTACTCGTGCTTTTTGAGGGGAGCAAGGCACCCCCTCAAGGTAGATGTGTCACATGACCTGCAGGAAGGTGAAAGATTACATTCCAAGAAAAAGGATGCTCTCATTTGTATGTTTTTAAAAATAATTTTGTCTATTTTTATGTGTTTTTCACTGTGTTGTACGGGCGCATTGCTGTATGAGCTTTTCTCTCATTAGGGCGATCCGGGGATGCTCTTCATTGCGGTGTGTGGGCCTCTCATTGTTGTGGCTTCTCTTGTTGCGGAGCATGGGCTCTAGGGTGCATGAGCTTTAATAGTTGCTGTGCATGAGCTCGATAGTTGGCGATTTCCCAGTTCTAGAGCACAGGCTCAGTAGGTGTGTCCCACAGGCTTAGTTGCTCTGTGGTATGTGGGATCTTCCTGGACCAAGGATTGAACTTGTGTCTCCTGCATTGGCGGGCGGATTCTTTACCACTGAGTCACCAGCAAAGCTCCCCATTTGTATGTTTACTACTGAGCTAAGTCAAATCACTTTGGCTTATATTGATTTCCTTTTTGTTAAAAAGAGGAAAAAGAAAATATGTATTTTCCTCTTTTGGTTAGACATCTGAGTGGATGAGAGAAACAAAGACTTTCAGGTGGCGGATTTCAGGTGGCCTAGCCATTGTAAAAACAATGTTCATTTTTGAACCAGTAAGTACACATAAATATGCTGATGCATTCCTGGTTGCCCCCGTGCTCCGGTAGTGTCTTCCCTGGGCGGGGTGGAGGCTGGGGGAAGCCAGCAGGGCTCAGGAATCAGGGAACAGAGCCAGATTTAAGCAGAGCACAATTGTAGCCTGTGTTTCCAGGGAGAACACTAGCCCTTTATTGGAGGGGCCCCTTAGCAGTTGGCATCATCTGGAAAAAGAAAATATTGCTGTCTGCCCACAAGGGTTTCTCAGAAGCTGGGGGTCTGGGTTTGGACTTGTGGGCAGAATTGCCTGGGAATGGAGAGGGACAGGCAAGGGGGCCTGGGCCCCGTCTGCTGTACCTTCTCCTCAGCCCCTTCCCTGGGGCTGTCATTCGCACAGCTGGCCGGGCGTCTCTTGTGGAAGCGTGCCCTTTCGGTCCTGGCAGGAGAAGAAATGCCAGAGCAGGCTGGGCGTGTCTTCTATTTCTGGCCTTAAGTGTAGCTGTGGTTTTAAAGATCACATGGGCAGCAAAACAACACCCTTGTCCCCAGTGATGCCACGGGCAGTAGAGCCATATCCTTCCTGGATGGTCTCTCCTCTCCTGGGCTAAAGAGCCCATTTGTAAGGCCCGGGTGCTGGGGGAAGGAGCCCATCACCGGGGTTTCTGTGAGCAGAGCAGAGCAGACAGGTGGTGCATAGTGGTCCAAGCGCAGCCTGGGCAGGGCACACCCCACGAGGGCAGGGGCAGTGGAGGCTGCTGCCCTCCCCTCTGTGGGAGCCCCTCCAGGTTGGCTGGGCAAAGAGGACACTCCAAGTACTTAGATTCCTCTATCAGAGGCACGAGAGGGCCAGGCATCTCCTGCAAGCAGGGAGCTCAGGAGGCCATGTGTGCTGGCTCCGCAGACCCGAGAATTGCAGTCTGAAGTCCCAGAAATTCAAGTGGATAAGTCAGCGGTGGAGGTGATTCATTTTGTCCTTGGAATGTAGGTTTGAGTGTGAACTGGCTTTAGAAATGGACATTTGAAATGCAATTTGAACTTGTTCTAAGGAGAATGACCTAAGAGAGAAGGGACTGGAAATCATGTCCTCTGAAGACCAATTGAAGGGGTATTTAGCCAAGGAAGAAGGCTAGGGTAGGGCAGGGTGGAACATGAAGGAAACAGATACAATAAAGGGAGGTACATTCTCACAGCGATTGATCAGATCATTGGAACAGCATATCTTTATACTCATGAAATGTTCTACTTCATATGGTTCACTACCCACTGGCCTGATGGTCCAACAGTAGTAACTATTGAGCACTTACTAGGTGCTGAGCCTTGTTCTAAGTGCTTTTATGTGTATTAGATCATTTAATCCTCAAATAGACTTCTCAAGTGACTCAATGGTAAAGAATTCACCTGCCAATTCAGGAGACATGGATTTGATCCTTGACTTGGGAAGATCCCCTGGAGAAAAGAGTGGCTACCCACTCCAATATTCTTCCCTGGGAAATCCCATGGACAGAGGAGCCTGGCAGGCTATAATCCATGGGTCACTAAGAGTTGAACATGACTTAGCAACCAAACAACAACAGTCCTCACAACAACCCGATGACGTACATTCACCTTTTATTATTTCACCTTTACAGATGAGGACACTGAGGCTCAAGGATCATTTATAACTTGTCTGGGACCACATGGCTAGTGAGTGGTGGGGCTGGAACCATATGTAGCAGAGCCTCCCATCATTACGTGGGCCTGAGTCTGCTCCCACCAGTCCTACCCCTGGCCTGGCTCCCGGGTAGCTTTCCAGCAGCATCCCTACCCCTTTGGTTCCTGCCTGTTCATGGACGGTTGGCCTCTTCTAGTGCTGTGCTTCTAGTCACATCAAGTTTCCAATGCCTCCCAAGAGTGGGGACCCCTTACCTGATGGCTCAGTTGGTAAAGAACCTGCCTGCAATACGGGAGACCTGGGCTCGATCCCTAGATAGGGAAGATCCCCTGGAGAAGGGAATGGCAACCCACTCCAGTATTCTGGCCTGGAGAATCCCATGGACTAGTCTGTGGGGTCGCGAAGAGTCAGACATGACTGAGCGACTTTCATTGTCACTTTCTGATGCCCAGCGTCCAGGAAATTTCCATCCTCTTTGCTTCAGTGGTTACTCCAATTTCTTTGTGACCCAGGTTTTGAAGCCTGACATGAATGAAAATATTTGACCACATGAGTTCTGTTCTTTCTAAGGCTGCGGTTCTTGATGTCCCCAAAGCCACTTAAGAACCAGGAGATTGTTTTTTTTTTTTTGCCATCAGAAGCACAACAGTCCTTATAAAACAGAGTACAGCTTGCCCCGCTCTCCTAGGGTGGAGATAATTGGGCCTTTGGACTTCCGGGCACTGGGTGGTACTTAGCGATCTGTTACCCTTGGTGTGCTGCGCTCTGGTAAAAAGAACACTGGTGTTTGATGGTGGCAAGTTATTTGCATCTTGTTTCTGACAACAATGGTAGAAATGTTCTTTCTTTTGACACATTTGAGATTGCAGGGAGAAGGAAAAAAAGAGATCCAAATTTGTCCTTAACAATAAAAAAATCTAGAAAAAAGTGTTGTTGAAAGTGTCAAGAAGACCAGGCTGGTCTGGAGACTCAGGCCGAGGGACAGGACAGTGCAGTCCTCAGACCACGCTTGGATCTTCCTGAGCCTGTCGAATGCCACCCTGACCACCTCAGAGTCCTTTCTACATGTGTGTGTTGGGATGTTGACCTCTAGAGACAGATTTGGCTAGTACAGGAATTTCTTTGTAGCTTTGGCTTGAAGCATTGACTGCTTGAAACTCAGAACCCGTCTCTTTTCTGAAAGGTCTAAAGGTGGCCACAAGGTAATAAAAGAACATTGTAGAATGGACAGCTGCCCTCACTTCTGCTGCGGGGTTCCTGACAATGGCACATTTATACTCCTCTGCTTGGAAGGCTTAGAGCACTGGATGGGGCAGGAATTACCCAGCTATAGTGGGCATGTTTATGTTGCAGGCCTGGGGTTTCACTGGAGGCAGGATAGAGCTCGTTTATTCCAGTTAGGACGCCACAGGGCCCTGCACTCTGACCTGGTATGACAGGAAAAGATTTCAAGCTAGGTTTTGGAGCTCTATTGTATACAGGGTTTTCTGAGCATTTCTTTTCTTCTTTCCATTTGGAAGTTATGTCCTGTCAGCTCTTGGGACAGTTCATGGACTCAGGAGTGCTCCTCTCTGGTTTCCTTATGAAAACGCCCACCTGAGGAGCATGTGTGTGTGTGTGCATGTGTGTGTGCGTGTGTGTGTGCATGTGTGTGTGTTTGTCCTGGGAGCTGAGTGCTATGGGTCCCAATACCTGGAAATCCACGGGCTGAGGAGACCCCCCTCTCTGTAGCTTCTGCAGTATTCTTTCTGCTCAAGTGTTCTTGCTGTTCAGTTGATAAGTCCTGTCCAACTCTTTGTGACCCCATGGACTGCAGCACACCAGGCTCCCGTGTCTGTCCTTCACTATCTCCCAGAGTTTGCTCAGATTTGTGTCCATTGAATTGTTGATGCTATCTAACCATCTCAGCCTCTGCTGACCCCTTCTCCTTTTGCCTGCTCAGGTGACTTGCTCTCAGATACTTGCCCTGTGGCTTGGTCCCTGACAGATGTGGGGTCTCATGGAGACACGTATCAATAGCAGCTCATATGCACTCTGCCCTTGGTTGACACCCAGGGACTGAGCCCTGCTCTGGGATGAGCAGGCGAATTGGAAACCTGACTTGCTGGTAACAAGACCCGAATTGGGATGCTGTGTGTTTGAATGGCAGGTAGAATAATGGTGGGTTCCTGGAGTAGATGCAAAGTTCTGCCCATGCAAACTAAGCCCTCACTTCCTGGGGTCCTGACAAAGACACCTACTGGTGTTCCCATATCCCAGTCACCCCAGGGCCATGATACCCCTAACATCATATCATAAACCACTCTGCATGATTCTGACTGGCCTCTAACCTTGGCCTCTGCCCTCTTCCTCCAGCCTCTGCATCGACAGCTGGGAAACCCAGCAGGAAAACCAGGATTCTGACCAGGGTTTAAGGAACACACTGAGTTCTCTTAGGAAAAAAAAAATCCTGATTCTATCACTTAACAGGCCGTGTGACTCTGGGAAGGTTATTAATAGTTAACTTTCTGAGCTTCAGTTCCTTCACTTTTGTTACAGGACTAGCAATGTTGTCCTTATTTAATTGTAAGGATTAAAAGAGATGATTTGTGTATAATATAGGCAATTAATTGTACAAACCTCATAGAGTTGTTATAAAGATAATAATTAATGTTCACAAAGTGCCTGTGTAAATTATTTATGTTAATATACCATCTTCAATGATGCTTAGCACATATGATGGAAGTGTTTGCTTAAAAAAGAAAAAAGGCCAAGAGAAGTATCTGGGTACCTTTCAGGCTCATTAAATGCTTGCTGAAGGAGGGACTTCCCTGGTGGTCCAGTGGCTAAGGCTCCAGACTCCCAGTGCAGGGGGCCTGGGTTTAATCCCTGGTCAGGGAACTAGATCCTGCATGCTGCAACTAAGAATTCGCATGCTGCGATTAAAGATCCCATGTGCTACAACTAAGACCTGGCTCAGCCAAATAAATGAATAATTAAATAAATAAATATTTAAAAAAATGCTTGCTGAAAGATTAGGGAACTCTCTGGCCTGAGAGTTTCTTGGGGTGGTGGTAACAATATGTTACTGATCTTTATCCCCAAGTCCAATGTAGTTGTCTGGTACATTGGGAACACTCCAGGAGTTGTTTATGGGGTACATAAGTGAATGAATATGCCCTACTCATTTTAAACCTTTTCTTCAGCATTGAAAGTCTTAGTTTTAAAAAACTTACTTCTGATTTTAGAACATTACACCCTGATGCCCAAAGATTAGTTCCTTGAAGCTAACTATGTTGACATTTGTGACCCTAAAGCAAGAGTAATGGCAAACTAAATTATAATGTGTTTTCCAAAAAGGGAGAATTTTACATGGAATTGAACACAAAATGTAACTCAAGTGAAGAAGCTGAGTAATGATGCACCACAAACATTTTTTTCTTTCAATGTAATGTTCACTACACAAGAGAAACAGGTTCAATCTCTGGGTTGTGAAGATCTTCTGGAGTAGGGAATGGCAACCCACTCCAGTATTCTAGCCTGGAAAATTCCATTGACAAAGAAACCTGGAAGGCAATAGTCCATGGGGCTGCAAAGAGTCGGACATGACTGAGCAACTGAACATGCACACACAATGTACATTCAGCACTTGCTATGTACCAGGTAGTGTTCAGGATATGTAGATAAGTAAGGCACAAGCCTGTTGTCTAGATGCAAACTGTCTTATGGGGAGAGGGGTCCTGCACATAAAGAGCGTGTAGGAGTGCTTTGGAAGAGGTGCAGACAGTACTGTGGACCTTAAGAGGAGGGAAAGGGCTAATGGGCTCCTGAATGGGCATGGGGCATGAGAGGAACAGCAGAGAAAGAGAGGAAGAAAAGATGTCCTGGTGTGGCAGTCGCTTCTCACTGCATTCCAGGGGCTGTGGTGTCACTAAGTCCCATGTAAGGCTCCAACTTACCACCCTTTAGTTAGCCAGGGCTTAGGTCTAGCCTTGAGCATCTTCAGCTACTGCTTCTCTCTGAGCTCAGACATCCCAAGAATCCTGTTAAATTCTGGCCTGCCTAGGAGTGTGGCCAAGCTGGGATTTTACACCCACCCTCTAACACCAAGATGCATGGCAGATACCTAGTTATTCTTTCCATCCTACCTAAATTCAGGCTGCAGAAAATTTCTGAAGGGTAGAGAGCCAGAGGCACTAAGATTGCGCCATTGTCTGTTCTCAGAATCATGGTGTTAGATCCAGATGACTAGGTTATGTTAAGAAGTTTGAAAGAGAAAGTGAAAGTGAAAGTCACCCAGTTGTGTCCGACTCTTTGAGACTCCATGGACTATGCAGTTTATGGAATTCTCCAGGCTAGAATACTGGAGTGGGTAGCCTTCTCCTTCTCCAGGGGATCTTTCCAACCCAGGGATCGAACCCAGGTCTCCTGCATTGCAGGTGGATTCTTTACTAGCTGAGCCACAAGGGAAGCCCAAGGAAGAAGTTTGGGGTTTGCTTATTCTAAAACATCTTGGTAGGTAATTTCCTCGTGAGGAAATTGACTTCTGCAGAGAGTTTAAAAAGTGGTGTGATAAAAACTGGTAAATATATTCAGGACAATTTAATGTACCCCTACTTCTTGTGCTAGACCTAATCCTACATCACATCCCAGTGTAACCAGCACTGATGCAAGTTCCTGTAAAAGCTAAAAGCTATTTAATTTCCTTTTTCCCTCCTTCCCCTCTCTGTCACCAACTATGGTTCCTTTGTTCCCTGACGTAGATGTTAAAAATAAATAGAAAAATGTTTCTAAATTCTTTGTCACTTTGGGAGCAGATCTGCCATTACCCCCCAAAATACTAGAGTATAGAATTGGAAAGAAAAACAAACCTTAAGGAATGCAAAATAGTAAGAGTGCCTTCCAGGTAATGATTATACTCTGACAGAGTGGAGGCGTTTGAATATACATAATTATATACATGCCTCAAGTCTTTTCCAGAAAGTGTAGGTATAAAGGTGAGAAGACCAATGAGGGAGCTACTGCAGTGATCCAGGGGGAGATGGTAAAGGCCCTGATGAGGTGTGTTGACTGCAGAGATGTTGGAGAGGAAGATCTATGAGAGACATTCTGAAGTGGAATTAATAGGACTCAGAGACTTACTAAATGAGGGGGGGTGAAGGATGAAAAAAAAAAGACTCGAGCAGCATATTTGATAAGGTTTCTCAATATCCTTGTGGAAAGATGGGAGAAATAAGGACTGGCTGCAAGAATGGTTAGATTGATGGATAACTAATTGGACCAATGTACCCATAGTACCAATGTAGAGATGCATGTGCCCTTGAAGGAAGGGCTCCTGTACTTTGACTCAGGGTTTGATCCTTGCCTTTGTCTTAGCAGTTTTGTCATTGATTTGGATAATAATATAGAATCTGAATACATCAAATTTCTGAGGTCAAGAAGCTGGACATGACACCGGAAACAAAATCCAAAAATTTTACAAGGTAAGCAAGAGAGAGAAAGAGAGAGAGAGGAAAAACTGAAAGAGAAAAGTTAACAGGGTTGCATGTCAAGACTGTATATTGTCACCCTGCTTATTTAACTTATATGCAGAGTACATCATGCAAAATGATGGGCTGGATGAAGCACAAGCTGGAATAAAGATTGCCAGGAAAAATATTAATAACCTCAGATACACAGATGACACCACTCTTATGGCAGAAAGTGCAGAGGAACTAAAGAGGCTGTGATGAACGTGAAAGAGGAGAGTGAAAAAGTTGGCTTAAAACTCAACATTCAGAAAACTAAGATCATGGCATCCAGTCCCATCACTTCATGGCAAATAGATGGGGAAACAATGGAAACAGTGAAAAACTTTATTTTTTTTGGCTTCAAAATTACTGCAGATGGTGACTGCAGCCATGAAATTAAAAGATACTTGCTCCTTGGAAGAAAAGCTATGACCAACCTAGACAGCATATTAGAAAGCAGAGACATTACTTTACCAACAAAGGTCTGTCTAGTCAAAGCTGTGGTTTTCCAGTGGTCATGTATGGATGTGAGAGTTGGACTGTAAAGAAAACTGAGCGCCAAAGAATTGATGCTTTCAAACTGTGGTGTTGAAGAAGACTCTTGAGAGTCCCTTGGACTGCAAGGAGATCAAATCAGCCCATCCTAAAGGAAATCAGTCCTGAATATTCATTGGAAGGACTGATGTTGAAGCTGAAACTCCAGTACTTTGGCCACCTGATGCGAAGAGCTGACTCATTTGCAAAGACCCTGATGCTGGGAAGGATTGAAGGCAGGAGGAGAAGGGGACGACAGAAGATGAGATGGTTGGATGGCCTCACTGACTTGATGGACATGGGTTTGAGCAAGCTCGGGGAGTTTGTGAGGGACAGGGAAGCCTGGTGTGCTGCAGTCCATGGGGTCGCAAAGAGTTGGGCACGACTGAGCGACTGAACTGAACTGAACTTGGATGCTAAACCCAAGTACGCTAGGAAAAGACAGTGAGCAGTGGCCTAGTAACAGCATTTGTGGGAAGATCCATGGGTTTATTTGATTCTGATTTTTATTTTCAACAAGAATAATTACTGTACAGAGTCCCCCCACCCCACCCCCAGCCCTCATGTGATTGTAGACTGCATTGTTAGATGCATGTGTTTTGGAAAAGGGAGATGACAGTGCTGTTTGATTCTGTGCTGGTTAAGTGACAAGGGAGCATCGTGCTTGGTCTCAGAGCACATGGAGCCACTGGAGCATGTTCAGAGGAGAGCCAGCATGATGGTGAAGGGACTAGAGACATCCCCCCCACCCCCCACCACTCTGCATTCCCGTCATCAACACCACCATCTGCTAGTTTTTACAGCTCATTCTTCACCACACCCTACAAAGCAGACATTATCATTCCCATTTTACATAGGAGGAAACCGAGGCTCAGGGATTAATGCTGTTTGTCCTGGTTCTACAATTTGCACAAGGGAGAATTGATACCTAAAACCCATGCTCTTTTTACTCCTCACCGCCTCCCAAACCTACCCTCTAAGGGTCTGCTTGGGGATCTGGGGACCCCTAAGCTTTAGTCAGCTCCCTACCCTCTCCCTGGGATCTGATCACTTTGTTTCTGTTATACTCGCCTTTCTCTGTTCCAGCTATATCCTACTTCTGCATCTTTGTGCCAAATCAGACCTCCCTGATGGATGACTCTGACCTTCCCCTCAGTTGGTAAAGGCTGCTGCCTAGAAGACTTTTGGTCAAGTCCTATCTATGACTTAACTTTATCTCCCAGGACAATGTTGACTTGGACAACTTCTGTTACACTTCCTCACTTTGGGCCGGGGCTGTGCAGCTGTGACAATCCAGTCTGTACCGCAGGAAGACCGCTCTGGGGCCAGGTGGCTTCTGGGCTGGGGAGCCAGGGCTTGGGGCCAGATGAGACGTTTCCAGAAGCTCCCTGGAGAGACATAGAGGATCAAGTCCCAGGCCATCAGAGAGCCTGGAGCAGAAGAGCAGTTCTGCCTGGGGTAGATCCACAGGGTTTGGTGGCTGGTTGGACGTTGAGACTGAAGGAGAAGTGGACGTTGATGACAACACCCAGTTTGGGGCTCGGGAGACCGGGCAGATGATAACAAAACTAAGCAGTGTGACTCAGGGGTGTGACAGGTTCTACATGCGAGTCTTTGTTTTTGAGCCAACACAACATGAATGTATTCTCAACCCCTCTGGACTCTACCCCCAAATAACCACCTGCTCCCAAGATCATTATTTAGTGACAGGAGACTTTGTTCAGAACTCAGGGGGTGATGAAGACAGAGTTTATATAGCTGCCACTCAGACTGCCCATGTCAGGATCGGTTTGTGTGTTTTAATACACTTAGGACTCTCCTGGGCTGCCCCCAGCACCGTCTCTCTCCATCCTTCCCCACACATCCAAGAGGATGGAGGAGTCCTGTCCTGCCCTGAAATGTGCATTCCCATGCTCCTGTTGCTCAGCCAAGCAAGGTGGTGGACAGGCGCTACTCCTGGGAAGATGCTGCTCTTCTTACTCAGCCTTGTACTCTGGGGGCTCGCAAACTCCATCCTTGTAATAACTTACAGGTTTCTCTCTCATCCACACACAGCACTCCCTTCCAGGGTAGGACAGTATATACTGTTTCAGTGTAGAAGCTCAAGCAGTGTGTGGGGGGATAGATCTCACAGTTGCTCCTGGGCAGAGCTAGTTGGGATTTGATTACAAGTCCAGTGCTCCTTCCGCAGCATCTGGTATGGTGTGTGGTCTGGGTCACCAGATGGTGGGGCTCAGCACCAAGTGGGAAGCTGGGTCAGATCAGTGATTCTCAACCACGAGATTTCAGTGCATGGATATTCTGTAGATTTGTTTTTGTACTATATGTTTATCTGCTTTATTATACAAAGGCATAAGCTTTTGTCTCCCCCAAGACCCACTTTTCACTTCTTTAAGGGCAATGTCCTCCCTGTTAAAAATGTACAGATTCAAAGTGGTTCTTAAGGTCTAGTCCTCCGCCAAGGGGCAGCAGCAGCAGCCCCTGGGGACTTGTGAGAAATGCAGATTCTTGGTCCCACCTGGGACCTACTAAACAGGTACTGTGGGGTGAGCCCAGCCTCCAGGGGATTCTGCCACACACTGGAGTTTGAGAACCACTGGGCTAGCTGCTAGAGGACACCATCGGTTCTTTTTGGCTTGATGACAGAATGATTAAAGGCTACTTGAGGGACACACACATCTTCCTTCTTTTGTTACATACCGATTTCTAATCAGTTGTGATCCTAGCCAGGATCCATTCTTTTCAGTCCTCTAGGGCTCCCCTGGTAGCTCAGTTGGTAAAGAATTTGCCTATAGTGCAGGAGACCCAGGTTCGATCCCTGGGTTGGGAAGATCCCCTGGAGAAGGAAATGGCGAACCACTCCAGTATTCTTGCCTGGAGAATCCCATGGACAGAGGAGCCTGGCGGGCTACAGTCCATGGGGTTACAAGAGTCAGACATGACTTAGCAACTAAACCACCATCAGTGCTTTTTAAACACTGATTATGTGTAAGGCATGCAGAGTTCTGGAGATCACTGTGGGCGGGGAAGAGATTCTATGGGCCCCGAATCGTGGATACCATCTGGGGGAGCCTCTTTAAGAAAAGAGCACAGAATCTTTGAAAGGGTCTTGGGCAAGTGAGGGATCTTGAAACCCAAGCTCCACGGATGCCAGGAGCAGAGGACCCAGCAGGTGGTAATAGAGTCTCTGGCAGCTGGGCAGGTCTGAGCTACTGCCGGCTGGGGTGTGTATGGGGCGGAGTGTGCCAAGCACCTCTGATGGAGTTGGGGTATGTGCAGTTGGGATATGGAGTGAGGAGAGCTCTTCCTGATGTGGAACCTGGGCAAAGCCTCCTGTGGTGGTGTCATAGGGGTTCTGGAAGGGGTGCATCTATGGAGAGTAAGGGGAGAATCAAAGAGGGAGAGAGGACCACACAGGGACTTCTGATCTGATGGTTTCAAAGTTTTCTCTGGGTTGCTCACCTCACCTTGATGAGAACACAGAGAAACACTGTTCTCCTCTGGTTCACCATGGAGGTTTACTGGCTGCATAGGGCAGGAGCTGAATTTTGCAAGGTGTCAGAGACTCCTTCCCCTTGCCCAATAGCCACAGGCTGACGTCCCATCTCTTCCCCACCCATCCTGAGAATTAGTGGCTGCTGACTAGTTGTCCTACCGTAGTGGGTCGGCTGGGGGGAGTGGTGTGTCACTTGCCAGGCCTGACAGGGGAGCTGTTTGTCACTTGGTCAGGGGCTGAAGCATTAACTGCACTTGGATATGTGGATTTACAGCCCACTGACCTCCCCTCCTTGGAGGCTCGGCTGCCTTGGAATGAAAGCTGTCTATTTTGTCTTCCTCAGCATTGTCTGTGACTACTGCAATTTTCCCAGTGGACACCTCTAAGGAACGAGTTATTTTTCAAAAGGGCATCGCATTTGCACCTCACTGTCTCCATCATACCCATCAGTCAGGGCTTTCTTCCATAGTGGGACTATTTCTGGAGCAGGAGTTGCTTCTCCCTTTAATTTACTTTGTTAGTATTAGCCTAAATGATGCTGAAGCATAATTAAGAAGGTGTTCAAATTAGTCCCCTCTCTTGAAAGATATGCAAGAATTGATTTCAAACAATCAATAATCTTCTGTTTTATGAACAGAGGTCTAGATTTACAGAGTTTGACTTTCTTGCCACCAGGAAAGCCTGATATCTTTTTATGATGTTCTTTCTCATTCTTCCTTTTTCTCTCTCTTCTTCCCTTATCCTTTTCCCCCTTCTCTTATTCAGTGAGTTTTTATTCCACACCAAGTACTTTGTTGGGCTGGAACCAAAGATGACTAAGACAAGATGTCAACTGTAGGTGACTATGTGTAATAGACAGAAGTAAAGAGCCTTATGTGCACCTGGTGAGTCCCAGAGAGTGGGTTTCTCAGTGTCAGAACTTCAGACGTTTGGACCAGATAGTTCTTTGTTGGGGGGACTGTGCTGTGCCCTGTAGGATGTTGAGCAGCAACCCCGGGCACAGTAGATGCCAGTAGCATCTTCTTCCCCAGCTGTGACAACCAGGAGTGTCCCCAGACAGTGCCAGATGTCCTGGGGTGCAAAGTCACACCAGCTAAGAACCGCCACCCTAGCCTGAGCTCCTGACGGGACAGAGCTCATGCCCTGGCTCTGCCGCAGGGAGCTGTGTGGTCGGAAGACACTCACCTAACCTCTTCAGACTCCCTTTCTCTATTTGTAATATGAGGGCTGGGAAAACACTTCTTCTAAATCCTCTGAGTCTATGAAAAGCTTGGGTTTGGCTGTTATCACATATTAGATCATATGTTCTGGAAAGGAACAGAGTTTATGCTTCACCCCATGCCTCAAAGGGTGCTAGTGGTAAAGAACCCACTTGCTAATGCAGGAGATGTGAGAGAGATGTGCTTTCAATCCCTGGGGTAGGAAGATCCCCTGGAGGAGGGCATGACAACCCACTGCAGTATTCTTGCTTGGAGAATACCATGGGCAGAGGAGCCTTGCGGGTTGCGAAGAGTCGCACATGACTGAAGTGACTTAGCATGCACGCACTATGATGCAAGTATCTGGTCTGGAAGCTTGTGATAAATCAACAAATAGTTATGAATTCTGACTGTGTGTAGAAGAAATAGGGCCTGTGATCAAGAAGTTCAGATTCTTTGTGGAGGAAGAGGTCTACCTTAAGAGAGCCCACCCTTGTCCCCCACAGCCTGTGTTTGTATCCTGGTTCTGCCTCAAATAGGCTGCTGCTGCTGCTAAGTTGTTTCAGTCGTGTCTGACTCTGTGCAACCCCATAGACGGCAGCCCACTAGGCTCCTCCATCCCTGGGATTCTCCAGGCAAGAACACTGGAGTGGGTTGCCATTTCCTCCTCCAAAGTGAAGTCGCTCAGATCGCTCTTAGCGATCCCATAGACTGCAGCCTACCAGGCTTCTCCATCCATGGGATTTTCCAGGCAAGAATACTGGAGTGGGTTGCCATTGCCTTCTCCCCTCAAACAGGCTGAGTGACTTCAAATTGGTTGCTTGTCTTCTCTGAACTTCAGTTCCTCATCCGTAAAATGGAGATGTTGGTAGTTACAACCTCAGGGCTGTTGTGAAGCTCAATGTTGTAGAACAGTGCCTGGCACATAGTGAGTGTTCAGTAAGGGTCTGCTATGCTTGTGAAAATGAGGCTGAATTACCAGGTCAGTGCTATAAAGGTTCCGTGCCCAGTGCTTGACACTCACAGGTGAGTCCTGCCAGTGTTGAAAGAAAACCCCCCGGGGAGAGAAATAGAACTAGGGGGAATACCTTAGAAGGTTGCATATACTTTGTTTTCAGTGAGGTGCTGTAGGGCAGCTGATGGGGCTATTGGAAAAGGCTCAGAAGTGCTCAGTGAATACTCTAAGCGGTGGTATTGGTGTCTTTGATAAGCAGATCTGAATCGCTCAGAGTAGTGAAGTGACCTGCTCAAGGCCACACTTGGACAAGGATCAGAGCCAGGATCAGCACTCTAGCTTCTTGACACCTATCCAGTGCTCTGACCAGCACTGTGGGAGTTCTAGAAGGAGGCATTTCCTAGTGAGGAAGTTCTCAGAATCCTAAATGCCCAGAGTTAAACCAGATCTTGTCTTGAGAGCCCCTGTAACAGGGCAAGGGATTTGGGAGGGAAGGACAGTCAGGTGGGTTTCAGTTGGAACCATTGACATCAGACCTGGCTGAGTTGGAGCCTGTAATACTCAGAGACGGCTGGGCTGATGCTTTCTTTCAAACTGCTTATTAGATAGGAAAGCCAGGGTTGCTAAGTAAATGGGATGAAAGGAGGACATTTAAATGAAGAGAACAGATCATTTCCAAGCAGGAATCAGCAAGAACTTGGGCGCCTTATTTGAATTCAGGTGAAAGGCTAATTATAAATCAGCTCTAACAGATCATTAAAGGGGTCATGCCCAAGCTGTGTTTTGTAACACTTCATTGTCTGGCGTGGGGTATTGGCAATTTGAAATGCACTGTTTCATACCGGTAGGTCAGGCCAGAGAGCACAACAAGAGAAGGGACCCCCAGAACTGTGCGCCCTTGCTACTGCTGGTAACAATCACAATACTGTTTGCCTTCTGTTCATGCAACACTTTACTCAACGCCCTTTTCTAGACGTGTTGATCCCTGACAGCTCTGTTACCTGCATCTTACAGAAGTGCAAGCCGATGCTGAGCGGGCACACCTGCCCAAGGGCCTGCTGTGTAGATTCTTCCAGCTGTGGACTTGACCATACTCGGTGCCCTCGTGGGGCAGCCAGCCTCTGAGATGGCCCCAGAGGCCCCTACCCCCTGTCCCCACACCTTCGTGTGGCCTCTTCCCACATGCTGCCAGGGTTCCTCTGTGTGACCAAGAACATAGAGCAGGTGTGATGGTGTGTCAGTCTCTGGGATTAGATTGTAGAGGACCAAGCCTTCTGTCTTGGAGTCTCTCTTCCTCTCTGTGATCTCTGACTCTGGAGAAAGCCTCCATCCAGTCAGGAGTATGGACGTTCCCCATGGCAAGGAGCTGAAATCTCTGCTCGACAACCAGTGGGGAACTGAGGCCTGCCAACAATTCCCTGAAAGGGCTTGGTGGTGGTTTTCAAACTCCAGTGGAACTTTGAGGTGTCTGCAAATCTTGCTGACTTGCAACCTCATCAAAGACCCTGAGCCTGAACCACTCAACTAAGCTGTTCCCAGGTGTTTGATTTGTGATAACTGTGAGATTATAGATTTTGTTTTTATAGATTTATTTATTTTAAATTGAAGCATAAGTACTTTACAGAATTGTGTTGGTTTCTGCCAAACATCAACATGAATCAGCCATAGGTATATATATGTTCCCTCCCTCTTGAACCTCCCTCCCCATTTGTTTTGTTTTAAGCTGCTAGGCTTGGAAATCATTTGTTACATGGCAGTGGACAACTTTTACACCCTCTATGCTAGAAGGTAAGATGACCTCTGCCAGAGCCCCTACCCTCATCTCTCAAAACCTCTTCTACCCTGGGTTGTTCCAGGGAACAGAACTCCACCATAGGTGGCAAACCTCCCTTTCAGTTAACCATGGCCATCTTCACAGGCCTCTTATAAGGAAAATACCCCTGGGAGATGAAGTTTCCACTTAAGGAGCATCCTTTTTAAAAATGTTTTATTTTTATAGGGAGTGTAGCCCCCCCCCCCCTTTTTTTTAATTGAGAAGTATAGGGCCTAATATATGTGTATTGGGCAAGACTCAAATATGGGTCCAGTGTACTTGGAGACTTTATTGCTTCTCTGCTTTCCTTAGTTCCCCATGATGCCTCCAATTTTGTGACATGGTTCTAATGGAAATAAAGTTGAGCTTCAAAATGGTTTAACTCCAGGCATTTAGGGCACTGAGAACTTTCTCACTAGGAAATGCCTCTTTCTAGAACTCCCAAGTGCTGGTTCGAGCACTGGGTAGGTGTCAAGAAGCTAGAGTGCTGATCCTGGCTCTGATGACTTGCTGTTTACCTGAACTTCCTAATCACATGGGATTAATTTTCCTAAAAAATCTCTGATGAGTCTGGGGTATGCTTTGGGTCTGATGAGGATGTGGGGTGTCATTGAGGTAGGTAGAGATGGGTAGAACTTCTCAGCATGAGTTCATTTATGAAATCAGTTTTTGACAAAATGAAGTTTCTAAATGATGGGGAGAATGGAAATACATGAGAAATGAAAGGCATATGGGGGAAAAATAAGCTTTGATGTGATGTTTCAGGTCTGCTCAGGGCCTCTCTCCTGCTCTTAGTGAGCTGCTTGGAGAAAAGGCCTTATTCATTAGTTTGACTTAGACATCTGATGGTGGATTTTGATCCTGTCTAAAAGGAATCTTTGGGGATTTCCCTGGTGGTCGAGTGACCAAGACACTGTGCTCCCAGTGCAGGGGTTCTGGGTTTGATCCCTAGTCAGGGAAATAGATCTCTCATGCCATGACTAGGAGTTCACATGCTGCAATGAGAAAGATGCTGTGTGCCACAACTAAGACCCAACACAGCCAAATAAATAAATAAATATATATTTTTTAAACCCAAAAGGAGTATTTGGGTTTAAGAAGAAGATGAAGCTTTAAAACAAAGGAACACAAATAGGGCAATTTCAGGCACTAGGTGAAGGTGGAGCAAGTGACATTTGTGTGGCTGACCTAATTTCCCAGGTGCTTGGATTGGTCTGGAGAAGTTGGCCACCAGCAGGACCAGCCTGTAGGTTTGGGTGCCCACATTTATGGAGTTTCGTCTGTCTGAGTGAGAATCGGACTCTTATGGACTGTGTGGTCTGGGGCAAATAGTATAGCCTCTCTGGGTTGTCCTTATCTCTAAAATGGGATGGAACAATAGTTTCTACCTTGTATGTAGGGAGTTTAGGCTAAAATAATGTTTGGCACAAACTTGCCACTCTTACTCTTATTTGTAAGAGTAAATGTTAGCTATTTTAGCTACATTATATGTTTATATTATAATTGAATATATTATAGTGACACTAATTCTAGTTGTATTAGTTAATTAGAGGAATATTATTATATTGTAGCTATTTAATAATAATGCCTATAACATCCCCATGGCCATGAGCAGAGAGTAAGTTTAAGTTTCAGTTGTGTCCAATTCTTCGTGACCCCATGGACTGTAGCCCACCAGGCTCCTCTGTCCATGGGATTTCCCAGGCAAGAATACTGGAGTGGATGGTTATTCCCTTCTCCAGGGATTCTTCCCAACCCAGGCATCAAACCCAGGTTTCCTGCATTGCAGGTGGATTCTTTACTGTCTGAGCCAAATGGGGAGCCAGTATTAGTTAGTTATAGTAATATTACCATATTACAGCTAATTAATAATGATAATGCCTATAACGTCTCCATGGCCATGAGCAGAGAGTAAGTTTAAGTTTCATCTGCTTGCCCAACCCTGCCTCCCTACCCTTCACAAATAGCAGAGCAGACGGACTTGAGGATCTTGTGGGCACTGAGGGCCAAGTGGGCCACTGGCCATGTGGGTGAGGGTAGCTGTGCTTCTGGGTGGAAAGTTGGGGAGTCTCTCTCTGCTGCTAGAATCTGGGTGGGTCCTCTGGACTTGGCAGGCAGAGTGCTTCTCTGGGGCTGGGAGGGCTGAACAATGGGTGCTCTGTTGCTTGCTGGGACCGTGTCAAGGTATCCAACTTGGTCAGAGAAGCAGCTACGGAGCGTGGGCTCCAGGCCCCAGGCCGTGGGTGACAGTGTGGGCAGAGAGGGCCCCAGTTTTCAGGCCTGTGGGCACCATCAGCTCTCACAGGGATAAACAGTCCGGGTGCTCCAACCATCTTATTAGGACAGTCTGTGGTCAGTCCCAGGATGAGGGGAGGGACAGTGCTCAATGTCCCTGGTCAGGCAAGGGTCAGTTCCCACTCGAGCCCGGTTCTCTGCTTCTGGTCCCTGAAGTTGTGCCAGGTGCTGAAAGATGGAGCAGAGTGGGCAGGACTGTGGAGTCACTGCTGCCTGACGGCTGGGTGCAAAACTGTGATCAGTATTTAGCAGAGATATCCCTTAGTAATTCGTCAGGAATTTGCTTTCTGGTGTATGGGGATGGGGTTGAGAGGGACATTAAACATATCCTGGCATTTCATATATTCCAGATAGTCTGCTGGGCACTTCATGTTCATTTTGTCTCTTAAACTTCACAACCAAGGTAATAGTATAATTATTCCCATTTTACAGTCTGGGAAATGGAGGTTCAAAATAGTCGAGAGACTTGCCTAAAGTGAGATAGCTAGTAAGACATTGTTACTGTTTACTCCCCTGGTCATGTCTGACTCTTTGCAACCCTATGGACTGTGGCCTGCCAGGCTCCTCTGTCCATGAGATTTCCCAGGCAAGAATACTAGAGTGGGTTGCCATTTCCTTCCTAAAGTAAGAAGTAGATTCAGGATTAGAACCTGAGGCTGTCTGGCTAAACCCCTAGGCGACAACCACTCTATGGCATTGCCTTGCTGCATTAAGCCACTGTTATTTCTCTTGTGTCGGGGTGGGCACTGGCATCTCTTGAAATGCTAGCTTCTGAGCTTCCTCCTTTGGGGTTGAGTAGACAAGATGTCTGTCCCCCTGAGGCCTCGGCTGTCAGGAGCTAAGGATTGGGCAGCTCTCTCTTTCGACAGGGATCCCTTTACCTGTTCTTAAAGGACATTTTTTTCCTTTACCTCCAGATTCTAGGATAAGTTTGAGAAATGACTTCGAGGCTGCTGTGTAGAAATCCAATCCCCTGTGAACACCATTCCTTCCTGGCTATTTAACGGGGTCACTCTTTGCTTGGCAGGTGAGCTGCGGTCAGGCTTCCACCGGGTATAATTATAATCCTCTATGCTTCCCAGCTCCTGGCTCCTGGAGACATGAAGTTTTAGCAAGGGCTTCTGCCCTCCCTAATAGCTGGTTGGCAGCCATTTATCAGAGCAAGAAGCCCCTGGGTGATGCCTGTCCTCACTGCTTTCCTCTCCCCATAGCTTTGGAGACAAGTCAGGGCTCCACCCACTCCCGGCCCTGGGGTTCAGAGAGCTGGAGATTATGATCGGAAAAGTATTTCTCCATATTTCATTGTTGTGTTTTCATTTATATTCATCTAGAGAGTGGCAGATTAGAGGCTGTGAAACTATCGGGGAAAAACAGCTTCTAAAAATACAAGTGCCGCTGGCATGATGGACCAGATTTGGAAAGAGGGCGTCTTGCATTTTCTCCTGAGGTGAGAAGACAACAGGGTAATTATCCAATGAATGGTGCTGGCTCTTAGAGGAGCAGCGGTGCCAAATATTCGTGATGCCTATCCACCCACTCAGTGACAAAGGGGCGTTCGAGAGCCTTGTAAATAATATTTCCAGATTAGCCAGAGGGGATATGCTGTTTCAGAAAATGAACGGCATCAACATCCTTTATTTCTTTTTTGGCAGAAATGCTGGATTGTCTTTGTGGATGTGACCTGGTCATTTGGGGGCACTGAGCTGGATGAAGTTGTACACTGGCTGAGCATCACTGGTGCTGGTGTGTGCCTCTCCTGCACATCTCCCTCCCCAGGCAGCTGCCCTGTGTGTTACCCTGGGCCTGCCACCCTCCCAACCCCACCCAGACTTAAGTCCTGACCATCACTCACTAGGCCTTAAGCAAGTCTCCTAAACTCTCTGAGGATCAATTTCCCAAATTTTAAAGTGTATTAAGTAATAAGCCCTGTCTCACCTATTGGTGTGGGGTGAAAAAAAAAATTAAGTATCACAAAGGGCCTGGGACATGGTGAGATCCCAATTCATATAAATTTTCTTCATAGGATGAGTAGGTAGGTCAGAGCTGAGTGATTCCTGAGTTGGGGGGAGCCTTAGAAATTAAGTAAGACTAAAGTAAGTAAGACTATTTTCTTACTTTACTGATGAGGAAAGAGACTCTGGGTTGCAGAGCAACCTGTCCCAGGCCCCAGGCTATTTGAGGATGGAGTGTGGCTTTCCTGACCTCCAGCCTCCCTGCAACACCCTCACGATGCTCTGGACAACAGGATTCATGATGAATCCAGGCTAGATACAAGATTGCCTCAAACCCCATGAATACTTCAGCTGAATTTCCTTTAAATAACTGTTGGGATCAACTTAATGTGTTAAGGGTTCTGGGGGTAGGGTGGGGGAAGAAAATCCTGTTAAACCTGCTAATTGCCCATTTATTTCAGTCCCAGCTCTTGAGAAAGTTTCTTCTGAATGACCATATGTGCTCTAGAAATGCTGTAATTAGTCAGCCAGCTTGGGCCACAGTGTTCTGAAGCAAGAACCGTCAGGTGGGAAATAATTCGACTGATAGTTGAAAAACAAAATTGTTTTGTTTTAAATGACAATTTTGTTGTTTAGTTGCTGAGTTGTGTCCACCTCTTTGTGACTTCATGGACTGTAGCCCACCAGGCTTTTCTGTCCATGGGATTTCCTAGGCAAGAATACTGGAGTGGGTTGCTATTTCCTTCTCCAGGGGGCTTCCTGATCCAGGGATCAAACCCAAGTCTCCTGCATTGGCAGGCAGATTCTTTACCACTGAGCCACAGTTTTAAATAACAGATCTTCCAGAAGTTATTTATTAAGGGACTGTCTTTTGCTTCAGCAACATGGTGGAATGCTCAGATTGACTAACCAGTTTTTTAATTTTTAAAAGTTGTAAATGCCCAGTAAAAGCAATGCTATCGATATTACCCTTACTAAAAATCATAGCTGTTGTTTACTATTTACTGTCTACTGAGTATTATTATGCCCTAGGCACTCTGCTGAGCATTGCAAATGCCTTCTTTTCATTTAATCCTCACAGCAAGCCTCTGGGGTAAGGGATTACCTTTAGCCCCATTTTCACAAGAAGGGGATCAGAATTCTGCAAGGTTAAGTCATTCACAACACTCACTCTGAGTTGGTCTCACATTGTACACTCATTCCACAAGCACTGACTACACACGTCAAGGATGAACTTCCCTTGTTCATCAGTGGTAAAGAATCCGCTTGCCAATTCAGGACACATGGGTTTGATCCCTGGTCCAGGAAGATCCTACATGCTGCAGAGCAGCAAAGCCCATGTGCCACAACTGTTGAGCCTGTGCTTTAGAGCCTGGCAGCTGCAACTACTGAGCCCGCATGCCACAACTACTGTAGCCCACACACCCATGATCTGCAACAAGAAAAGCCACTGCAATGAGAAGCCTGTGCAACTAGAGAGTAGCCTCTATTCACTGCAACTAGAGAAAAGCCCTGTAGCAACAAAGACTCAGCACAGCCAAAAAAATAAAATCAATCAGTCAGTAATTTTAAAAAAAGCATGAGCAAGGCACAGAACCTTATCTTGAGAAATCACGTCTACTTTAAAGGAGGAGATATAACCAATGGATACAAGACAGCTTGGACATTTGTTAGGCTTGCAATAAACTGACACAATCCAAGCATCTAAGCACCTAACCCCACTGGTTTCCATAGGACTGCCCTGATTTAGTACCAGATGTCCAACGACCTAGGAAATCCCTTAGTCCTGGAGAACCAGGACAGCCGGTTACCCTACACTCAGCAGAAAAGTAGAAAGGATGCTCTGTGAGACGTAGCCAGAATAGGACCGAGCCAGGCTTCCCTGGTGCCTCAGATGGTAAAGAATGTGCCTTCAGTGTGGGAGAACTGGGTTCAATCCCTGGGTCAGGAAGATCCCCTAGAGAAGGGAATGGCTACCTGCTCCAGTATTCTTGCCTAGAGAATTCCATGGACAGAGGAGCCTAGGGGCTACAGTCCATGGAGTCGCAAAGAGTCAGACACAACTTAGGATTAACACTTTCACTTTCACTCAGGCACACAAAAGGGAGAGAGAGGAGAGGCCAGGCAGAGGGATGGATGCGAGCAAAGCCACAGTGGCAAGAGAAAGCAACATGGATGGAGCAAAGGGTCAGTGTTGAGGGAGTAGGAGAGAAGACACAACATCTGTGCTTTGTTATGCTGTGGGTTGTCTGTTTATTGGAATTTATTTCTAGGAAGAACAGAGAAACCCTGGGTATCCTATGCTTGGGAGACACTTTGCTAGAATTCCAGGGATGGAGAGAAGCATGATGTATGGTGCATACCTGCTTTGGGTCCAGTGGTTCTCATATGTGTTCCTTGCTGTTGCCTCCCCTCACAGCCCTCAACATGGGGTTCAGAACTTCTCATTGTTCCCCAGGTTCACATCTCTAATCTGTGTGGTGAGAAACCTCAGTGCCTTTGGGAAGAAGAGGTCCCAGGCCCAGCTTACCTTTCCCTCAGTGTCACTGGGAAGGCAGCACTGGGTGTCTGTGGGATATCCCACCTACTACCTGATTAACCAGCTGACCTGGGACCTTCTGTGATCCTCAGGAATCTGTAAAACGAGAATGGCAGTGCTTCCTTGCAGGGATGCTGCGAGGTTCAAGAAGGAGAATGACTGCATCAGCACCTGGTCCAGCGCTCAGCACGTGTAGGTGTGAGGAGGAAGTGACGTGCAAGCTGACTCAGAGGGGGAGTTCTCCAGGTGAAGGAGGGAGAGGACACTCAGAAAACTTGGTTCCGCATGTATGAAGGCATGGAGCCCTGAAGCAGCCTGTGACCTAGGGGCGCGGTGAACAGTGCATGTGGTTGTTGTGTGGGACCTTCTCCCCAAACTCTACCCTAAGCCTGCCCATCCCTAGTGCTCCCCGACCCTGTGAATACCTAGACTCTTTAAAGCCACCATGGACACTTTCCTGTGTTCATCCCTGATAATCAGTCACCATTTCCTGTTGATGTCACCTCCTGAGTCTCCCTTGAATCCACTTTCACTCACTCCCATCCAACAGATATCATCTCTCTCCTCATCACTGACTCTCCATGGAGGTCCTTGCTTCCACTTTTGCTTCCTTCCAGTCCAGTCTACACACCAGCAGGTCATGAAAACTGATGCTGGTATTTCCCTGTGTGGGCTTAGTTGCTCAGTCATGTCCGACTCTTTGCGATATCATGGCCTATACAGTCCATGGAATTCTCCAGTCCAGAATACTGGAGTGGGTAGCCTTTCCATTCCCCAGGGGATCTTCCCAACCCAGGGATCGAACCCAGGTCTTCTGTATTGCAGGTGGATTTTTACCAACTGAGTCACCAGGGAAGCCCAAGAATACTGGAGTGGATGGCCTATCCCTTCTCCAGCGGATCTTCCCAACCCAGGGAATTGAACCAGGGTCTCCTGCATTGTAGGTGGATTCTTTACCAACTGAGATATCTGGGAAACCCAACTAACACTCTTTGATAGGCTCCTAGAATTCTTGGGGAACCCCCATAGACAACCCTTGACGTGTAGCAAAAGTGCCAAATGGTGTGGCCCCTGCCCACTTTCTAGCTGCTGCTTGAGCTCCTCTGCTCCCTCCTCTACGCTCTCCTGCCACGTGGGGGCCTCTGCTCAGTTCCTAGAACATGTCTTACTCCTTCCCCACCCAGAACCTTGACTTTCAACCCATTTCCTCCCCGTTAGCCTAGTTCACTCCTGCTCATCATTCAAATTTTTGCATATATGTTACTTCCTCACAGTACTCTGTAGCATTCTCAGCCGGCATGTTCCATTTGCATCTGATTTTAGTTAAGTATCTTTGCATTTGGAGGAGGTGTTTCGAGAGGCAGTGTAACCAAGTGGTAGACTTATGGGCTTGGGAAGCCAGGGAGTATGGGCTCAGAACCTAGTACTGATGCTCATTGGCTGTGACCTTGGGCAAATTATTTACCCACCTTCGTTTCCCCATCAGCACAAAGGGATAATAATAGTACCCATCTCAGTGGGTTGTGAGGATTAAACAAGTTAATATTAGAAAAGCCCTTACTAGTGCTATGCCTCACCCATATTAGGTCACTGTATAAGTATTCGTTACATAAATCAAATGACTTGCTCCCAAGCATTTTGTTCATACCCCAGGTGTGGCATCTATCATGCTGTGTTTAGTCAGACCTGCTTCCCTCAGCTTAAGGTCCTTTTGAAGGCAGGGACTATGGCTTAGGCATTCTCTGTATGCTGATTCCCAGAAAAGTGCTTAGTGCACAGTAGGTTAGCAAGAAATGGTGCAGGAAAGGAATAACATGTGATGAAGGAGGTGAAATGCTAAGAATAGAATCATATTCTAGAGGCAGGCCTGCATGCCTAACTCTGCCCATGCCCACTAGCATGACAAGCCAAAAGACAGGGTCCAAGGGGAGATCCTCCTATTTTGGTGTCCTGCCCTCTAGGGTAGATTCAACACCACTGGTAGATCCACCCAAAATTTCCATAGAGACTTTCTCACACAGCTCAGTATTAAAGGACAAAGCCCACACTGGGCATACATTTTGAAAGACAGACAATAAAACTCAAGGAGTGATCTGGAATGGCTGGGAATGTCACTTTAAAATGCCCTTTTTAAGTATGGAGGGAATTAAGATATTAGATTAACAGATAAATGTCCCAGAGAATAAATTAGAAAATTAGTCAGTTTTTTTGCTTCAATAGCCTCTTTTGCTGAGCTTTAAATTACCAATACTAAGTGGGGAAAAAAAGAAGACTCATTAAAAAAATTGATTTAGGACAACTTGCTAAGAGATATTTTTACCCAATGAGCATGGTATTATTGGAGACAGCTGTGCTCTTTAACTCCCCAAATTTACTTAAAGAATAGATGGAAAACCGTCTTTCTACTTTATATGTGTGATTTATTTTGGGGAATGAAGTCTGTATGCTGAATGGTGGTACAGCAGTGAGAGAGGCATGGCTGGGGTACACGGGCCCCCCTCCTACCCCCACTATGTCTCTAGTAGTGTGTGCATGTGTGCGTGTGTGTGCGTGTGCACGTGTGTGTTTGTGTATCTGGGAAAATTCTGCCAGGTGCAATATCTCCTTTTACCTTCAATATCATCAGAGTCACTAAATCACAGTACTAGTCTGTCAACTGCCTATTTGTCAGGTATCAAATCAGAGGCCCCTAGAGTTGGAATTTTAGATTAGCTCTTTCTAACTGCTATTTTGAGCCAGTGTGCTCAGCCCCTCAGTCCTGTCCAACTCTTTGCAATCCCATGGATTGTAGCCCACCAGGCTCCCCTGGCTATGGAATTTTCCAGGCAAGAATACTGGAGTGGGTTGCCATTTCCTACTCCAGGGGTTCTTCCTGACCCAGGGATTGAATCCAGGGATCCCAGCACATCTCTTGCATTGGCGGGTAGATTCTGTACCATGCGGCTGCTGGGCTGTAAAATGTCTGTTACACATGGTCCCTTCTTAATCTTTAGTAACCTAACATTTGAACAAAGGAGTGCGAGATGCTCTAAGCAGTTCATATTCTTTGCAATGCATTTCAGTAATGATAAAAATGAATTAAAGTTAATTTAAAATGTTTACACATACTTAACCCCTTTTTGAAGAATGTATTTAGTTAGTTAGCTTTGAAGCATTTAATAAATGCTTCTTCTATACCCACATCATTTGATTTGTAAGTAGGGACATCATAGTTGAGGTTGGAAATCATGCTTGCTTCTGGGAGACTCCACCCCAGCCACCCTCTCTCTGAGTGAAGGGCTCCCTTAATACATTCCATACTTGAGAGTCCAAGGCTGTCCAGAGTCTGAGAAAACACCCACCCACTCTGTGCAAGGCTTGGGGTGAGAAGTTAATTGTTGAAGGAGGACCAGTTTGTGGTAGAGTCAGGTCTCAGAAATAAGTTTCCTGACTTCCCTAAAACCCTTTCAGAGGTCCCCAAACCCAAGGTGAAAAACTGGTGTTGATCATTTGTGTAACGTCACATCACAAAGCTTCTAATTCACTGCAGATGTTTGCCACAGAATGTTATCCCAGAGACAGAATGTATTGGGTTGGCCAAAAAGTTCATTCAGGTTTTCAGTACCGTCTATAGTAAAATCTGAACAAACTTTTTGGCCAACCCAGAATGTGGGGTTTGGTGGGGACGGCCATCGTGTTGTGTTCTCCTGCTGTCCCCAGGGACGCTGCTCAGGGTGTGTGGGCCCAAGCAGAGGAGGGGTTGGTGCCCAGAGCTCTAGTGACCACAGTAGCTCCACCCACCTGCTTTTCTTGAACTGTTTCTTACTCTTACAAACTAAGAGGTAGGTAGGTATTCCTTGTCCATTTTATCGATGAAGCAATGTGGCCCAGAGAGGTTTGCTGTTGTTTAGTTGCAGAGTCGTGTCCAACTCTTTTGTGAGCTCCATGGACTGTAGCCCACCAGGCTCCTCTGTCCATGGGATTCTCCAGGCAAGAATACGGAAGTGAGTTGCCATTTCTTTCTCCAGGGGATCTTCCCAACCCAAGGACTGAATCCAGGTCTCCTGCTTGGCAGGCAGATTCTTTACCACTGAGCCATCTGGGAAGCCCTCTAGAGAGGTGAGGTTAGGTAACTACTGAAGACTCGGGTCTGCCTGACTCTGAAGCCTGAGGAAGCTCTTCCCATTTAAATAGACACCATACAAATGGACAACACTGTCCAGAAGTTGAGTCAGCTGTGTAGAGAAGAGAGGCACAGAGCCTTAGCTGGAGAGAGAAGATGAGGTTGATGGAAGCTTTCCGTCCGTTCATTTTATTATGATTATTTTTAAAGAGAACACCTGAAGTGCATGGACTACCTCTAAAAGCAGACAAATGAAAAGCCTCCCACTAGGTGCCTCTGGAGTAGAAACCAGGAGGCTAGGGCTAGGATAGGAGGGACTTTTTTTTTTTTTTTTTTTTACCATATACTTATTTTGTACCTTTTAAAATTTTGTACATGTGAATGTGTTACCTTATTAAGGGTAAATAAAATTTAAATTTAAAAGAGGAAAGAAGAGAAAGATAATGCATGCATTTGCTACAGAATTTAGCCTGTACAAGTAGAATGTGGGACACAGCCGTGAATGTCCTTCTGCTGTTGATCCCAGTCCTTCTGGCTACCCCTCCTCCCCACCACCATGGCCCCCATCAGCCATTGCTGTCGTTTTGAAGACCCTTTGTGCACACATGTACACATGTCCTCTTTAGCATAAGTTAGATTAGATTGTACATATTGGGTGGTAGCTTGTTTTTTTCACTGACTATTCCACATCACAGGTTTACTTCATTCATTTCAATGGCTGCCTGATGTTTCCTCTATGTGGATGTACTAAAATGTATTTATCCAGTTCTCTATTGATAGATATTTAAATTGTCTCCAGTCTTTGCTCCTATAAGAAACCTAACAGTGAATATTCTTATTATGTCTTTCCACACTTGTGCAGGTCAGTCTGTAAGATAAACATTTAGTGGTGCACATCAAAAGATCAAAGGATATTTGTGTGTCTTTGATTTTTTTTTAAGATTTTTTTTGATGTGGACCATTTTTAAGTCCTTATTGAATTCATTACAATAGTGCTCTGTTCCATGCCCTGGTTTTTCCTGATCCTAACTCTCTGACCAGGAATTAAACCTGCACCTGCTGCATTGGAAGGTTAAGTCTTAACCACTGGACCACCAGGGAAGTCCCATGTCTTTGTTTTTAAAAATGATATTTGCAGCTTAAAATTTGAGAGATATTGTCATATTGTCTCCTGAAGAGGTTGTACAATTACCCTTCCACCACAAGGCATGAGGATGTTGGTTCTTCACACACAGGGAAGGTTTTTGCAAAGAGGAGCAAATTTTCTATGGAAGAGAAGTCTTTAAGACACAGTACAAAGGCTGTAAGGGCTGGTTCCGTGGCCTCTCCACGGCAGGGGCAGAACCATACCCACAGGGCCTTTGCCCATCTCCACAGGGACTGGGTTTCCCTCCTTAGTCATTCTATGGATATTTATGGAATATCCACTGTGTGCCATGTACTTTACTAGGACCTGGAGGGATCACCAGGAGTCAGACTCTGGACTTGCCCCCAAGAAACCTGTGATCTAATTGGGCAGCTAAGAAATCCCTTATGAGAAGAGAAGCAACAGTACAAAAGACTGAAAGCCTGGGTTCTAAGTGAGGTTTACCAGCAATAAGTGTCTCTGGAGGCTGGGGGCAGTTGGATCACTTTTGGCCTTGGGAAGCCTTCTTAGAGGAAGCAAAATCTATGCTAACCTTGAAGAATGGGTAAGATTTTGCTAGGCCAAAGGGAGAAGGTGAGTGTTAGAAGTGGGAAACAGATTCTTAGTTATTATACAACAGTTAATTGGTGCTGATCACAATGCATGAGACAAAAGAAATGTGGGTTCAATCCCTGGATCAGGAAGATCCCCAGGAGTAGCAAATGGCAACCCACTCCAGTATTCTTGCCTGGAAAATTCCCATGGACAGAGAAGCCTGGCGGGCTACAATCCACGGGGTCACAAAGAATTGGACACGACTGAGCAATTGAATGAACACACACACACACATACATGCCAGATCCTGTGCAAGACATTAATTAATTTGCTCAAGTAGCAAGTCCTGCATGCCTACTGGGAGCCTGGGGAACTTAGATTCTAGGCGTTTTCACACTTGTATGTCTCATTTTACAGAGAGGCAAACTGAGGCCCAGGGAGGTTAAATAACTTGCCCAAGTTCACCCAGCTAGTGAGCCAAGCTGGAAGCCTAATGTTGGTTTTCTGATCCTTATTGTCTGGTCCTTATTATCCCTTGCTAACTGCTAGAAAGCAAAGGTACAGAAGGAAGAATGCACAAAACCCATTTGGGAGATAAAATATAGGTCAGTTTATGAAGGATAATTTAGGCACCAGACCTGAGGTCTATTCCAGTTGCCCAAGCTGCATACCCTTATAACAAAACAATCTGTAAGAAAAGAGGACATTTTTGTGGTTCGAAATTTCACAGCTCATGCAAGTGGTGTTTATTTTTTCCTGCAAATTACAATCTGCATTGACATTATTAAGGAAATCACATGGACCCAGCAGAAAATGAAGAATCCAATTGATTATTTTTATTGCTGTAGAAGTCTTTTGTAGGCGGGCTGGGCAGAGACCCAATTTCATTTGCTTGTAATATTGCAAACGCTGCTAATTGCCTGTCTTTAGTAAAGGATAGAGACAAAGGAACAATCAAAGGTATTTATTAGAATTTGTTGGGATAAGTTAGCTTCACATTTCAGTGGGCTTCATCTCAGTGCAGAATACCCAAACTCCACGTGTTAATAAATGACAGACAAGACATCGCCTTTTGCACTCTTTGTACAGTTGTTTCTAGCAATGCTGTAAAATACCATTGAATTGATTATTTTCAGGCTGACTTTTTTCCTGCAGAACTTGAACTATCAGTGCATTGCCATTCAATCCAATTTAGTAGTTATGACAGTTGGAATAACTACATTGCATCTTAATGTATGTGTCTCATGCATAAATCACATTGTTTGCCAAGCAATAATGAACAGAGAAGCTGCTAGGAGACTGGAAATCAGTGCTCAACAGATAACTGGGTCTTATAGATTGGAAGGTGGAAATTCACTGAACATCTGAGAGTCCAGTAAACTCCGGCTTCATCTCTGGGACATAGAGCCCATCAGAATGTAGGTTATTTTGGTGCTTAAAAGATCTTCATTGACATGACATCCTTTCAATGTTTATAAAAGTTGCTTTAGCTTTCCAGTTTGATGCACATTTTCTTATTCATTCATTCATTTCTGAGAGCTCTACTGTTGGGGGTCTGAAGAATCATGCATTGTCTTTGCCCACTGAGCAATAACCCTATAAAGGCTACCAAACAAATGCATACTAATTCTGGTAGTGCAGGGTAGAAGTGGTCTATGGTCTGAAAGCTTTGTTCTTGGGAGAGATGGCAGGTGATAGGTTTAGAACCATACTCTGAGGTCAGTTCTTAACCAACTATATGATCTTGGGCAATTTGCATAACCTCTCTAGGTCCTAGTTTTCTCATCTATGAAATAGAGATAAACCACAGCCATGATGGGGTTGTTAGAGGAGAAAACTACCTGATACTCAGCTCAGGAAATGCAAGCTTTTATAATTACTGTTTATTCTTAGATTTTAGGCATCAGTCACCCAAACTTGACAGCAAGGCAGGTAGTGGTGGGGGTTATCAGGGAGGACTTTGATGGGTGAGCCTTGGGTAAGCTGAGTTGTGTGGAGGAGATGGGCCTTTTGCAGGCAGGAGCTGAAAACCAGAGCCTGGGCAGGTGGATAGGGTTTGGGTACAGGGTGTGGGTCCCTCTGACATGAGTGGGAGAAGTGAGAGGAGATTGGAGAAGTAGGCTCGTCATGGAGGGATTCGTGGATCCCTGCACACTGGCAGTTGTTCAAATTTTCCCCGAGAATCAGGCCAGTCCTCATAAGCGAAGGGGAAGTGAAAATCTATTGCTTGAGGCCTGGCTTCCCTGGAGATCTAGTATTTTATTCCCAAAATGAAATTCAATCACTGCTTCCCTGGGAAAATCCATAAATTAAGGCAAGGCAGAAAACACAGGCGTTTTTTAACTTCTACATCATCCATCTCTGAGACTCTGTGGGAACTTCCAACAGGGGCGGTCAGGGTAGACATAAGTCTTCTACAAGCTTAAAGGGGACACATTACCAATGATTGTCAAACCTTTTATTTTCCTCATTGTGGAGTTTTGTGCCCTTTATGATGACATAGAGAATATTTCCCCCAAATTAATAGATTTCAAAAGCCTGTAAAATGTCTGTGGGCCCCACTCTCATCTCCTCTCTCCCAGCCTTTTCCAGCTCTGTCCCCAAGGGCTGGTCCATGTGGATGAGCTGCTAAGTGGGATTTCTGGAAACTTGGGGCCTAGCCTCTGAATTAAGGTGGTTGTCTCAGCCCTGCTTCATTCTTTCACTTCTTTCTTCAGCTATCATGGGGCTCATGGGGCCTCAGAAGCACTTTACCCCATCCTAAGATACATCTTGGCAGAGGAAATCCAAGGCAGGTTTTGTTTTAGAAGATCAGAGATGGCAGATTTCCTTTTCTTCCCTGGAAGAAACTGTACAGACAACCTTCTGGCTTCCTTATCCAGTGCCTGTGACTTCAGCTGAAGGGAAAATATCTTTAAAGGGAAAATGGGACCTCCTTGGAGGTACAGTGGATGGGAGTCTGTCTGCCAATACAGGGGATATGGGTTCGATCCCCAGTCTGGAAAGATTCCACATGCCAAGGAGCAACTAAAGCCCATGTGCCACAACTACTGAGCTCACACACTGCAACTACTGAAGCTTGTGTACCTAGATCTCGTGCTCTGCAACAAGAGAAGCCACCACAGTGAGAAGCACGTGCCCCGCAATGAAGAGTAGCCCCCACTGGCTCCAATTAGAGAAAGCCCGTGTGCAGCAATGAAGACCCAGTGCAACCAGAATATAACTAACTAAATAAATTGATAATAATAATAATTAAAAAGGAAAACCTAAAGGAGCTTGATGGGGATGCTCTCAGTCAGCTCGGCAAACACTGGCTGATGGGGAGCCCAGCCACCTTGGTGCAGGACTGACTATACTGAGACATCGCTGCTCTTGATTGACACGAGTCAGAATGAGCTGGAGGATTGGTGGACTGCAGGCAGAACCCTGGGCGCGATGCAAGCCAACAGAAACAGAGGCTATGTAGTTCAAGGCCAAATGAACTTTGAGTCAACTGTTACCAGGCAGCAATTACAGACCATTTGACAGCCTCCCAAACTGGGGACACGTGCCATCCATTTGATTCTGACCCAGCCCTGTGAGGAAGGAGGTCTTTGCCTTGTTTCATAGGTGAGGAAGTGAGGCTCAGAGAGGCTTGTCCAAAATGCCACAGAGCTAGCATCTGGCAGAACTGGTGCTTCAGAGGGTCTAATGGCTAACCCCATGCTCCTTTCCTGGCACCATGCCACTCATTTGTTATGCAGCCAGCAGAATGGGGCCTAGGCCAGCCGATGGACTGACCCCCTAAGTGTTCTATTCTTAGTGTGAATCACTGTAATGGTAGGGGCCTCAGTTTACCCAGCTGCATCAAGGAGGGGACTGACTCCAACTTATTGCCAGCCCAGAAGGAAGGCATAACTACTTGGCACACAAAGAAGAAATCAAGAGGAACCAGTCTACATCGCTTCCTGGGGCTGTCTCTCTTGGAGGATGATATGCAAAATGCGAGATTAGAATAAATAGGATGAAAAAGGAAGCCTCCCAGTACCCTGTGTCTCCCCTGGACAGTGCATAGGCTGTGCTCCGAGGGAACCTGTCCTGCTATCTTCCCAAATGAGCCCTAGGGGCTGCCTGCCTCTCAGATGTACCAGAGACTCGGAGAGCTTGGGTGCCAGAGCAGATGGACCTGGGCTGGAAGCCCAAGTTCATCATTTCTGTACTGATCACTGAGCCCAGCTGAGACTCAGAGTCGTCATCTGTGAAATGGGGACATATAAGAATAGCATCCGGCTAGGGTTGTTGTGAGAGGTGAGACAACGCATGGACCATGCTTGGCACTCTTTCTGGCGTAAGGAGTGTCCCCTGGACTTCCCTGGTGGTCCAGTGGTTAAGAATCTGCCTGCCAATGCAGGGCACATGGGCTCAATCCCTGGTCTGGGAAGATTTCACCTGCCAAGGGGCAACTAAGCCCGTATGCCACAACTACTGAGCCAACAGTCTAGAGCCCACGAGCCGCAACTTCTGAGCCCATATGCCCTAGAGCCTGTGCTCCTCAACAAGAGAAGCCACCGTAATGAGAAGCCTGGGAACCACAACAAAGAGTAGCCCCCCACTCACTGCAACTAGAGAAAGCCTGTGCATAGTGACAAAGACCCAGGCAGCAAACAGCAAACAAAAAACACATAAATAATTTTTAAAAATTAAAAGAAGTGTCCACTAAATGATACGTCACGTTTATTGCTAACATTTGGTCAGTGCTCACTGTGTGTCAGGCACTGTGCTAACCACTTTCTGTAAATTAAGTCACTCAATCCTATTAAACAGGTAAAGAGCTTCACCTAGTTCCTGGCATAAGGAGAGTGCTTACGGGTGGTACCTGTTGTTAACCTAAGGTTTTGCATAGTTAAACCTGCCCAGGTCTGGGCCTCGTCCTGGGCTGTCTGTTTCATGGGGACGGAATGTCATGACCTCGCTCATGTGTCCTTCAATGTCTCCCTTTGTTGTAAATCCATTTATCGCTCAAGGCCGAGCACAGAGGCCACCTCCTCACAGTTTTGCGGTTTCCTGGTGGAGACAGACAAGTAAATCAGCAGTTGCAATGGAGTTCCAGAGTGCCTCAGCTGGGGTGAGTGTGAAGCTGTGGTCGTAGGAAACAGGAAGGGGACAGTCACCTCTGATGTGAGGGCAGAAAGGACAGGGAAGAGGTGATGGACAAAAGACATTGGAATTGGTCTTGAAGGAAGAGCAAGAGTATGTTGGGCAGAGGAGAGGAAAGAGGACGTATTCAGGAAGCTTTGGGTCACTGGAGAGGGTCAGTGAGCAGGCAGAGGGAGCGGGTGGAGGGCCGTGGTGACCAGGCTCAGTTGTATTTTCTCTGGAGGCTGTGAGGAGCTGTTATTTTAAGCTGGGAAGAAAATGTGATTAAATCTGCCTCTTTGAAACATCACTGGGATTGCAGAGAATGGTTGGATGGGAGAGTGGGAGCTGCTGGGGGCCTAGAGCAGGAGTGCAGGGCGGGGGGTTCAGGGTGTGGAGAGCACAGAAGTCAGGGAGTGCAGGGCAGGCAGGCCTGTGAGACCTGTGGTGGAATGAGGGTCAGTGGACTTCATGACTGGCCCGATGTGCGGGGAGGGAGAGAGAGCTGCCCAAGGTGACTTCAGTGCTCTGACTTGGGAAGGTCTGACAAGGGAGGGATGAGAAGGGGCCGTGTGAGGGGGCATCTGAGAAACCATTTGTTCCCTCAGCACGGGCAGTTTGGTGCACAGATGGGAGCCTCTCTGCTTTGGCCCCTGGGCGGAGGTCCTGAGTCCTTGGGGACCTGGACACCCAGCAGCCAGCTCCAGCTGCCCCAGCCTGGGAGTGGTTCGTGTCCTTGACAGGATGAGGACTGTGACACAGAGGGGAGTGGAGGGGCCTGAGGATGTTTAGCTTGGGTTGAGGGACTGAAGAAGCCGTTACCCTCACCCTGACCCTTCGTGTCTTCGTGGAGAAGACACAGCTCTTTGTGCTCCTGAACACCAAGCTCCGATATGTGAGAGAGAGCCCAGAGATGCTCAATCTGGGCTCAGCATAAATGAGACTTGTTTCTTTCTCTACAAGATGGTGACCAATTGCCTACGTCAAGAGAAATATGTGTAAAGTGCTCTTTCCTGCTCCCAGCACAGAGGATGTGCTCCCTGGTGGTCAGGAGGTGCCTGGAAGAACTGTCCTCACCTCTCCCTCCTGAAGTTCCCATGCTCCCTGCCCCGGTCCCTGGAGCTCTCAGTGGAGGAGGGATGGTTGCCTCATACTGGATGTAGAAGGGCTTCAGATCAAGGGTTACCCTCCCACTACAAGACTACACCACTTTTGGGAGTAGATGGATCTGGTGTGGCTGCAACACGGTTTTAGCTGACAGTGAGTCAAAAAGGGGACAGCTTTCCTTTTACCCAGATTTGCTTCAATGTGAAACAATATACGTGCATGTGTGTTCAGTCACTTCAGTCCTGTCCAACTCCTTGTGACCCCATGGACTATGTAGTCCTCCAGGCTCCTCTGTCCATGGGATTCTCCAGGCAAGAATACTAGAGTGGGTTGCCATGCCTTCCTCCAGGGGATCTTTCTGACCCCGGGATTGAACCCATGTCTCCTGCATCTCCTGCATTGCAGGCAGATTCCTTACTGCTGAGCCAGTGGGGAAGCCGGTGAGATAAGGTAGAGACTGTAAATGGCCATAGTCAGGCCAACCTGACTTGTCTAGGTTGGAGATAATCAGGACCCTTGATCCTCTGGGAGGCAGCATGGTACACTGGAATGAGCAAGAGATTTGGGGTCAGGGAACCTGGCATGAAAGCCCGTCTTTGTCCCTTGTGAGCTCTGTGGCCTTGGACAAGTCACCTAACCTCTAAGACTCACATTCCTCCTCCTCTGTGTTGTTTCAAGGAGGGCAAGAGATGATGTAGGCAAAGCCCCTCACTGCACCTGGCGTACAGTAAGGACACAGGAAACTATCACCACATCCATAGCTGAACCAGCTAATGTGAGAAAAATATTAACTGGAACAGTTTCTTCTCCTCCCACCTCCCGGCTGCATCGTCACAGGCTGTCCCCAGACATTTCCCCTGGAGTTTTGTCTGTGGCTTGTCATTTTGTCTGCTTGCCTTTCATCCTCCTGAAGTCTTGCTAATCGCACAGGAAGTGGGTGGGTAATGTGCTTCTCTGTTGTTCCACTGGCCTCCCAGTGAGTCGTACTGTTTTGCTTTCCTCACCACGGGGGCTTCTCACACCCTCTAATGACTGTTTTCCCTTCAGAAATGGCATATTTTTAGACAAAAGCATTTCCTGTGGTTCATCTCTGACTCGCTGGCAGATCTCTGATTTCTCGTCAGTTTTCTCTGTCTCTCTCTGGTCACATAAAACCCACTTCAGGAGCGTGTGTGCAGGAAATGCAGGAACCGCACGCTCCCAGCAGCCTTCTCTGCTCTGAGCTGATACCCAGTGCTCAGGGGCTGGGGCCCTAGGCCAGGGCTGGGTTGTCCTTGGTTGAGGCCTTGGGTCTGAGTACTTGGGACTTCGGTGGGTACTTTTTTAGCTGCTGCCCTGTCCCTCCAGCTGGTTGTCCAGCTCCCCTGTGCCAGTGTTGGAGAGTTGGAGGGTGGTGGTTGTTTCAAAATTACCAGAAACACTCACCCTTCTTTGTTGTTGTTTGTTGTTCAATCACTTAGTTGTGTCCAACTCTTTGTGACCCCATGGACAGCAGCACGCCAGGCTTCCCTGTCCTTCACCATCTTCTGGAGCTTGCTCAAACTCATGTCCGTTGAGTTGATGATGCCATGCAACCATATCACCCTCTGTTGCTGCCTTCTCCTCCTGCCCTCAATCTTTCCCAGCATCAAGGCCTTTTCCAATGAGTCAGCTCTTTGAATCAGGTAGCCAAAGTGTCAGCATCAGTCCTTCTGATGAATATTCAGAGTTGATTTCCTTTAGGATTGACTGGTTTGATATCCTTGCCATCCAAGGGACTCTCAAGAGTCTTCTCTAGCACCACAGTTTAAAAGCATCAGTTATTGGAACTCAGCCTTCTTTATGGTCCAACTCTCACATCTGTACATGACTACTGAAAAAACCATAGCTTTTACTATATAAACCTTTGTTGGAAAAATGATGTTTCTGCTTTTTCTTAGTCAAACTCAAATTGAAATGACCCCCTTCCCCTTTTATTAACAACACAGACATACATGGGTTTGAATCCTGGCTTCTTCATTGACTAGCTTGGTGAGTGACTTAAATACTCTAAGCTTTAGTTTCTTTATTTAGAAAATGAGGATAATATTAGCAAATCTCACAGGGCCATTGTAGAGATTATATGCAACACAGTGTGTAGGGAAAATACTTAGCAGCTGTACCTGGCACTTAGTTGCTCTTATTATGTCTAAGTGAGTATAATGATTTAATTATAATTACATTGTAAACTTCAAACATTTATAGTTTTATAATTTAATATTAACTTGTAATGATTTATATATGTGCTTTATTCCCCTCTTAGACTATGAGCCCCTTGAAGGAAGAAGCTAGATATTCTTCAACTCTGAATGCAAAATAAGTATCGAGCAAATGTCTGAGGGGCTGAGGAGGGTAGCCCAACAGCTTTAGGAGCCCAGAGAGCTTAAGTGTTGCTGTTGTTGTTCAGTTACTAAGTCAGGTCCGACTCTTTGGGACCTCATGGACTGCAGTATGCCAGGCTCCTCTGTCCTCCACTATCTCCTGGAGTTTGCTCAGATTCATGTCCATTGAGTCAGTGATGCTACCTAACCATCTCATCCTCTGCTGCCCCCTTCTCTTCCTGCTCTCAATCTTTCCCAGCATCAGGGTCTTTTCCGGTGAGTTGGCTCTTTGAATCAGATGGCCAAAATATTGGAGCTTCAGCATCAGACCTTCCAATGAATATTCAGGGTTAATTTTCTTTAGGATTGATTGGTTTGATTTCTCTGCAGTCCAAGGGACTCTCCAGAGTCTTCTCCAGCACCACAGTTCAAAAGCATCAATTCTTGGTGCTCAGCCTTCCTTATGGTCCAACTCTCACATCTGTACATGACTACTGGAAAAACCATAGCTTTGACTATACCGACCTTTATCAGCAAAGTGATGTGTCTGCTTTTTAATATGCTGTCTAGGTTTGCCCTAGCTTTCCTTCCAAGGAGCAAGTGTCTTTTAATTTCATGGCTGTGGTCACCATCCACAGTGATTTTGGAGCCTAAGAAAATAAAATCTGTCACTGCTTCCACTTTTTCCATGCAGTAATGGGACTGGATAACATGATCTTAGTTTTTTGAATGCTGACCTTCAAGCCAGCTTTTTCATTTCCATCAAGATGCTCTTTAGTTCCTCTTCACTTTCTGTCATTAGAGTGGTATAATCTGCATATCTGAGGTTGTTGCTCTTTCTCCTGGCAATCTTGATTCCAGCTTGTAATTCATCCAGCCTGGCGTTTCACATGATATACTTTGCATATAAGTTAAATAAGCAGGGTGACAATATACAGCCTTGTTGTACTCCTTTCCCAATTTTGAATTGATCCACTGTTCAATGTAAGGTTCTAACTGTTGCTTCTTTACCTGTGTACAGGTTTCTTGGGAGGCAGGTAACTTGGTCTGGTATTCCCATCTCTTTAAGAATTTCCCACCAGTTGTTGTGATTCACACAGTCAAAGGCTTTAGTATAGTCAGTGAAGCAGAAGTAGATATTTTCTGGAATTCTCTTGCTTTCTCCATGAAAAAGAACTTAAGTGCATTGGGCAAATATGGAAAGTTCATAGTCTGCAAGGGATGCTGTGCAAGGCATAAAGGAAGCTAATGAGATGTACACAACTGGGCCCCTGCCACCAGGGAGCTTCAGTGGGGAGATGGGCAAGAGGCAGAAGGAGGGGAGCCCAAGGAGACTGAGGAGGGAAAGGGCTACAGGGAGAGAGTTACCAAGAAGGACAAATAGGATTGGGTGAGGGGATGCGGAGGCTGGAGGCCCACCCTTAGGCAGCCTGCCTTTCCTAAGCCTCTCTACACATTGAGGATTGGGTAGTCTTTCATTCTGTTTGGTTTAATTCATTCGTTTAGTTGAACTTTTGGAGGACTGACTCTAAATACTTCTTTAGTCACTGTTTAACCCACTACATCACTATGACATATGTGCGGCATTCAGATCATTTCTTTGCCCTTCTGTGACCATGACTGGTCACATAATCAGTCACATATATCAGTCACATATCCATGACTGATATGGCTAATGGATTGTTAGTCATTCTTCTATACCACGCCTAGTATCATCTTACAATCCTCCATACAGCAGTCATCTCTGATGGAATGGAATTGGTACTTGAACTGAAAGCCATTTATATCTTTGGCCTAGACTCCTAGATCACTGGATATGTGCTGAGGCCTCTGTGCATTTCAAAAGTTTATGATTTTCCCCACAAAATCCTGCCATGCTTCAATTATTTCTGCCTTTCTTTATGGAAGCCCATTTCTCCCCCCCTTGCTTAGAAGACTAGAGAGGTGTTAGGTGTTAGGAAATTGAAAGGCAAGCAGACAAAAGAATAAACCTCCACCTTTATCTACTTGTAGTTGGAATGTGTTAGATAGATCTTAAGTTTTGACTTTGGATCATGGGGTTAAATGTGATTCTTTCTGTATTTTTGTTTTTTTTTATTTTACTTTTTTATAGAAAAAGTACATTTTTTTCTTTTATTTAGCTCTACTGGGTCTTTATTGCTGCGTGCTGTCTTTCTCTAGCTGCAGTGAATGGGCTCTCACTGCAGTGGCGTATTTTGTTGCAGCATTCGGGCTCTAGGGCACATGGACTCAGTAGTTTGGTGCGTGGGCTTAGTGACCCTACAGCATTTAGTTTCGTCCCAGACCAAGGATTGAACCTGTGTCTCCTGCCTTGGCAGGTGGATTCTTAGCCATTGGAGCACTAGGGAAGTCCATAAAAATGCATTCTACTTACTCAGACTTGATCACTGTATACCCTTTTGTACCTTTTGAACAGTGAACCGTGTGACTATGTTGCCTAATAAAAATAAAGTCAATAAATTAAAAGCTTGTCTTTGTGTTTGTACCTTTGAATACCCTTTATTCTTAAAAGTCAAAGAACATATTCCTTGAACATACTGAGGAGGTGGAAAGTCATCTAGCATTTGGGAAAGATGTTTACTGAGAGGTGATCAAGATATGATACTGGGTATTTGATATATGCAGGATCCTTGCATGTAAATGGTGTAAACTCCATTATTTGAGCACTCTCAATCACTTTTGTGATTTAAAAAAGTCCAGATCAATTTAAAAGATAAAGCCTAGGTAGAGGTGAATTTATTCTGCAGCAAATGAAACTTAAAAAAATATTATTTGGCTGTGCTCAGTCTTAGTTGTGGCAGGTGGGATCTTTTTTTCGTTGCGACATGCGGGATCTCTAGTTGCAGCAGGTGAATTCTGAATTGCGGCATGTGGGATCTCGTTCCCTGACCAGGCATTGAACCTGGGCCCCCTGCATTGGAGACTTGGAGTCTTAGCCACTGGGAAGCCACTCCCCACCAGGGAAGTCCCAGCAAATGAAGTTTAAGCTTAGGCCCTCACTTACAAGCTGTCTTTTGTACTTTCATGTCTAATTTTATATTTGTAATTTTGTTTTATTTTTTCTTAAAGTGAACCTTTTCTCCCTGCCTCCAACAATCTGGGGCTTTGGCCTCATACAGCCTGGCTCTGCTATGGGTAGACAGAAGCTCTTCTCGTTGGTCTGTACAGTCTTCAATGTCACCAACTCCTTGATTCTCCTTGGGATGTGCTGGGAACGGAGTATCTGCCTTTTTCCCTGTTCTTTTTTTTTTTTGGTTTGTTTCTTCTCCAGAAGCCATATTCATTAATAACTAGAATCCACTTCTATGATAATAACTAGAATTTTACTAGTGGGTGGGTCACTTCTATGGAGAGGCTCCTGTAAAGACTAGCATCTTTCTCTGCTCTAGGCTGTAAAGATGGTGGCCAGGCCTCCTGCAGTGAGTGATGCAACCCCAAGCTACCCAGCCTCCTTATCTGAGCCAGGTGGGCAATGGGGCTGGCCCTTTTAGAAAGCAACTGATTTTCAATCCATAGAGTTTTGGAAGAGAAGGCCTTGGGCCCAAGCCAGATGCTCCCATCCAATGAGAGGGTCAAAAAGACTTATACTGTGCTCTTTGTAACCGTGACTATGTGTATGCTTGTGACGCTGGTTGGCCTGGAAATGAGCTTAGAATCCTTAATACTCCAACATGATCATAAAACAGTTTTCTCTGATCCTTTCTAAGTTATTAGAAGAAAAATAGGAACAATAGTGAGTCAATGCTTAATGTTTATCATACCTTGTCATGACCTTTTAGATCAAGCAGGACAGCCCTGGGTGTGGACAGGGGCAGCACAGCTGAGATATACTAAGTCAACACCTCTGTGTGAATTCTAGCAGCTGTGCAAATAAGTAGGTGCCAGGTGGAGGGCTTGAGCAGGCAGAGGAGCCAAGGTTCACAGGAAGGAAAGAAACCAATATAATGAAAGTGGATTGTAAAGCACACAAGCCTTAACGTGGCTTTAATGTCTCAAGCCCAGCACAGTTCCATGGAGTCTGTACAGGGCAGCTCTTTTGCTGGAGTTCTCAATCTAAGCTAAACTCTAACTGCTCTGCAGTGGGCCTTTGTGTTATTTTAAAAGTTCCCTAAGTGATTTTAATGTTTGTCCAGACCTGAGAACCACAACACTGTTGAACATTGTCAGTAGGTATTAACCACAAACTCTTGGCGAGGATAATATCACAGAGCTGGAAAGGATAACTCAGGTTGGGAATCATATTGGGGTTTATGGACCACCCCATCTCAGGGGTTAGATCAAGAGAGACATTATTATTCCAAAGCAGGGGTTCTCAAATTTGAGTGTGCATGGGTCCCCTGGAGGCCTTGCTAAAGCCTCTATTACTGAGCCTCATCCTGAGAGTTTCTTATTCATTAGGTCTGGGACCCCCAAACTGACACATCTTACATGTTCCCAGGTGATGCTGATGCAATGGGTCTGGGGGCCACACTTTGGGAACCACTGTTGTAGAGGACACAGGTCTTGGCCCTGAGAGGTATTGCTGGTGAAGTGGAAAGAGTGTGAGTCCAGGAAGTGGAGGACCTGGATTCCGGTCCTGGCTTTGCCATGACTCATGCACAGACTGTGGCCTCGGGTGAGCATGTGCCCTCTCTGAGCTCAGTGTTTTTGTCCATTATCTGGGGGTAAGATGGACTATTTACCTATCTTCAAGGTTTGAGTGGGATAATCAGTAATACATTTCATTTGGAATTTGCCAGGTACTGAACGTTCTCCAAGGATCACAGTAAACTGTGGAAAATTCTGAAGGAGATGGGAATACCAATACCAGACCACCTGACCTGCCTCTTGAGAAACCTGTATGCAGGTCAGCAAGCAACAGTTAGAACTGGACATGGAACAACAGACTGGTTCCAAATAGGAAAAGGAGTACGTCAAGGCTGTATATTGTCACCCTGCTTATTTAACTTATATGCATAGTACATCATGAGAAACGCTGGTCTGGAAGAAGCACAAGCTGGAATCAAGATTGCCGGGAGAAATATCAATAACCTCAGATATGCAGATGACACCACCCTCATGGCAGAAAGTGAAGAGGAACTAAAAAGCCTCTTGATGAAAGTGAAAGAGGAGAGTGAAAAAGTTGGCTTAAAGCTTAACATTCAGAAAACTAAGATCATGGCATCTGGTCCCATCACCTCATGGGAAATAGATGGGGAGACAGTGGAAACAGTGGCAGACTTCATTTTTTTGGGCTCCAAAATCACTGCAGATGGTGACTGCAGCCATGAAATTAAAAGACGCTTACTCCTTGGAAGGAAAGTTATGACCAACCTAGATAGCATTTTAAAAAGCAGAGACATTACTTTGCCAACAAAGGTCCGTCTGGTCAAGGCTATGGTTTTTCCAGTGGTCATGTATGGCTGTGAGAGTTGGACTGTGAAGAAAGCTGAACGCTAAAAAATTGATGCTTTTGAATTGTGGCGTTGGAGAAGACTCTTGAGAGCCCCTTGGACTGCAAGGAGATCCAACCAGTCCACCCCGAAGGAGATCAGTCCTGGGTATTCATTGGAAGGACTGATGCTGAAGCTGAAACTCCAATACTTTGGCCACCTCATGCGAAGAGTTGACTCATTGGAAAAGACCCTGATGCTGGGAGGGATTGGGGTCAGGAGGAGAAGAGGACGATAGAGGATGAGATGGCTGAATGGCATCACTGACTCGATGGGCATGAGTTTGAATAAACTCCAGGAGTTTGTGATGGTCAGGGAGGCCTGGCGTGCTGCAATTCATGGGGTCGCAAAGAGTCAGACACGACTGAGTGACTGAACTGAACTGAACGTTCTCCATGCATACTTTTGATTATTTTTCTCAACATTTCTGTGAAGTAGGTCCTCTTATTCTTATAGGCTCAGAGAATGAAGTTTAGGCAGCTTCAGTACCTTGTTAGGAGTGTTGAGTCAGAGGCTGTTCTGGCCAACCTCAGAGTTCAAGCTGTCAACCACTGAGCTATCCTTAACCCTCAGTTGGAAACCCTGTAAGCACTAAGACCTGCCAAGCAGTATCTAGCTGTGGTTTTTCTGAGTGGTGAGCAGGGCTTGATGTAAGGGATACCTGGTGGGCGAATCACTCTGCAACAGTGAGTAAACCCCAATTAATTCAAGTCTGGGCAGATCGGGAGGGGTTCCAAGAGAAAACACAACCAAACACATCAATCACTCAGTAACTCTGTTTGAGAACGGGCCACTCAGTTAAGACGTAGGCATTAATTAGGGGGAAAAAGGAGCAGAACAAACAGCCGGCAGGAAGACCAGAGGCCTCTGTAACAGGCTGACTGAAGCCCAGGAAAGCTGCCTCCTGGGAACCTGGCAGCAGATCACAAAAGCTGGCAACAATTCATAAAGTCAAAGCAGCCATCTTGGGGAAAGGGCTCTTTGAAGCAAGAAAAAAATGCTTATGAGAGACATCAGGAAAAGTCATCCAGTGGGACCCAATATGTGCAAATCAGAAACCATGAGCTGAGGTGCTACTCAGGGGAACTTGCAGAGTTAAGGAGCCTATAATCAAAGGTTCTGCACCTCGAACCAGGAAGCCCTGGAGAGATGAGTGTCTTTGGGTCACTGGGAACAAGACCCCATGTTCATGGCTGAGTGAGTGGGACAGGTGATCCCTGATCATTGCAGCTCTTAGATCCAGGGGTGACCTTGAAGCTGGATCCATGCTTTAAAGGTCTACTAGATTTCTTTCCCCAGGCAAGCAGTTGTTTGGGTAGGGGTACAATGAATGAAAAAAAAATTGATTATCAGAAAGAATTTGATAACGTTTCATGCTGAATTTTATTAGAAGAAAATTTGTTATAACTTTTACACATGGGTAGGAATGTTGTGTCATTTACATATGGAGATTTCCATGGACAGAGGAGCCTGGTGGGCTGCAATCCATGGGGTAGCAGAGAAGGGCACGACTGAGTGACTAACACTCTGACTTTTCACAGGAATATTGTGTAACAAACTTGTTGTTTAGTTGCTAAGTCGTGTCCAACTCTTTGTGAACCCCTGGAGTGTAGCCCGCCAGGCTCCTCTGTCCATGGGATTTCCCAGGCAAGAATACTGGAATGGGTTGCTGTGTCCTTCTCCAGGGTGTCTTCCTGACCCAGGGATCTGATCTACGTCTCCTTCATTGCAGGCAGATTCTTTACCTTGGAACCACGAGGGAAACCTAAACTACTTTATGATAAAAAGGAAATGGGATTGTGTGAGGGGTCTGATAAGGCAACGGATGCCTAAAAAGTGCTTTGAAATCTGTAACTGTTATTCATTGGAATAAAGGCATCACAAAAATTCAGATCATTTTCTGAATGAAGAGTTATGAAAAATGACCTTACTCAGTAATTGCAACAATTATAAGAGTTTTATTTGATCTGGTAGGAGAAGCAAGAATCCATATGTATCTTAGGAGTTAAGATGCTTAGCCTCTGGTAATGATGAAATGGGGCCATGTGAATAGGCAGAAAAATAGAAGATGACCTTTGAGGTGGACAAGATCATGAGGTGTTTAGCAGCAAGTAACCCAAACAACAGACGAACTGGTTGGCTCTGACCTAATGGGTACTGTAGGGGAGCAAAGTTTCCCACCCCCGAAAGTCTGGCAGGCAGATTATTTTGAGCTGAAAACAATCAATGCCCAAAGACTCAGGAAGAAACTTGAACTTTCTCCCTAACTGCCTAAAAGATTTAGATAGAGGACCTATTCCTGAAATAGAGCTAATACCAGAGACCTGGCTAGGTGTGGTGGGGGAAACAGCAGGGCTTACAGACCAGAGTCCACTCCATCCATTGTCTCTGTGGTGGCCCAGCAAACATTTATTTACGACATTTGCTTTTCCATTTTCAAGTGAATGGCCTTCTTGTCCTTTGAAGTCCCAAACCACTAAACCCAATATACATTTTTGTCTTTGATTAAAGACAGTTTTTAAAATGAGGACTTTAGCTATTTTGGTGAGTTACTCTGTTTTCTTGGGTCTCTACCATGTACACATTATTAAACTTTCATTTGATTTTCTTCTGTTAATGTATCTCCTGTCAATTTAATTCTTAGACTAGCCAGAAGAACCTAAAAGGATAGGAAAATTTCTTTCTCCCTGACAGTATAAACCAGAGAAGAATTTTGGTCTTTGCAGCCTGTTTGTCTCCTGTGATGAGAGTTTGGTCAAGATAGACAACAAAGTACTTAAAATAACTAGATCCTTAGAACTTAGGAGCCATGGCAATAATGTAGTTTATTGATTAATTTTATATGTGAGAAACTGAGGTCCAGAGAGCTAAGTGGCTAACCCCATAACTAATTAGAGAATGCATTGTATTTAAGATGGAAAACATTAGTCTTACCTTTCATGAAACTAAGGTATCTGATTAAGGCCACCTTAAAAAGTGTGGGAGATTTCTAGAACATTTTTAGTTTGATGAGATGGAAAGTTGATCAAATGCTCCTACAGAATGCCAGATTGCATTGCTGTAAAAAGACAAATCATTGGGACAGATAGATACCTCATGACTAGTATGATTTTCCAAATAATCTTATATAAGTGATTTCTAATAAATCATACAGACAGGACTTCACAGTGAAATCACAAATGACTTTAAAACAAGCATAATGATGACAGCCCAAACATCTGTTAGTTTTGAGAGTAAATCTCCCAATTTTGGAACTGGCATTTAACCATCAGGAGATGGGGCTTGATAGAACTTCAGAGGATTTCTAGATAAACAACAGAACATCTAACTCCTTGGCCCCTGTGTTAATTAGAAGCAACTGACATCAGGGCTATGGTCTGTCTCTAGTTTCATGTGTACTTACATGTACCTGGTTTGACCACACACACACAAAGTAGATGACAGAGGACAGAGAGCTTGGCACTCTAGCATGTGTTATTGGTGATGATTGCCCTCTGTGACTTAACTTCCAGCTTTTGACTCTCAACACTTGTCTGAATCTTCCTGCTGTAGCTGATTTCCCAGGCACATGAATGTCTGAATCAAGCTCTTCATTGGCTCTCTCCAGCTCACTGTATCATCTTTGAACTCCACCACTAGAGATCTGGACTCATACCTCAGCTCTGCTCTCAGTTGGACATTTGGTCTTTATCTCTTCTGTCAAACCCAGCCCTGCATTCGGTAATTTCCTATTATCTTTATTTATTCAATCACTTTAATTTCACACTTAAAACTTTCTGCATTTTCCTGTGGAATTTCACAGAATTCTTTCCAAATGTGGTTTTTAAAACCTTAACTCTTCATTAGGACTGTGTAAGAGCAGGCTATGTCAGAAGCCAGTGTGAAAACCTTTGGAACAAATAAGTAGCAATTGTGCGTGCATGCTAAGTTGTTTCAGTCATGTCCAATTCTTTACAACCCTATAGACTGTAGTCTGCCAAACTCCTCTGTCCATGGGATTCAACAGGCAAGAATACTAGAGTGGAGGAGCCATGTCCTCCTCCTGGAGATCCTCCTGACCCAGGGATCGAACCTATGTCTCTTACACCTTTTGCACTGGAGGTGAGTTCTTTACCACTGGTGCCACCTAGTCAATCAGTAAGCACATCACTCCCCACAGGGCAAAGAGTCGAGGTTAGGAAGGCAGTGAAGTGAGGCAAGTTGACCTCTTCTGACGGGAAGGACAGGAGTGACATGGGCACATGGGGGCCATGTGTGACCAAGACTCTTCTGGTCTCTGAAGTGATGAGATATAGAAACTCCAAAGGCCCAGAGATGTGATAGGGCTGAAATAATAGGGCTTTTATTTACTCTAGAGCAAAGCAGTAACAGTACTATTCTTTTAATTGCACTTTAAAGGTAAAGTACAAGAAAGACCCCACTATTTTGATACCTGGTGATGTCACTGAAAGTTCCAGGACCAACTCCAAGAAGATTGAAGGTGAGTTAGAAAATTGCATTCTGGGATTTCCTTGGTGGTCCACTGGTTACATGTATTTTCAAGATGGTGGAGAAGAAGGACATGCACTAATCTGCTGCTGTAACACCAAAATTGCAACTGGCTGCTGAACATCCATTGACAGGAGGATGTTGGAACCTACCAAAAAAAGATTCCCCATGTCCAAGGACAAAGGAGAGACGGCAATGCGATAGTAGGAGGGGTGCAGTCACATTAAAATCAAATCCCATACCCGCCAGAGACTCTGGGAGGGCACAAACACAACCTTGTGTGCACCAGGACCCAAGGCAAAAGAGCAATGACCCCACAAGAGACTGAGCCAGACCTGCCTGTGAGTGTCTGAGGGTCTCCTGCAGACACATGGGTTAGTAGTGGTCTGCTGTGAGGACAGGGGCATTGGCAGCAGCAGTCCTGGGAGGTGTGGCATATTGGCATAAGTCCTCTTGGAGGAGGTCATTATTAGCCCTCCCATAAGAGCCTGTAGCATCACCAACTCAATGGACATGAGTTTGAGCAAAATCTCAGGAGAAAGTGGGAAGGAAGGAAGGCCAAGGAAGCCTGGCCTGCTACAATCCATGGGGTCACAAAAAGTCAAATATGACTTAGAACCTGAGCAACAACCAGTGGTTAAGAATCCGCCTTCCAATGCAAACGAAGTGGTTTGATGCCTGGTTGAGGAACTAAGATCCCACATGCCATGGGGCAGCTAAGCCCGTGCACCTCAACTACTGAGCCTGAGCTCTAGAGCCCTTGAGCTGCAACTAGAGAAAAGCCCATGAGCTGCAATGAAGATCCCACATACTGCAACTAAGACCTAATACAGCCAAATAAATAAATAGATAAATGAATAAATATTAAAAAAAGGAAAGAAAGAAAATTGCTTTACTGCTCAAACCTGAGAAGCTCAAAGACTGGCTTCAGTTCAGTTCAGTCGCTCAGTCGTGTCTGACTCTTTGCGACCCCATGAATCGCAGCACGCCAGGCCTCCCTGTCCATCACAAACTCCTGGAGTTTACTCAAACTCATGCCCATCGAGTTGGTGATGCCATTCAGCCATCTCATCCTCTGTTGTCCCCTTCTCCTTCTGCCCTCAATCCCTCCCAGCATCAGGGTCTTTTCCAATGAGTCAACTCTTCGCATGAGGTGGCCAAAGTATTGAAGTTTCAGCTTCAGCATCAGTCCTTCCAATGAACATCCAGGACTTATCTCCTTCAGGATGGACTGGTTGGATCTCCTTGCAGTCCAAGGGACTCTCAAGAGTCTTCTCCAACGCCACAGTTCAAAAGCATCAATTTTTCAGCGCTCAGCTTTCTTCACAGTCCAACTCTCACAGCCATACATGACCACTGGAAAAACCATAGCCTTGACCAGACGGACCTTTGTTGGCAAAGTAATGTCTCTGCTTTTTATTTATTTATTTATTTATTTTTTTGTCTCTGCTTTTTAAAATGCTATCTAGGTTGGTCATAACTTTCCTTCCAAGGAGTAAGCGTCTTTTAATTTCATGGCTGCAGTCACCATCTGCAGTGATTTTGGAGCCCAAAAAAATAAAGTCTGACACTGTTTCCACTGTCTCCCCATCTATTTCCCATGAGGTGATGGGACCAGATGCCATGATCTTAGTTTCTGAATGTTGAGCTTTAAGCCAACTTTTTCACTCTCCTCTTTCACTTTCATCAAGAGGCTTTTTAGTTCCTCTTCACTTTCTGCCATGAGGGTGGTGTCATCTGCATATCTGAAGTTATTGATATTTCTCCCGGCAATCTTAATTCTAGCTTGTGCTTCTTCCAGACCAGCGTTTCTCATGATGTACTATGCATATAAGTTAAATAAGCAGGGTGACAATATACAGCCTTGACGTACTCCTTTTCCTATTTGGAACCAGTCTGTTGTTCCATGTCCAGTTCTAACTGTTGCTTGCTGACCTGCATACAGGTTTCTCAAGAGGCAGGTCAGGTGGTCTGGTATTGGTATTCCCATCTCCTTCAGAATTTTCCACAGTTTATTGTGATCCACACAGTCAAAGGCTTTGGCATAGTCAACAAAGCAGAAATAGATGTTTTTCTGGAACTCTCTTGCTTTTTCAATGATCCAGCAGATATTGGCAATTTGATCTCTGGTTCCTCTGGCTTTTCTAAATCCAGCTTGAATATCTGGAAGTTCTCGGTTCACATATTGCTGAATCCTGGCTTGGAGAATTTTGAGCTTTACTTTACTAGCGTGTGAGATGAGTGCAATTGTGCGGTAGTTTGAGCATTCTTTGGGATTGCCTTTCTTGGCTTAGGCTGTGATAAATAGCAATGAAGGAACAGTGGTTCAGAGGCTTTATGCTCATATGTCTTTAAATCTTAGGCTAAATAAAATGCTTTCTTTGTACTGGTTAAGTATTTGTCACTATACTCTTTTACTGAAAAGCAGTGTTGAACTCTTGGTGTAGGGGAGAGCAGGCTGGTATTCGGCTCAGCTAACCCTGTGGATGGGAAGCTGGGGTCTGATGAGCCTGCCTCTGTCACTCAGGTGGCACTGCCCAACCACAGGTGCCCACAGCACTTCCATTGCCAGCATCACAGTCCAGGAAATAGTCACAACAAAGGCCACGGTACTTAAAGGCAGAAAGGGACATGTATATTGGGGGATAAAAGCTTGAGAAGGTGGCAAGTGTGTGTTCCTTTCATCATGATCTATTTAACACAAAATAGTGCTTTTGGCAATATTTTCCCCAAAAATGAAAGCTTTGGATTTCAAATGGGGTTATTTGCCTTTCATCTGTTTTCTCTACTGTTCTATTTTCTGATCCATTACTTTCATCTTGGAAACCTGTCATTGTATCTCTTGTATCAATGTAACTATCATTCAAGAAGCTTTTTCCGCTCTGGGTCAGAGTGTTTAATATCAGGCAATTTAAATGATTTTTTGTGTATTGACCTCAATATTTGAGAGTCATGCAAGATGTACTGTGAAGTCAAATGTTCAAAAATAATGAGTACCTCTATTTGATGTTTTCTTCCCCCAGATGAGCACAACAGTCGAGAATCCTAAGGGATTGTATGGGAAACTGGAAAAGGTGGTAAGTACCCAAGGCTGGGCTGCTGAGGAAGAGAGCAGGAGACAGGCTGGAGAGATAGGACTGAATAAGACAAATATGTGCTCAAGCTCATAGAGAGGAGACCTGGAGCATTTTTCTCTCTTTCCTGGTGAGAGGAGGAGCATGGCTGGCCCTGGCTGGTTGCAGGGGCTCAGATGAAGGAGACAAGTTGGGACAAGAGGGTGGGTGCTATAGCTGGAAGGTGAGCAGTGGGCAGGAAGCCGGAGTCAGCCTGGGCTGTCTCGTGTGGATACATCACAGCAAGAAGGGGCTGTAGGGGAGGGAGAGAGCACACGGGAGAGAGCTGAGCAGATTCTGAAAGCTTGACTTGGTCTGGGTTATAGACTCCTACAGAGGCAAAAATGTTTTTGATGAAGCATCCTTCTAAAGACTTTGATTAACCAATTTAAACATTAATGGAACTTTCCCTTGGAGTAGCGATGTAGGTTGTAGGAACCCAGAGCATAAACCTTGGTGTCCCACCGAAGGGACTGATCTCCCTGCCATCCAAGTGTTAACCAGACCTGACCCTGCTTAGTTTCTGAGATCATATCAGATTGGGCACGTTCAGGGTGTTATGGCCGTAGACAGGACTGATCACCCAGTCTGCCTGGTGAGATGATTGGTCAGAGTGAACAAGGCATTAGAAGGAGTGTTACAGCAATGGGACAGACCAGGAAAGGGGCATGGCCTTTATTGGGAGAGCTCCTTTCATGCTAACCATGGCTGGTGCAGTTATATGAAGAGACCCATTCTCAGAGAGTTTTGAGACTTCCCCAAGGTTGTCAGTATTGGAGCTTGAGTTCAAACTCTGGTCTGTGGACTGGAGAGCCACTCTCTTTGCACATGGCCACACTGGCTTAGAGTTAGGACCCTTGGTCTTGAATCTCGGCTCTGCCAGTTACTAGCTGTGTGAACCTGAGTGAGTTATGTAATCTTTGGAGCCTTAGCTGCATCATCTGATGAATAAAGATGTCAGGATTATAGGGAAGATGAAATAAAAATTCATTCATAGGGCTTAGCACAATGAATGCCTGGCATGGTAAGTGTTCAAAACACATAGCTGACTATTGATTCTGTGTATAAAATAGATAACTATAAGAACCTATATAAAGCACAGGGGACTCTACACAGTGCTCTGTGGTGACCTAAATGGGAAGGAAATCCAAAAAAGAGGGGATATATGTATGCATATAGCTGATTCACTTTGCTATATAGTAGAAACTAACACAGCATTGTAAAGCAACTATACTCCAAAAAAAATTAAAAAAAACGACAACAGGTTAGCTGCAAGTAGCCCAGTATTCAGAGAAGAGAGAGTGTCAAGAAGCCTCCATGGGGGAGGGGAGGCTTGAATCAGACCTGAGCAAAGGGATGAGGCGTGACAGAAATAAGCTCAGAGGAGGAAAGTGGGGTGAGCCCGCCATGAGTGTGTCATGAAGGAGTAAGGGGAGAACGGATGAGGAGGAAACAGTAAGGTAGGAAAAAGGCTAGTGTTTGCAGGTTGGTTGGTTGGTTGGTTGATTGCCTGCTTTAAACTTTCAGGTCAAATAGTGTAACAAGGCTGGCTGGGAGTGGGGAGCGGTCTGCCTGCCTCCCTGGGAAGACCAGGGTGGCATTGCAAGCCTGCCACAAGTCTCTGTGCATCCTGAGAGAAAGGGTAAAGGACGCTGGGAGGTGTGTCCATGTGTATAATAATCAAAGATGTGAAGGAGCGTGGTGTGGGTGAGGGGTGATGTTTCTAGACGAGTTCTGCCATGCTCTTGGTGGGTTAGAAACTGTAATTATCAACTTTCCTTACTTTTCTGTCTTCTCTCACACACACAAAACAGACTAGCACAGGGCCTGCTCAGACATATATTTAAAAACCAGGTGTCTTGGGGGTTGTGTGCCCTCGATCTTCTGGCTTTGCTTGTTTGGCTTGTGAAGAGGTGTTGACCCAACATACTCAACGCTTTCTCTCTTGACCCAGTGGTGACACCTGCTCAGGCCCCCAGGGAACCTCAGTCTGGAAGTCTGCCCTTTGCTCTCTGTCTTCCCTGGTTACCTTGTTGGCAAGCAGTAGAGAGGAACCAGCTCTTTGGAGCCAGGGTCTGGCTTCTGTCCCTCTCCCCGAACTGTCTGGTTGTAGGGAGAGCACAGACAGCTTTCTGTGACCCGCTGAGTCACACTGACACGCCCCTTAATACTTCAGAGTCCACTCATGTCTGTGATTAGTCCTCACCACTCAGGAGGCAGGACAGGGACTAGAGACCAGTGTTCGCAGGGACTAAGCCCTTTCCCCAGTCTGACGCTGGCACTCAGACTCGGGCTCCGCCAGCCTTCTTTGTACTCAGCTAGCGGCTGTAGGACCTGGAGTAAATGATAAGGGATTTCCCTCCCGTCTCCGTCGTCCACAGAAGATGAGAACAAAGCAGGCAGACAGGGAGGCCCTTTATCACAGTGGGTCTCATCTATCCCTGGGGGACAAATGGTCCCTGGTTTCCATCCTCCATAACCTGGGGCTACTCCAGTGGAGTCCCTGCTGGGAAGGAGGGCTTGGAATCAACTTTTTGGATTCTCCTGCAGTGTTCTGGGGGTTTCCCTGGTGGCTCAGAGGTTAAAGCATCTGCCTGCAATGCAGGAGACCTGGGTTCGATCCCTGGGTCAGGAGGATCCCCTGGAGGAGGAAATGGCAACCCACTCCAATATTCTTGTCTGGAGAGTCCCATGGACGGAGGAGCCTGAGGGAATAATTGAAGAGCTGTGCAAGTGCTGAGTACCATGAATGACTCCATGGACCTCTCTTGGCAGGCAGGACCCGGCAGAGGAGCAGAGCTTGGTCCTTGAAGTGGTTCTGTAGGCCCAGTCCCTCTGCCTGGGCCTGCAGAGGCCAGAGCTTAGCCAGTGGGCTTCCTTCAGATTGCCTGGGAGGGGAGGATAATGTGGGAGGCCTCTGAGCCAGGTTGCACCCCTCTCACAAAGGAGGGGAAGCCAAGAGCTGCCAGGCAGGTGAGAAAACCAAATTGGCGATTACCCTGCTCCACAGAGCCTTACTTCTAAGGCACGGGCTTGGGTTCATCTGAAGCCGTGAATTCCGTGAATTCCTGCACGGCCTGGGCTCTCTCCTCTTGTGCTTAGAATTGATTTGTCTGAGTGGGGACAGAACAGGGAGGGATATTTCTTTCTTTGGTGTTGGTCTGGGATCCACTCAGGGAAGAAATGTGTGCATATGTGTGTGTGTGCGTGTGTGTGTGTGATTGTGAATGCATGTGTATGTGCACATGTGTGTATGAACCAATGGAATGGATTATAGATGATGTAGAAAGTGGACCAGTGATAACAACTCATAAAGAGTTTAGGATAAACTCTTATCCTAACTCAAAAAGCCTTTACGATAAACACGAAATGTGATCTTGTTTTGTGGGATGGGTTGGAGCCAGAAGGACCCCTCTCTTGGACCTAGATGTTTATCCACTTATTTAATCGTGTTAAAACACTCATCAGCATTTATCTAGCACCAACTATATACCATGCACTATGCACAGATGGAGGAGGAAATGGCAACCCACTCCACAATTTTTGCCTGAAAAATCCCAGGGACAGAGGAGCCTGGCAGGCCACAGTTCATGGGGTCGCAAAGAGTCAGACACGACTGAGCACCTGAGCACACATGCACAGATCAGGGCTTCCCAGGTGGCGCTTGTGGTATAGAACCTGTCTGCCAATGCAGGAGACATTCGAGATGCAGTTTCAATCTCTGGATTGGGAAGATCCCCTGGAGGAGGGCATAGCAACCCACTCCACAGTTCTTGCCTGGAAAATCCCGGGGACAGAGGAGCCTGGCGGGCCACAGTCCATGGGGTCACAAAGAGTTAGACATGACTGAGCGACTTAGCACAGCACACATGCACAGATTGGACTAAGATCCAGCCTCTTCCTGTCTTCGAAGTGCTCACACTCTTATAGGGAAGGTGGAAACATTAGCAAGTAGGCAAAAAATATGTAATAAAATACAGTGTGATACATGCCAGAAATAGGTAAAGAGATGATAGAAGCAAAGAGGCGGAGGAATCCATCTCTGGGGGCAGAAGGATGAGATTTGGCATGCAGCTTGGATGAGGTGTGGGTGTCAGTTGGGTACGAGAGGGGATGCAAGGCCAGCATAGTACTTTCTGGGACTCCCAGGAGCAGGCCTGGGTACTAAGGGGGAAACAGTGGCAGGTAGGTGTGGATGGGTGGACGGAGCAGGGTGTGAAAGTTTTAAGGAGAGGCAGAATCTGGAATTTAAAGGGAATTTGGACCAGGGAGAGGAGGAGGCATCCTAAGAAGGTCGGTTAGTGTGAGTGAAGTGCGGAGGCTCAGCTGAGAGGGGAGCTCTTCACTTCAGCGCACAGGGAGCGGGAAGTAACCTCTCTTTGGCAGCAGGGACCACCTCATTCTCTGCACCCGAGTGTTGCCCCTTCACTCACATCTGGTGTCTGCACATCTGTGAAGCAAGTCTTGCTGGCTTGCTTGCTTCCACTGTAACCAGCCTGTGCACCAGCCCCAAACACAGCTCCCTTAAGCATTATGCTGCAGTCACTCCTTTGTTTAAGAGCTTTGATGCTCCCTGTTTCAGAGAAGCACCCATCTGGCCCATTGCCCTTTTACAGATGAGAAAAGCAAGGCCCAAGAGGCTAGATGAGACCGCTGTTCTCCAAGCCTTTTGGTGCTTGGTCCTCCTATTCTTTGTCTGACTCCTTCCCTCTCTCAGATGATGGTCCTGTTTCCCCCAGCTCTCTAGTCTGGGACCCTATTATTTCTCAGCTCCACAGCTTCTCCAGACCCTCCCTGGGAGACACAGAGATAAGGCAGAAAATAAATCTGATGTACTCAGCTGTCAGTCACTTTGAGTTTGTAGTTTTCGTGTCCTTAGAGACAGAAGTTAAGTGTTTGTGGGCCAAGGTCCTGGGAGCTGAGTGTCTTCAGCTATTGTAGAGCCAGTTAAGTGGTGCTCATTAGGAGTTGGGAAGACTTCCAGAGCAGACTTCTGGGCTTCCCTGGTAGATAAGATGGTTAAGAAACTGCCTGCCGTGCAGGAGACGCAAGTTTAATCGCTGGGTCAGGAAGATCCCGTGGAGAAGGGAATGGCAACCCATTCCAGTATTCTTGCCTGGAGAATTCCATGGAGAGAGGAGCCTGGGGGGCTACAGAACATGGGGTTGCAAAGAACCAGATATGACTGAGCGACTAACACTTTACTTTAAGTGGTGCTCATTAGGAGTTGGAAGGACTTCTTGGAGCAGGCCTCAAGGGGCTGCACTCAGATACCTATTGGTGAGCTTGGAAGCAGAGAGGCAGGACCTCCACGGCCCTGCAGGGGAGGCCTTAGGATGAAACTCTTCTTAGGAAAAAGGGAGAGGCTATGCCTCACTGTTGTTCTGATCTTAGAGGAGCTTGTCCAGGGCTGCGGGGACCTATAAGGAAAGGAGAAAGCATGCTGCTTGCACGGGGACCCGCAAGGCCCCACAATAACTGTCCCTCCCCAGTGAGTAAACGGAGAAGAAATTGGGCCAGTTCAGGCATCCTTGGGAAAGGGGTGGGTTTTCCAATTCCTTCCTGTGACGTCTGTAGACGCGGCCAGAACTCTGTGTGCAGAACACAGGCTGGTTTCCTACCTCAAAATGGGCCAAGCCCAATTTGGGGGAATGTTTATTTGTTTTCTCATAAATAAAAAATCTATTTATCTGACTTGAGGGGATACGAAACACCTGTTTGCTGATGGACTCTCCATGTTTATTTTTTCCATTTTTTAGGAACGGGTGGGACTTCCTGCAGAAACTGCTTTTTTTTCCTGAAAACGTGGACCATGCCTGGGACTTGTTATGTCTTTTTATCTTTTATTTGGTTTAATGTGTGCATGTATTTATTGTTAAATCTCTAAAAGAGGCCCTCAAAGGGAAAAAAACAATGAAGCCAGTTCTCTAAAAGCTTTGAGAAGGTGGCTTTACTGAAACTTAGTGAAGGACTAAAATACAACCTCACCAGGAAATACTCGCCTCCTCAGTGGGTATCATCCAAATCTGGGTCCAGGAAGACACTTTCTGTCACTTCCTGCTCACTAGGATAGGTCAAAGGTCAGCCTCTAGAGTGTGACAAAGCTTGCCAGTAGTCTTCTTGTGCTAAGAGGGACCTGTCCCACCTCATGTCTACTAGGCCATTAGCTTTTAGTGATCAAAAGCTATTTTTTTTTTGCCAACAAAACAAGAAAATACATATCTCACCTGAAAAATATGAAGCAATCCCCCATCCCTCCTTTTAGAACATTTTGCATTCATAGCCAAAGGGAGATTTATAGCCTTTTCAACATTCTATAATCTATTACCTTTCCTCTTAAAAATAATATAGCGTGGACGTAAGGATCTGAGTGATGTTACTGATAGCAGGCGTTGGGGTTGAGCTAATGTATAACTTAATCCATCTCCTAAAGACCAGGGAGAGGGTTGACATGGGGCCCCTTTCAGAAGGTGCTGGAACCTCCTTTATTCCTCATTCTATTGAGGCACTGGAGTGAAGGACAGGGACAGGATGGTTCTCTGTGTGTAATTCCTGGGACATAAGTGTGACCCAGATTCTACTGGGAAGAGCTTGGAAATGGGGAATCTTTGGTTTCTGAGTTTTTGCTCTGATGGAAAGCTGGTCTAAAAGCTGAAAGCATCTAAGACAGAGGGTTTAGACTAGGTGGAAAAACCTCACATTTGACTTATTCTTTGAAAGATGTCATCCCAGATGTTACAACTTGGAGGAAAGAGCCCGGGATGAGGACAATCTCTGCTATATGATAACAACGACATACACATGGATTAGTGTATATAAAATACAAAGGACAGTTGGAGTGGTTCTCATTGTTTTCCTTCATTAGCCTAGGTTATGCTTTAATCACACCAAGTGGAGGATGTGGTAGAGAGCTTCAGCTGTTGTTTTAAAGATAGCAAATGTCTGTCTTGCCCAGAGAAGTCCATTTCCAAACTTCAAAGGTCGGTGTTTGAACTTTACATTGACTTAGTTCTTCCTGACAACCCCATTTAAAATTTTATTCTTCTTTTAAGAGGCATGGCATGAGATACACAGGTGCAAGTTTTTCTCCAGAATTTTCCCTGTCTCTGTAGTATTAAAAATCTGAAATAGGTGATTATTATTATTATTTTTTAAAGCTCTCCAGCTACTGGGAACAGCAAGGACTTTTGCCATTTAATTTTGGTTACTATCATGATAATTTTTGTTACTAGCTCATGAAAATGTATTTCTTAGTCCTCCAGTTACAGATGCTCCTGATCAGAAAAAGCATAAGTTTATAAGTTCCCTGTGCTCTAGTAGCGTATAATTTAAGAGCAACAACATGGCATGTATACAGAGAGATGTGGAGACAATACCCAAAGAACCAGCATCAGTGGCAGGATGGAGACATGGGCTTTGGTCCAGGAAGGAGAGGAAAAGGAATTGTGTGAGTTATGGAGGCAGATAGGTGTTTAGGTGCAAGATAAAATCCCCATCTTATGCGCAGTTTGGTCAAATTTATGTGGAGAAAATGACCAAGCCAGTGTGTTAAGACCTTTTGATTACCAAACAAAATTATCTGGCTAGTTTGGTAAGTAAAGATAATAACAATAAGGTGACTGATCACAAAATAACAAGGCCTTAGTCAAAGAAAGGTAAGAGAAGACAGCTTTGATGGTCTCATCTACCACGTGTGGGAAGGGGATAGTCCAGTGCACCTCTAGGTTGTGTTGTGTTCAAATATCCTGTAATATTGCTTGTATGTGGAATCTAGAAAAATGATACATACAAGCTTATTTGCAAAGCAGAGATAGAGACCCAGACATAGAGAACAGATTTTTGGATACCAAGGGGGGGAAAAGGGGTGGGATAAATTGGGAGATTGGGATTGACATATATACACTATTGATACTATGCATAAAATAACTGAGAACCTGAGGTCCTATTGTGTAACACAGGGAAATCTACTTGGTGCTCTCCGGAGACCTAAATGGGAAGGAGATCCAAAAAAGAGGGGATATATGTATATGCATAACTGATTTACTTTGAGTACAGCCGAGGCTAACACAGCGTTGTGAAGCAACTATATTCCAATAAAAATTAAAACAAAACAAAACAAAAAACTCTGGTTGCCTTGTAGGCATTCCCGCTATCCATGGATAAGCCTGAAAAAGGATTAGAATTGGCCACGCTCTGAAGCCCGAGGCTGCTCAGCGCATCTGGTGATGAGCCTCTGGGGTCCTTTGATAGGACTCAGATGCTGAGAAAAGAGGTGTCACGCCTGGGTGTCACCTCTGCTGGAGACTCGTTTCCACCTAGCTCTGTGCCCTTGGGTGTGCCACTTGACCTCCTTGGTTTCTGTTTCCTTATTAGTAAAGTGAGTGAGTTGAACTAGATATTCTCCAGGATCCCTTCTAATTTTCCAATTTTATGAATCTGGTGTACTTGAAAAAAAATGTATCCTTCAGTTGGGAAAACTGCAATGGTGAAGCCCTAAAAAAACAGAGGATCTCTTGTTTTTTTCAATTTGTTCTGCTTTTGTGAACATGGAGGGGAAAACTTTGCAAACTAGTGCTTGGGGGAGAAAAGAGAAAGAAGACACTCCTCTGAGGCTAAGAGGTGGGGGCAGATCCCCTGCATGGACAGCAGTTCTTCAGGCCCACGGAGCCGGGGTGTGAGGCGGGTGTGGGCGTATGCGGGGTGGGGGTGTGTGGGGTGGGGTGGGGGCAGGGGGTAGGGGGAATCCGTGGTTGTGATGCTTGTGCTCCTGCAGTCTTCCCAGGACAGGGGGATTGCTCCAAGGCTCTACTGCACCCCTCCCCAGCCCCTCCCTCCAGGGAACCTCTGGGCTGCCTCAGGGCAAATGTGCCCTGTCCATGCTATGGCTTCAGGTTTATCTCAGTGCTGGAGGGCTGCCTGCTTCTTGCACGTCTGCCTGGAAACCTCATTTTTTCCCCATGATTATCAAAGCAATACACACCACTTCAGAAGAGTAGGAAGGTACAGAAAAGTGTTAAGAAGCATGAGAACAAAATCAGCTATAATCCTGCCACCCAGAGCTATTTGCATTAAGTGCCTTTTCTTCAAATGTTTTTTTTTTCCTTAACACAAGTGCACAGATTTTGTAGCCTGCTTTTTTTCTGCTCAACCTCATGGCATGTTTCCATGTCATTAAGTATATCTGGGCCTACTTCATCTCCCACTGCTCCCCAGTGCTGACCCTCTTCTCTTGGTAGTCCTGACCAGGTCAGGGCATTCCAATCTCCGTTCTTTCGCTCATGCAATAGAATGAAAGGTAGCCACCCTCCATTCATTTTCAGTCCTGTAGTTCTTTAGGGTGCTATATTCTCCATGAAGCCTTCCAGGACACCCTGGAGGGCCCTGAATGTTCCTCCATCCCTGATACCCCTCCCCTTCCCTGGGCTTTGGACTGTGCCTCTGGTCCTTCACATGTGCTACTCTGAACAGTAACACCTCTTTTTATGTGAATGCCCCTTAGCCAGTATTGTGATGGGAAATATCTAACAACTGAGTCACTGGAAAAAATTTATGTGTATATATACATATATAATTTGTTATATAATTTTTTATCATCAAAGATACTCATTATACAATTTGAAAATAATATAATGTAAAACATCCAATACTCTTTATTGTAAACTTCGCATAATTAATTGATTCTTACAGAACGTTCTTGTCAATATTCACTGAGCTTTTATATTGCTAGCAAACCCATGGTTGAAAATGATGAACATGGATAATTCAGATATGAGTGTTAGTTGATATTGTCACATACATGGAGTAGGACAAAAATTAAACAATGAAGACCTGTTTCAGAACTTCAGGTATTCAATAATGACATAGGCTACTTCTTTGCTGTATCAGATACTGTATCAGATAGTTGTTTTAGAATCCTGGAAGAACATTTCCTCAATTTTTAGTGCTATTTACAATTTGAACAACGACAGATACAATATACTTTTAAGTTTAATCTACATAGTTAAAAACATTTTCTCCGTGCCTTTCTTAAGTCTAGACCAGGGACCTGCAGTTATGGCCTGTCAAATCCAGCCCACCACATTTTTTGTAAATAAAGTTTTATTGGAACACAACCATGTTCATTCATTTATTGTCTGTAGCTGTGTTCAAGCTATAATAGCAGAATTGTGTAGTTGCAATAGAGATTGCATTACCTACAAAGGGGAAAATATTTACTACCTGGCCCTAACAGAAAAGGTCTGCTGGCCTTTGCTGTACATAGTCAGCAAAACAATTAACCAAACCCTGATTAATTATATTCATCTTATGTTTATGTATTTATTTACGTAAAATACATATGTAGTGTTTGCCAGTTCCCATGTGTGAATACAGCCATCACGGTTTCTATTTAGTTACCAGTGCGATGTTACTAATGAGTTGAGAAGACATACAGTTTAGCACATCATTATATAATATTTCCATCATAAATCTCAATAACCTTAAGAACAGAGATAATATTAAAATGCAGTAAAATAATTAAGAGCGGAGGAATGTGAGTATATACTATTGTTCTTTTTTAAAAAAATTTTTCTTGCAGCATAGTTGATATATAATGTTGTATTTATCTTTACTGTACATCAAAGTGATTCAGTACTACTGTTGTTCTTAACATAATTTAAGGTTTTATGACTTAATATTAAAATAATGGCTGTGCTTAGCAATAATCTCACAGAATTCTTGAAAATAAAATAGCTGCTTCTATCGAGGGTAAGGGCTTTGATCTTTGGTGGGGAAATATGATCCCAGCCCATCTGGGTGGCTCCTCACTGAACCTCAGCCTTGGGGGAAGTTGTGCCCAAGACGAGGGCATGTGAGGGTCTCATGTTCACCATAAGTCATTACTTACTTAAACTTGAATGAAAGGAGCCTCTTGTGTGTGTAGTAGGGGCTCCAACACCATCTGTTGATTAGAAAATTGCCATGCACTCTGCCATTGCAAGGAGTTTAGCCATGAACCTCCAACCACCATGTGAGGAGATGAGTCATTTTGGACAGGGCCATCCAGAAGGACAGATGGTACCCTGACCCTGTATGACCTGGGCTGGGTGTTCAATGAGGCCAGAGCATAGGGTCTGGCCAGTCAGTGCTGTCAGCTGCTGCCTAGCTTTTTACTTTAGAAGTCCCAACTTACATCCCCTTCCCTGCCCCCTTCCTAACCCCAGAAAAGCAGGAGGGGCTGGCTGACTAAAGCCAACTACAGGTTCCCTGGGGTTATGTGGCCTTGGGCTGGGAAGACAACCCTTAGGACTCACTGATGTGAAACATTTGTATTTTTTCTAAGGAAACAGCATGCCCTAAACTCTCTACTGTCAGCTGCTCAGTGGCTTTGAAAGCAAGCATTTTTCTGCTTAGTTGCTTTGAGTTTGTTTAGAGCTGCAAAACAAGTGTTGCTGAGGTATATGCATGAAACAGTAGGGAGGGGACAGGTGTCTAGGAGCTGCAGGGCTGCTCTTCTTCCACTGTTGTGACCAGGCATGTGACGCTGGGCTTGTGACTTAACCCCTCCAGCCAGCTTCTTTTAGGTTAAATACCTCACAGTCTCACTGTGTGGTCAACTCAGATAATACCTGTGATCTGTAGCCTGCTAGGCTCCTCTGTCCCCGGAATTCTCCAGGCGAGAATACTGGAATGGGCAGCCATTTCCTTCTCTAGGAGATCTTCCCAACCCGGGGATGGAACCCAAGTCCCCAGCATTGCAGGCGAATTCTTTACCATTTGAGCCACCACGCAAGCCCAGTACTTGTGCAAACACGTAGCAAATAGCAAAGAGGACAGTGAACAGGACCAGCAATGGAACCTTGCTGGAAACACCAGGTGCTAAGTAACCCATATTCTCTAAAGAGAGTCAGCAATTAAGGCCAGATTTTCCCTAACTCTGGGGCTCCCAAGAAGTGGCCCACCTATCATTACTGCCCTCCCCTGGCTCCATGTAGGGAGATAGGCAGGAGAAGGGAGGTAGGAGTTTGTGGGAGGATAATTTACTTCTTCCCCTTGCACTGTGACTTTCACCTTAAGATCAAGTTGGGGGCATCTATCAGAATCATGTCTGGAGGTGACAGGGTGCAGGGCCTTTAGGAGGCAGCAGTAGTCACACTGCTCAGGCCGGATGCTTGCTGGGGTGTTGAGACCCTTGGCCCTATTGGATGGAGAGAGTTTTGGGGTCTCTGTGTCAACACAGAGATCATGCCTGCTTCAGCTATCTGAAGACAGGCAGTTCAGCCAAGGGACGGAAGCACCTGGAATGTGGTGTGTCTGAGGGGGATCCTAAGCTCGGTTCCCTTTGGCACTTAGAGGGTAAGTAAGAAGATGCTGGCAGTTTCTGAGGCTCTGTATGGGAGGATAGAGTGGGAGGGGCATGGACCACTGGAGAAGCCAAAGGGGGCCGTAGCTGTCCTTCTTGGTGACAGACCAGCTGGGCTCACACTGCCAGGACCCTCAAAGCCACACACACATCCTCAAAGCCAAGGCCACCAGCGGCAGATGGGCCCAGACTGGACCTGAGTGAGGCCAGACAGCCAATGAGCACTTAGAATCTCTGTGTCCCCCACTGGTACCTCATTAAGCTTCCCCAGAGAAGGTAGGCCCTGCAAAGGGAGGGGGGAGCAACTTCAGTACCAGGCCTGCTCCCCCACCCCACCCCATGTTGCCCCAGTGAGAAAATGATAGAAAGAATACAACTATCCCCTCCCCACTGCAAAGCCCACTTCCTTGCTGAATCTAACTCCTAAAGGAAAAAAGGAAGAATGTCAAAAAAATCAGATGATGAGATTGAGGCTTTAGAATAAAGTGAGACAAAAAAACAGACTTAATAATAGAACTGACCAAATGTTAGGAAATCTACTCAAGATGCTACTAAGAAATGAAAAAGTATGACTTTACATGGTCAAAGGCAGGTATGGGAGCAATATAAAACCATTTCACATTTGTATTCCTCTAAATTCAGACTGAACAATAAATCTATAACATAAAGCCTTAGTTTTTATAGTAGGTGGTCCCTTTGAACTTGGTGAATTGAATCAAACACATGTATAGAGCTTTGATTCTTAAACTTTAGCACACATCAGAATTGCCTGAGGGCTTGATAAAATAGTTGACTCCACACCCAGTTTCTGATTTAGTAGGTCTGGGGTGGGATTGAGAATTTGCATTTCTAGCAAGGTCCTGGGTGATGTTAATGTTACTAGTCTGGGACTATAATCTGAGAATCACTATGGTATGGATTAGAGCATCACTGAAGTGTGTATTTAACACAGCTTTGAAAATAGGCTCCTGAACTTCCGAAGAAGCCAATAAAAATGTTGATTTTATTTATTTCACCCATTTACTTTCCCTGGAGGAAGCAAGGCTTGACAGTTGCATTAGGGCTCCATTGTATGAAAGAATGAATTGAAAATCCATCGCTCCACAAACAGCTGAGTCTGTGAGGTCATCCAGGATCTTGCCCATGTTCACGCACCAGCTCTGCCATGGAGATGAGCTGCTACAACACAACTTTGAGCAGGGGCGCAATGTGCATGGTCAGGGGTGAGTGAGGAACAGAGAAGTCGTTCTGCTTGCCCCTGAGGAAGCAGGAGTCATCCTTGCCTCCCCCAACATCCTCATGATTCACAGCCAGTCCTCTGTGGTCAGGCCGACATCTCCCCATCAGAAGACGCGCCCTCTCATGTGAATGCCGCTCAGTCAGGTTTGGGTAGAGCTGGGATGTGCATGCTAAGTGCTCCAGTCCTGTCCGACTCTTTGCAACCCCATGGACTGTAGCCCTCCAGGCTCCTCTGTCCATGGGATCCTCCAGGCAAGAAGACTGGAGTGGGTTGCCATGTCCTCCTCCAGGGGAATGTTTCTGACTCAGCGATAGACCCCATGTCTCTTGTGTCCCCTGCATTGGCAGGTGGGTTCTTTACCACTAGTGCCACCTAGGAAGACCAAGTTATGGGTAGAGCTGATCCCACCCAAAGGGTGGGCATGCTTCCTAAACCACACCAATTGGCAAGCCCATCCTCCTGGCCATGGTTGTTTATTCAGAGGTGAGTCCCTAGACAAGCAGACTCCTTCCTGGAATGTCTGCCAGAGGCATGTGATAAATAGTATAATCTCTCTGGAATTTTAAGCTCTAAGGCGTGATGGGGGTTTCCCTGGTGGCTGAGACATAAAGAATCTGCCTGCAAGGCAGGAGACCTGGGTTTGATCACTGGGTCGGAAGATCCCATGGAGAAGGAATGGCAACCCACTCCACTATTCTTGCTTGGAGAATCTCATGGGCAGAGGATCCGGGGGGTGGGGGGGGGTGGAGCGGGCTACAGTCCATGGGATCACATAGAATCAGACACAAGTGAGTGACTAACACTATACTACTAAGGAGTGATGGGACTCTTAAGTGCCATCAGGGAGTGGGGGAAAGTGAGAAAAAGAGAGGGAGAAAGAGACAGAATTGATAGACACTGTATTTTTATTATAGGCATAGATCCAACTGTGCTTGAAGCTTGTATTTTGGCCATTCCTTTTATGTGAGTAAATAAATTCCCTTTTTTGCTTAATTTGAGTTGGATTGTGTTCTTATGACCAAAAGTCCAAACTAATATAGTCAAGAGCTTCTCCATCTTTGGCTGCAAAAGATATAATCAATCTGATTTCAATCAATTTGGCCATCTGTTGATGTCCATATATAGAGTCTTCTCTTGTGTTGTTGGAAGAGAGTGTTTGCTATGACCAGTGCACTCTCTTGGCAGAACTCTATTAGCCTTTGCCCTGCTTCATTCTGTAATCCAAGGCCAAATTTGCCTGTTACTCCAGGTGTTTCTTGACTTCCTACTTTTGCATACCAGTCCCCTATAATAAAAAGGACATCTTTTTGGGTGTTAGTTCTAAAAGGTCTTATAGGTCTTCATAGAACCATTCAACTTCAGCTTCTTCAGCATTACTGGTCAGGGCACAGACTTGGATTACCATGATATTGAATGGTTTGCCTTGGAAACGAACAGAGATCATTCTCTCATTGCAGAGATTGCATCCAAGTACTGCATTTTGGACTCTTTTGTTGACCATGATGGCTACTCCATTTCTTCCAAGGGATTCTTGCCCACAGTGGTAGATATGATGGTCATTCCAGTCCATTTTAGTTCACTGATTCCTCTTTCAGTGTTCTATCTTTTTGCCTTTTCAATAGCTTATTAATGGAAATTGACCTTCAACTGAAGATTTCATAGAAAGGGATTTAAATTCTACATTGCCCAGCAAAACTTAATAAAACTTCTTCTCCAGATGTTGTTATTCTTTCCACAGAGTGATCAACATTGCCAGTGCATCTGCCCCACCCATGTCCTGCAGTGTTTCTCATTCTGTTCTAAGGAAGTTCTTTAGGTTGGCTCCAGGGTCAACATCAGCATCACCTTGCTCCAAAAGAAAGGTGCAGTGACCCCACAGGAGACTGACTCAGACTTGACAGGAGTGTCCAGGAGTCTCTTGCAGAGGTGTGGGTCAGCAGTGGCCTGCTGCAGGCTGTAGGCACTGAGTGTAGCAGTGTGTGCATGGAACCTTTTGAAGGAGGTCGCCATTATCTTCATTACTTCCACCATAGTTTGGCCTCAGGTCAAACAACAGGAAGGGAACACAGCCCCGCCCATCAACAGAAAATTGGATTAAAGATTGACTGAGCAGGGCCCCGCCCATCAGAACAAGACCCAGTTTCCCCCTCAGTCAGTCTCTCCCATCAGGAAGCTTCCATAGGCTTCTTTTTTTTTTTTTTTTTTAAATTTTTTATTAGTTGGAGGCTGATTACTTCACAACATTTCAGTGGGTTTTGTCATACATTGATATGAATCAGCCATAGATTTACACGTATTCCCCATCCCGATTCCCCCTCCCACCTCCCTCTCCACCCGATTCCTCTGGGTCTTCCCAGTGCACCAGGCCCGAGCACTTGTCTCATGCATCCCACCTGGGCTGGAGATCTGTTTCACCATAGATAGTATACATGCTGTTCTTTTGAAATATCCCACCCTCACATTCTCCCACAGAGTTCAATAGTCTGTTCTGTATTTCTGTGTCTCTTTTTCTGTTTTGCATATAGGGTTATCGTTACCATCTTTCTAAATTCCATATATATGCGTTAGTATGCTGTAATGTTCTTTATCTTTCTGGCTTACTTCACTCTGTATAAGGGGCTCCAGTTTCATCCATCTCATTAGGACTGGTTCAAATGAATTCTTTTTAATGGCTGAGTAATATTCCATGGTGTATATTTACCACAGCTTCCTTATCCATTCATCTGCTGATGGGCATCTAGGTTGCTTCCATGTCCTGGCTATTATAAACAGTGCTGCGATGAACATTGGGGTGCACGTGTCTCTTTCAGATCTGGTTTCCTCAGTGTGTATGCCCAGAAGTGGGATTGCTGGGTCATATGGCAGTTCTATTTCCAGTTTTTTAAGAAATCTCCACACTGTTTTCCATAGCGGCTGTACTAGTTTGCATTCCCACCAACAGTGTAAGAGGGTTCCCTTTTCTCCACACCCTCTCCAGCATTTATTGCTTGTAGACTTTTGGATAGCAGCCATCCTGACTGGCAAGTAATGGTACCTCATTGTGGTTTTGATTTGCATTTCTCTAATAATGAGTGATGTTGAGCATCTTTTCATGTGTTTGTTAGCCATCTGTATGTCTTCTTTGGAGAAATGTCTGTTTAGTTCTTTGGCCCATTTTTTGATTGGGTCATTTATTTTTCTGGAATTGAGCTGCAGGAGTTGCTTGTATATTTTTGAGATTAATCCTTTGTCTGTTTCTTCATTTGCTATTATTTTCTCCCAATCTGAGGGCTGTCTTTTCACCTTACTTATAGTTTCCTTTGTAGTGCAAAAGCTTTTAAGTTTCATTAGGTCCCATTTGTTTAGTTTTGCTTTTATTTCCAATATTCTGGGAGGTGGGTCATAGAGGATCTTGCTGTGATTTATGTCGGAGAGTGTTTTGCCTTTCCATAGGCTTCTTATCCTTCTCCATCAGAGGGCATACAGAATGAAAACCACAATCACAGAAAACTAACCAATCTGATCATATGGACCAAAGCCTTGTCTAACTCAATGAAACTATGAGCCATGCCATGTATGGCCACACAAAACGGATGGGTCATGGTGGAGAGGTCTGACAGAATGTGGTCCACTGGAGAAGGGAATGGCAAACCACTTCAGTATTCTTGCTTTGAAAACCCCATGAACAGTATGAAAAGGCAAAAGGATAGGACACTGAAAGATGAACTCCCCAGGTCAGTAGGTGCCCATTATGCTACTGGAGATCAGTGGAGAAATAACTCCAGAAAGAATGAAGAGGTGGAGCCAAAGCAAAAGCAACACCCAGTTGTGGATGTGACTGGTGATAGAAGCAAGGTCCAATTCTGTGAAGAGCAATATTGCATAGGAACCTAGAATGTTAGGTCCATGAATCAAGGCAAATTGGAAGTGGTCAAACAGGACATGGCAAGAGTGACCACTGACATTTTAGGAATCAGTGAACTAAAATGGACTGGAATGGGTGAATTTAACTCAGATGACCATTATAACTACTACCCTGGGCAAGAATCCCTTAGAAGAAATGGAGTAGCAATCATAGTCAACAAGAGAGTCCGAAATGCAGTACTTGGATGCAGTCTTAAAAATGACAGAATGATCTCTGTTTGTTTCCAAGGCAAACCACCCATTATCACAGTAATCCAAGTCTATGCCCCAATCAGTAACACTGAAGAAGCTGAAGTTGAATGGTTCTATGAAGACCTACAAGACCTTCTAGAACTAACAGCCAAAAAAGATGTCTTTTTTATTATAGGGGACTGGAATGCAAAAGTAGGAAGTCAAGAAACACCTGGAGTAACAGGCACATTTGGCCTTGGAGTACAGAATGAAGCAGGGAAAAGGCTAATAGAGTTCTGCCAGGAGAATGCACTGGTCATAGCAAACACCCTCTTCCAACAACACAAGAGAAGACTCTATATATGGACATCAACAGATGGCCAACACTGAAATCAGATTGATTATATCTTTTGCAGCCAAAGATGGAGAAGCTCTATACAATCAGCAAAATCAAGGCTGGGAGCTGCCTGTGGCTCAGATCATGAACCCCTTATTGCCAAATTCAGACTTAAATTGAAGAAAGGAGGGAAAACCACTAGACCATTCAGGTATGACCTATATCAAATCTCTTACCATTATACAGTAGAAGTGATAAATAGATTCAAGTTATTAGATCTGATAGACAGAGTGCCTGAAGAACTATGGATGGAGGTTCACGACATTGTACAGGAGGTGGTGATAAAAACCATTCCCAAGAAAAAGAAATGCAAAAAGGCAAAATGGTTGTCTGAGGAGGCCTTACAAATAGCTGAGAAAAGAAGAGAAGCTGAAGGCAAAGGAGAATAGATATATCCATTTGAATGTAGAATTCCAAAGAATAGTAAGGAGTGCTAAGAAAACCTTCCTCAGTGATCAGTGCAAAGAAATAGAAGAAAACAATAGAATGGGAAAGACTAGAGATCTCTTCAAGACAATTAGAGATCCCAAGGGAACATTTCATGCAAAGATGGGCTCAATAAAGGACAGAAATGGTATGGACCTAGCAGAAGCAGAAGATACTAAGAAGAGGTGGCAAGAATACACGGGAGAACTATTTTACAAAAAAGATCTTCACAACCCAGATAACCACGATGGTGTAATCACTCACCTAGAGCCAGACATCCTGGAACTCGAAGTCAAGTGGGCCTTGGAAAGCATCACTATGAACAAAGCTAGTGGAGGTGATGAAATTCCAGTTGAGCTATTTCAAATCCTAAAAGATGATGCTGTGAAGAAAGTACTTCACTCAATATGTCAGCAAATTTGGAAAACTCAGCAGTGGCCACAGGACTGGAAAAGGCCAGTTTTCATTCCAGTCCCAAAGAAAGGCAATGCCAAAGAATGCTCAAAACTACTGCACAATTGCATTCATCTCACACGCTAGCAAAGTAAGGCTCAAAATTCTCTCAGTCAGGCTTCAACAGTACATGAACCGTGAACTTCCAGATGTTCAAGCTGGACTTAGAAAAGGCAGAGGAACCAGAGATCAAATTGCAGCATCCGTGGGATCATCAAAAAAGCAAGAGAGTTCAAGAAAAACATCTACTTCTGCTTTATTGACTATGCCAAAGCCTTTGACTGTGTGGATCACAACAAACTGTGGACATTTCTTAAAGAGATGGTAATATCAGACCACCTTACCTGCCTCCTGAGAAATTTGTATGCAGGTCAAGAAGTAACAGTTAGAATTGGACATAGAACAACAGACTGGTTCCACATTGGGAAAGGAGTACATCAAGGCTGTATATTGTCACCCTGCTTATTTAACTTATATGCAGAGTACATCATGAGAAATGCTGGGCTGGATGAAGCACAAGCTGGAATCAAGATTGCTGGGAGAAACATCAATAACCTCAGATATGTAGATGACACCACCCTTATGGCAGACAGTGAAGAACTAAAGAGCCTCTTGATGAAAGTGAAAGAGGAGAGAGAAAAAGTTGGCTTAAAGCTCAACATTCAGAAAACAAAAATCATGGCATCCGGTCCCATCACTTCATAACAAGTAGATGGGAAAACAGTGGAAACAGTGGCTGACTTTATTTTTTTGGGCTCCAAAATCACTGCAGATGGTGAAATTAAAAGCCATGAAATTAAAAGACACTTGCTCCTTGGAAAAAAGTTATGACCAGCCTAGACAGCACATTACAAAGCAGAGATATTACTTTGCCAACAAAAGTCCGTCTAGTCAAAGCTATGGTTTTTCCAGTAGTCATGTATATATGTGAGAGTTGAACTATAAAGAAAGCTGAGCACAGAGGAATCGATGCTTTTGAACTGTGGTGTTGGAGAAGACTCTTGAGATTCCCTTGGACTGCAAGGAGATCCAACCAGTCAGTCCTAAAGGAAATCAGTCCTGAATATTCGTTGGAAGGACTGATGTTGAAGCTGAAACTCCAACACTTTGGCCACCTGATGCGAAGAGCTGACTCATTGGAAAAGACCCTGATGCTGCGAAAGATTGAAGGCAGGAGGAGAAGGTGATGACAGAGGATGAGATGGTTGGATGGCATCACCGACTCAATGGACATAAGTTCGAGTAAAGTCTGGGAGTTGGTGATGGACAGGGAAGCCTGGCGTGTTGCAGTCCATGGGGTCGCAAAGAATAGGATACGACTGAGCAACTTAATTGAACTGGAATCTCATTAGAAATGCAAAGTTCTGGGCCCTACCCTTGGCCTACTGAACCAAGAATTCTGGAGTGGAGCCCAGAAATCTCTGTTAACAAACCTTTCTGGCCTTTCTGATGCTGGCTCATGTTTGAGAACCAATGTCAATATCACTGATCTAAGTGACTCAGCTCCTGTATCAGTATCCACACCCTGCCCAGCCACACCAAAGGCCAGACGTGTCAACGAGGGGACTCCTCCTATTGCCCCTCAAGCAAGCTCCTTGGTAACCTCAGATTGTGTCTAGTGGCTTCGGTCCATAAAGTAGGGGCACTTCGTTACTAAGGTACTTTCTCCCTATTGTCACACTGGCATCTGGACTGAGACACCCTCTTGTGTCTGTCTCAGAGTCTCAAATACATGAGAGTATCCATGGGGTTGAGGGTGGGGGGAATGGGGCTTATGCCACCAGGCAAAACAGCATGAAGCGGAATAAAAATGTCTCCAAGGGAAGAAACAAATGCAGCAACCTGAGTGGATTATAAAGCCATAGTCATCTTTCAAAGTAAATAGCAATCAGTCCCGAGGACCTAGGAGGCTTTCAAATAATGGTCAACATGTGTTGATATTGACAGTGACCCATAAATCTCAATTTCTTTGGGAGAAACTGTTGGGCGGCATTTTAACTCCAAGTCATTGAATGAAAAGGAGCAAGATTTACCTCTGCCGTGAATCTGAGTGGAGCATCCTTGGAAATACTACCCAACAGACACAGAGTTAAGCGCTAATTGATGGCCTCCAACATGCTTCATAACACTCCATTACCCAGATGGGGAGTGTGACAGCTGAAATGTGGACCAGCTGAGCCTGGGGTGAGCGGCCGTCTAAGAAGGACAAAGGGCCGTGGGGCTGCCGCTGCTGTCTGAGCCGCCCGCAGAGTGACTTATCACTGCCACCCCTCCATCAGAGCTCACACTGCCCTCACCGGTGCGTTGGGGCACTTTGGACCCTGCAAGGCCCTTTCTCGATGTTTCTTTTACTTTGCTCCTCAGCGGTTTTCTCATTATGTGTGGCCAGTCCCAAGCCTGGCGTCTGTCCTCTGGGGGAGTCAAGAGGCCTTTTCTCAACTCTCCAGTTTCTTGTGACTGAGAGCAAGGCTAACTGGCTCCTACTCTCTGTTCTGCCGTTTAAAGAAGGCATTTTATTTTTTATTATTATTTAAAAATATTTTTTTACATTGGAGTATAGCCGGTTAACAAGGTTGTAGTAGTTTCAGGTGCACAAGGAAGGGACTGAGCCATACATATACATGTTTCTATTCTCCCTCAAACTCCTCTCCTATCCAGCCTGCCGCATAACATTGAGCAGAGTTTCCTGGGCAGTACAGTAGGCCCTGGTTGGTTATCCATTTCAAATACAGCAGTGTGTACATGTCGATTTCAAACTCCCTAAATGTCTCCTCCCCTAATTCTTCCCCCTAAAGAAGGCATTGTAGTTACCATTTATTTCCTACTTGTTGGACACTCTGCTAAGTGGTTTTGCATATATTATTTCATTTGAGCCTTAATAATTCTGTGATGACTTTTTGTAAGCCTCAGTTTCTTCATCTTTAAAATGGGGATGATTTTAAATGTGCTCTCACCTCATAGGGCTGCTGGGGAATGAAGCCCTGGCAGGTGGGGAAGCTGCCCACTCAGGCCTGCCTGTCCCCACCCATGCTGACTAGTTGCTATCCTCCACATCCCTGGACCACACTGCTGTGTGGAGGGTGGTCATCTCATCACCTTGGCATCCCCAGCCCTCAGCACAGCATCTGGCGCAGTTGTGCTCATAAACACAGTGAAATTAGGAAGGAAAGCAGGAAGACTGCAGAGTGAACCCCAGAAACTCCCAGTCCTGAGCTAAGAAGTTGGGGTTGGGGGGCCCCAAGTGGGGACATACCAAAGAGACATTCACCCTGACTTGAGGGTGAAGGGAAGACCAGAAGACCTTTTGTCAGAGAGAAAAGAAATTAAAGAGCTTCCAATTTTGAGTCCAGGTGAGGGCAGTGATTTATCCAAAGTTCAGGCTATAATTCATGGCTGAAGTTTACTAGTGTAGGCTGCATTTGATCCACTGCATGAGGAAATATATTACCTGAAACAGACAGAGACCCAAGGCAAGGCACCCTCGAGGCACCCGCTGGGTCCTAACTCCCGTCTCTGGTGGTCACTTAGTGTCTCTTGCCTGCTGCCACCACACTTTCTTTCCCCAGGGGCTACAGAGCAATGCTTTAAGGGCACTCCCTGCCCTTCTATCTGAGCACTTAGTGAGAAGTGCGTGAAGACCAGGTGTAACACAGGTCTTGGAGTCAGGGAGACCTCAGCTCAGATCTCACAGTATCCTTTCACTGGCTTGGATAAGACAGACTGAACGAACCCCAGTCTCTTCACAACCAAAATGAGAACAACAATATACACTGTATAGAGTAGAGGTTGTAAGAATTAAGGCCTAAACGTAGTAATGAGGCAGATCCAGCTGGATTTGAGGCAAAGAACTGCCTCAGTTTGTCCACCTTTGTCCATCTTTGATTTCTTCACATTTTCTGGTACAACCAGTGCTGGCACATTGCCTTATATCTAGTTGTTGTTTAGTCGCTAAGTTGTGTCTGACTTTTTGTGATCCCATGGACTGTAGTCCACCAGACTCCTCTGTCCATGGGATTTTCCAGGCAAGAATACTGGAGTGGGTTGCCATTTCCTTCTCCAGGGGATCTTCCCAACCCAGGGATCGAATCCATGTCTCAAGCTTGGCAGGCAGATTCTTTACCTCTGAACCACCAGGGAAGCTCTTACATGTAGAAGTAGGTGCTAATTACTAGTTCATCAAGTAACAGAGGAGCTATTTTGTGTTCTTCAGAACTTTGCTTCTCAAAGTGTGTTTTGGGGACCAGCCACATTGGAACGACCCAAACACTTGTTAGAAACACAAGATCTTGGAGCCCATCCCAGATGTACTGAAACAAAGCATTCATTTTATCAGGCTCCTCAGGTGATTCATGTGCGCATTAAAGTTTGAGAAACTCTGTTTTAAAAAGTGCCATCTGAAGTTGCCTGCATGCAAAGTCACTTCATTCCTGTCTTACTTTTTGCAACCTGATACACTGTAGCTTGCCAGGCTCCTCTGTCCATGGGATTCTGGAGGTAAGAAGACTGGCATGGGTTGCCATTTCCTCTTCCAGGGGGTCTTCCCAACCCAGGAATCAAACCCATGTCTCTTACATATCCTGCATTGGCAGGCAGATTCTTTACCACTAGTGCCACTTCGGAAGCCACATCTGAGGCTGAGGGAAGCTTAAAACCCCTATGAAGTTCGTGAGCATTGTAGGGAATTTATAGGCCAGACAACAACACACCCTTTTCCCACCCTTACTGGTCTGAAAGTGGGTTCCCTGAAAACCTAAAGGACTTACATCACTTCTGTGAGATCCATTGTGGGGACAGAGTCAGCTTCTCTGTGCATGTGTGTTTTCCAGAGTAGACTGTGGTCTGGAGAGTATTTCCATACAGCAAATGGATAGCTGCATCGTAGTACAGCCTCTCCCCACGAGTCCCAAGTGACTTCAGAGTCCCCATGCTTTTAGAGGGGGAAGTAGAGCAAGGCCTGGACATCCTGCTCCTCTGGGTGTTTTTTCCGTTATTACCAGCAGGGATCTGGAATTTGCCAGATGAAATGACTTAAAACTCATTTACTTAAAAAAAAAAAAAAGTGTATGTTGGTTAGATCTTTGTTGAAGAGGGATTTACTCAAAGGTCACTTGTCACATGCCTACGCCATGCCAGCTTCTGTGAGTCCTGGGGATACAATGGGGTCCTGGGGATACCTTGTCCCCACTTTTGAGGTGTTCCTAGTCCAGTAGGGAGAGAGAGATGAGGCAGGTAATGTAAGAACAAGAGAGGGTCACTGGAGGTCTGAGAGACTGGGCTCAAATATATATGTGGGAAAGAAAGAGAACAGAGACTTATAGATATTCATTTTCATATATATACATATAGCGAGAGATAGAGACAGAAATCAAATGGTTCTGTGTCACACACACATATAAATATGCATAGAGAGAGAATAAATATGCTAATGTGTTATTGAATCTATCTGGAGGGAGTACAGTCATTCTTTGTGCTCTTCTTTCAATTTTTTCTATACTGGGATACTTTGGTAATAAAAAGTGGGGGAAGCAATGGGAGTATTCAGTGAATCAGATGAGCATTATAATGGAGGACGACTTGTAAAGAGTTATGTTCTTACAAATGTTGTTTTATGGCCAGCCATGCAGAGTTGCATTACATAGTTTCACATACATAAATGACCCATTTCATCCTCAGAACCCTGTTGGGTCTCTAATACCAACCCCACTCACTATTGAAAAGCAGAGGCCTAGAGACTATGGCGATTTGCTCGAGGCCACCTGCAGTAAGTGATGTAGCCAGGACGGAGATGAGGTTTTTAGACTCCAGATCCAGGTCTCTTTTACCCAGTCTCTCTCACGATCTGTGGTTCATTTCCCCAAAGAGAAGCTGTGGTGTTTATCTTCCCAATCCTGCTCTGTCCTCTGGCTGGGGATCATCCTCTCCTCCTTCGGAGTCTGTGGGGCCTGAAGGGAGAAAGCAGACACCTGGGAGAGGATGGCAGCCATCCCTGACTGAGGCCAGGGTGAGTCTAGGCAGTGGCCTGACTGGGGACAGTTTGCCTGTGTGGGGAAAATCGCCTCCCCAAGCCAGAGAGAGGCCAGGGGGACTCACAGCGAGCATCTCCCTTGAGGATGGTGCCGAGCCAGAGGGTGAATTTTATCACTCACTCCCACCAGGAGCCAGATAAACGGCTCCTTCTTGGTCTCCAGCCAGTTATTGCTCCTGCTGCCAGAAACTCTTAATCACGCCATTGGAAAGGGCGGAGTCCCCTCCCCCCACAAGCTGCCAGCTGGCTCCTGTGCACCTCAGCTAGCCGTAGCTTTCTGCACCACCAGTAGCAGAAGCCCCCTGTTTGGGCCTGGTTTGGAGGGTATAGACTTACACTTACTTTCCAGTCTTAGGTGTATTTATAAGCTTCTTTTTCTAACCCTAAAGTGCCACCACCCCCGGGGGATTGCTGAAGCTCAGACAGAACAGTGATGGCCCCAGGGTTCCCCATGCCTCGCCTAGGGCCTAGGTCAGAGCAGGATGTTCTAAGTGCTTGCTGGATGTCCTAACCGTCTCTATGTCAGAATGGGGGTAGGAAGCTAGGGTCTTCAAAGAAGTAATTAAGTTAAAATGAGGTCTTTAGAGAGGGCCCTACTCCAGTGTGACTCGTGTTCTTAAAAGATTAGAACAAGACACGTTCTGAGGGAAGATCACGTGACAATAGACCGCCATCTGCAAGCCAAGCAGAGACACCCCAGGAGAAACTAGCCTTGCTGATACCTTGACCTCTGACTTCTAACATCCAGGACTGCAAGAAAATAAATTTCTGTTGTTTGAACCACCAGTCTGTGGTCTTGTGTTATGGCAGCCCCAGCAAAGGAACATGCTGAAGAATTTTGGATGTGGTCGAGTCCTAACATGAGATCCGCACAGAGCTCGTGTGTGGCTACATCTGTGAGTGGATACAGGCCCAGGCACCGAGGGTGGACATCACTGCTTGAATTGATCATCTGGATGTCTCCAGGTGTGAGTGGATAGGTGGATCCGCACCCTCCCTTCTGGGTCTTCTCTCCAACTCTTCCTGCTTTTGAAACAGGAGGGAAGGAGGCAGGGTACAAACTTTGAAAGAATGACGCCCCAGGACATGACATAAACTGCTTAGAACAAAATAGGTCCAAGATGGTGGACAAGTCAACTTTCACTAGAGTTTCAGTCTCAGTGTTTTCTTGGGCTCCAAAATCACTGTGGATGGTGAGGGCACCAGTGAAATTAAAAGATGCTTGCTCCTTGGAAGAAAAGCTATGACAAACCTAGACAGCATATGATAAAACAGAGACATCACTTTGCCAACAAAGGTCTGTAAAGTCAAAGCTATGGTTTTCTCAGTAGTCTTGTACAGATGTGAGAGTTGAACCATAAAGAAGGCTGAGCGCCAAAGAATTGATGCTTTTGAACTGTGGTGCTGGAGAAGACTCTTGAGAGTCCCTTGGACAGCAAGGAGATCCAACCTGTCAGTCCTAAAGGAAATCAACTCTGAATATTCATCGAAAGGACTGATGCTGAAGCTCCAGTACTTTGGCCACTTAATGTGAAGAGCCGACTCACTGGAAAAGATGCTGATGCTGGGAAAGATTGAAGGCAGGAGGAGAAGAGGGTGACAGAAGATGAGATGGTTGGATGACATCACTGACTCAATGGACATGAGTTTGAGCAAACTCCAGGAGACAGTGAAGAACAGGGAAGCCTGGAGTGCTGCAGTCCATGGGGTGGCAAAGTGTTAGACACGACTTAGCAAGTAAACAACAAAAATATGATCATTGAAACACATCAGCAAGCTAAGTGGCACACTTATCATTGCCATGACAGTTCTGAGGCCAATCGTCAAAGGTCAAAAAGTGGGTGGTCACCCAGTTCCTTGAATCCTTGCCCCTTCCCTGAAATATTAATAGTTGGAATACTCCTCCTACTCATTAGCCTATGAAACTCAGCCCATAAAAACTGAACACACCCTATTCCAAGGCTGCTCTCATTTTCTGAGACAGTCAAAACTCTGTGGAGTGTGTTTCTCTTTAAATAAATCAACTTCTTATCTATCAGTTTGCCTCTCACTGAAGTCTTTCTGTGATGAGACATCAAGAACCTGAGTTTCATTAATTCCTGAGACCAGGTGTGAGACTGAGTTCAAGTCAAAATGTGAGTTACACGGTTTCACTTTGACATCACTTATTCTGATCATAAATCTCAGGGACAGGAGCCCCTCTATGTGGCTGAAGGAGGTGGCCAGGCCACGACAACCACACACCAAGAGGACGTAGTCATGGAACAGTGGCAAAACCTCACAGAAGGAGACTTCTCAGGTGCTGTTTTGCTGATGTCACCAAGCTCTCTGTGGAGGGTCCCGCTCAGCTTGTGAAAATAACTCTGTTCCTCGAGCATTCTTGGGTGAAGAAAAAAAATATTTTAACCTTTTCACAGCATCCTTGGTTGCCTTAAATTGGCCCAGAATTTTCAGGTTTGATGTCATGAGGCCTCTTCTTTTTTTTTGTCTGCTTGGATTTGTCCTTACACCTTGTTTCTGAGCTTGACTTTGGGGAACCAGTGGCTGTGATGGAAGCTGAGATACAAGGGGAACAGGACTTTGTCCAGGGGTGGGTTTTCTCCTGGGCCATTGAGAGGTAGACATCACTCACAATGGGTAAGATGAGTGCAAACTTCTAGTTAGAAGGGGCCAGGCCCAGAGAAGCTCAGAGTATGTCTGAGGCTCCCCTGACATTGAGTAACATTCAAAGTGGCAAACCTCTGAAAGTAAATGTACCCATGTGGGCTCTGAAGGGAGCCAGCATCACCAGAAATAAGCACCAGTGAGAATCCCAGGGATCCTGGAGCTGTGCTTGGTGCTTCATGCCTCTGAACCACAGTTTTCCCTGAAAAGTAGTGACGATGATACTTATCTCCAGGAAGGTTGCATGGATAAAGGAAAACAAATAGACAAAGTATTTGGCACATTTAAAAGTTCTCAAAATTAGTAGTTACTCTTATTTCATATAGGCTTTACCTGGTGGCTCAGAGATAAAGAATCTGCCTGCAGTGTAGGAGACCAGGGTTTGATCCCTGGGTCGGGAAGATCCCCTGGAGAAGGGAATGGCAACCCAGTCCAGTATTTTTGCCTGGAGAATCCCATGGACAGAGGATCCTGGAAGGTTATGGTCCATAGGGTTGCAAAGAGTCAGACATGACTGAGCAACTAAACACATTATTTCATAGACCTTGTTTCTACTCAAAACAATGTAAGCATCAAATGTATATTTTTCATTGTTATTACTCAAACCAAAAATGAATGCGTGTCTGGACCAGTATAAAACAGCCTTGGGAATGGAAAGGTCTAATGGTTATTTACTGCTTGGCTTGCTCTTACAGAACTGCACCTTTGTCCCCCTGGTGTTTGGGAATCTTTGAATGGCTCAAGGCAACTGCGTTGCACTAGGGTTAAGGCAGGGTCAATGTTTCATGTTTAAAGTGGATAGAACTTCGTGTTTATATTTCTCTTTGCCGTTAATGGTTAAATAGCTGACAGCTGATGAGGTAGGTGTTGAAGGTCTCAGGGCACCACGATGCCTCTTGATGAGCCCTGGTGACACTCAGGCTGTCAGTGCTGGAAGGGCCAGTACTGGTGAGGGACTGTAGACTCAGGAGGTGAAGGCAGCCACCCAAGGCTGTTTGGCTAGGGCGGAGGTATCAAGAGATGTCAATGACATTACCTGGGTTACTGGGTAAGTGAGAAAATGAAAAAAACACAACAGCAACAAAAATCAGCCTTGCTGGCAGCCAGACCACGATGTTCCCAACTGAACATAGACAATGCCCACCACACAGAAGCAACATGCTAAAAAAACGTCTGCATCTATGTTTGCAACAGGACAGAAAGGAGGCCACTCTGACTCCAAAAACGTGACCAGACATTGCCTGCTTCCAGCTAACAAGGAGTGACTGCTGCTCTTGTAGCAATGCCAGTTTTAGCCTCTCCTGCTGGAATGTTTTTACTTAAATTAAGCACTAATGATTTCACAACAATTAATTAGATTAAGATACCGGATAGCTGAATGCTCCCCTCCCATTTTGACAGAATCCCATTGAGAACGGCTACTACCATGCAGCGTTGGTGGTACAGTGGTGAGCACAGCTGCCTTCTAGAATTCCCTAGCTTTCCCAACCTTTCTGTAGTCTCACCCAGCACAGCCCAGATTTTCTAAGAAGCCCCTCTCAACTCCTCATGTAGGGATGCTCTCGAGTTTCTCTGGAGTGCATCTTCCCTAGCTGCAGTAAGCCAAATAATCCTAACTTTCATCTGATTCCAAGTGTGTTCCCTGTAGCCTTTGGCTGGTGAATCTTTACATCTGTAAAATGGGCATAATGATACCTGCCCAGGATATTGTGTGAATCAAGTGATATCATGCAGGTAGGAACAAGATTTTTTTTTTTAAATGAGTATTTTCTTATTTATTTGGCTGTACTGGGTCTTAGTTATGGCTTGTGGGATCTAGTTTGCTGATCAGGGATTGAACCTGGGTCTCCTGAGTTGGGAATGTGGAGTCTTAGCCATTGGGTCAAAAGGGAAGTCCCAGGAGTGAGCTTTTAACGTTGAAATTGCTATAGGTCTATAAACTAGTGTGATGTGGAATTTGCAGATGGTTCTCTTTTGAGACTCAGAAGGAGATATTATACTTCTTAAATTGTAGGTTCCTATTCAAGGTTCTATTATATGTACCTGCCTCAGTTTCACTGGTGTAAATCTCTCCTACCATTAGTGTTTAGGAACAGCAATTAACATGTAAACTTCAAACAGACTTGCCCGAGGGTAAGTCTGAGTGTTGGTCGGCCTCAGTCAGGTGAGGTTGTGGAGCCTGTAACTTCTGAGCCCCACCCCTGTCTTTTCCTGCTGATAACATGGCTTTCCATCAGGGAGTGGCTAGAATTTCAGCCAGGCTCTGAGACATCCACCCAGCAGGAAAGGCAGCCATGACCAAGTCCCTCCCCTTTCCAAATACCAGCTTCAGTGGCAGCCCCACTGCCTCCAGAGCGAGGGCCAAACTCATTAGCATGGCCTCTGAGGCCTTCACCTCTGACCACTTCTTTTGTGCCCTACCCTGAGCTATGGCAACTGTCTGTGTGCATGTACTTAATTTATATTTACGAATGTGTGTATGCTCAGTCACTTTAGTCACTTCAGTCATGTTGGACTCTTTATGACCCTACAGACTGTAGCCTGCAGGCTCCTCTGTCCATGGGGTTCTCCAGGCAAGAATACTGGAGTGGGTTGCCATGCCCTCCTCCAGGGGATCTTCCCGACCCAAGGATTGAAGCTGCATCTCTGCATTACAGGCAGATTCTTTACCTCTGAGCTACCAGGGAAGCCCAGCAAACATCTTGGAGATTCCCAATTTCATTGCATGTTTTCAAGTCTCCAAGACTGGCTCATGCTTTTCCTTCTGCTTGCTACATCCTTCTACTTCTCCTTCAAGGCTCAACTCAAATATCACTTCCTCTATAAAGCCTTCTCTGCTAACCTTTCCTGCCTTGTGATGTTTTGTATCTAATTGTACACTTAGCACACCATGTTGAAATTATACCTCTTCCAATCTCTAACACACACACACACAGACACACACACACATGGTTGTAGGGGACTTCAGATTTCATCAACTGGGAAGCTCCTTTTTCATTGTTGTATCCTCAGGAACACCTTTTTGTACAAACCATGGGGCCTGGTACACAGTAGGGGGTTAATAAAGGCTGTAATTTGTTGTTGTTGATCTTGTTATATTTCAGAAGAAGTATGTTGTTTTCACTCTTTTGGTCTCTCTTGGGACAAGGAGGCTGGAACATTTGTCACTGGAAAGTTTTTCGCAGTCACGGAAAGGCCAGTCCTAGTCAGCTAGGATTATCACAGACTCTGCCCAGCTCATGGTAATGCCCAACTCATAGGAAAAGAATTTGCTTGATCCTATTTTCAGGCCTGCCAAGGCATGCTTTACTGTGTATGGTTAATTCATTATTGCAACTAGTATTTTTCTACCAATTACAACTGAATCTCAACTTGGGAATTTCTTTTTTCAATTAAAGAACCGCTGTCTTTTTGGCATGAAGATATTTTATTCTGGAGGACTAACTTGTCATGAATATTTAGAGGTTTTATATTATCTGGAATATGGCTACTCTTGGGCTTCCCTGGTGGCTCAGATGGTAAAGAATCTGCCTACAAAGTGGGAGACCCGGGTTCAATCCCAGGATTGGGAAGATTCCCTGGAGAAGGGAATGGGTACCCACTCCAATATTCTTGCCGGGAGAATTCCATGGAGAGAGGAGCCTGGCAGGCCACAGTCCATGAGTTCACAAAGAGTCAGACACAACTGAGCAAATGACACTCCTACGCTCCCTTGAGGGAGGTCAATATTCAGGATCATGAACACTGGTATCCCTCCATTTACCCGCTACAGGATACCGAGAAATGAAAACCAGTTTTGCCCCAGGTTTGCATTGTTTCTGAGGGAAGAACTTTAAGTCAGGAAGTCAGGAGACCTGGGTTCAAGTCAAATTAATGTTTTGCCATTAACTGTCTATTCTTGCCTTTCAGTGGTTCTCAGTGTGTAGTCCCCAGACCTGAAGCAACACCTGGGTCCTTTAGAAATGCAAATTCATGGATCCACCCCAGGCTCGCTGAGTCAGGAACTTGCTAACAAATTTAATAGAATTCGTTTATTTTATAAATAAATGAGATTTAATAAAATCATATTTTAATAGACTTCTAGTGCACACTAAAGTTTGAGTCTGACTAGTCAAATCCCTTTGCTTTATCATTTTGATATAAATGTTTTAATTATTCAAATCATTCAAGCAAAATAGTATATACAAACTACAACATCACATAAAATTTGGAAGACAGAAATTTAGGTGTAAACTCAACTGAAGTATGAACATGTTTGTTCCTTTTCTTCTAGTAATTTTTTTTCCTCAAATACATGTGTTTTCATGAAATTGTAATCAGAAAACACACACAATTAGGTATGCTACTTTTGTCCCACTTAGCCTTGGAATGAAAATATTATTCAATGCTGCCACTTTTATATCATCGTAAGCAGTGGTCCTCAACCTCTGGGCCGCAGAGTGGTACCTCCTGTCTGATCAGCGGCGACATTAGATTAGATTAGTGCACAATAAATGTAATATGCTTGAATCATCCTGAAACCATCTCCTCCCACCCCAGTCTGTGTGAAAAGCTGTCTTCCACCAAACTGGTCCCTGGTGACATAAAAGGTTGGGGACCGCCGGTCATAAGAACTATTTTTAGTAGTTCCACAATACATTATCTAAAAGCTGTGCCAAAGCATACCTTGCCAGGACCCTGAAGGTGAACTTGCACACATGGAGGAGAAAGTGCTGGGACAGACGAGGAGGCCTCCCCTTCTCTGTACATCTTCCTGCCCCTCCCCCCAGATACCACACAAACATTGAAACTATGAGTGTTTCTGGAAATAGTCATAAGCAGAGAGGAAAGTGATGTCAGTCAGTAACCCTGAGTTTTCCAGAGGTATCCAGAAACACAGGTTTTCCCTTACCTAAATCCTTTCCTGAAACCCTGAAGCTGCCAAGACGTCGCCATGCTACCTTTTGGCGACATCCTTCTCTTGAGAAGTACGGCTGCCCCCCGACCTGAATCCAGGTTGTCTCCTGGCCCTGAGCTGGGTGCCTGAGTGTCACCAGCTGGGTGCACCTGCTGTCTACCTTAACAGAGACACCCCACTCTCGGCAGGACTAGCTGGGCTCTGACCTATAGTTCTAGTTTTAACCCTGGGGCTAGAGTCTGGCCAGGATGCTCAGCATATTTGGCAGGGGTTCAGATGTTTTACCTGCTCCTGGCCAGCCCCCTGCCCCAGTGGGCTGGACCACAGTCCCTGGCTGATAGGGCCCCACTCTAAAACGAACACTCTTCTAAGAACCAGCATACAGCTATGAGAAATGCTGTGCCTCATGTCCTCCGTGGACCTCAGGGATGTCAGAGACACCCCAGGCTGAGGTCAAGGTGGTCACGGGCCCTTGGAGAATGTAACTGGAACTGCTCCGCCGTGTCTTGTGCACCAGGCCTAAAATCGGGCAAGCCTCTGGCCCAGCCCTGCCTCTCCTTCCCCTCCCCCTGCTGACTCACCGGCAGGGACACAGCATGCCTCAGAGCAGTGTGGCAGCTGGTATGGAAAACACAGCAGTGGGAAGGTGGTGGGGGGATTTAATTCTGGGGGGCCCAGAATTAAATATGGCTTCAAGTCCTGAGCCCCTTGTGAAAGATGAGCAGGGTGGGAGAAGGCCTGCGGTCCTCTCACCCCAGACTTCTCCTCTCTGGGCACCATGCCCTCAGGAGGGCTCCAGCCTGGCTCAGCCACAGGGCAGGAAGTCTGGCAGTGTGGTGGGAGGGGCTCTAGCAGAGGGCAGGCAGGATTTCACAAGAGTTCTATGGACTGACTTTCTGCTGATTCTACTTTTCACACACTCACCTAGGTGAGTTCCATCTCTGGATCCCACCTCGGATGTTACTCTTGAATGACCTTTCCTGCAGTTGTGGAGGCCTGTTAGGAATTTGCAGGCCACACTGGGGCTGTAATTCTGGGCCTCCCAAGCCTGTGGGGATGGGTGGAGGTGGTTTCCCTAGGGACAGCAAATCCAGGACAGATCTAATTGCCGCTAATCAGGTTGTTTTTTTAATTTTTTTCTGTTACATGTAAATACTTAAAACACACACACACACACACATACAGATTCCATGGCCTTAAAGCTCTTTATTGATCTTCACATATACTTTCAATCCCTAGTGATATACAAGTATAAAGAATTTTTATCGTAGTTGTGATTCAATATATAATTTATTTAGTCCTGTTTTCTCCCCCACTGTATTGCATATAAAATTTCCTCATACTTGTTTTTAAAAGCTAGAAGACCAGTTGTTATGTAACCTTTTGGAGGTCACAGATCTCTTTGATAATTTGCCACTATAAGTGCCTAAGTGTTAGCAGTAAGGCTTTTATTTCGGATTCCCATCATTATTGCTCCACAAATTGCCTGGCACTTCTAGTAGTAGGTATTCAACACAATGCTTGTTTAAAGGAGGACTTAGTAATAGCTGGCCGCTTCCTCCTTGATGGTTTATTGTTGGGCATTCAAATTGTTTCTAGTTTTTGACAGTTGTGATGCAGTGCTGCTGTCAACTCCTTCCGGTAGTTTTTTTCTCCTTCCCAGCAGGTCTGTTTTTGGAAGATGTTTGGGCTTGGAAAACATGTGTACTTTATTGTCTCTGTGCCTTTGCTTATGCACAAGGAAAGCCTCCTTCTTGTTTGTCCAGATTCTATCCTGCAAGACTCTGCTCAAATGCTGATTCCTCCCAGGAGCCTTTCCTCTACCTGTACTTAGAAGCGAACACTTCTTCATCTCTACCTGTGAATTTTTAGTTAATTCAGGCTGTTGTAACAAATTACCATAGAGTGGGTGGCTTGTAGCCAGTAGAAAATTATTTCTCACAATTCTGGAGGCTGAAAGTCTGAGATCAAGGTTCCAGCATGTTGGGGTTCCGGTTAAAAACTCTTTTCCAGTTTTCCTCATATGGTAGAGAGAGAGCCAGTGGGTTCTCTGAGGTCTCTTTTAGAAGGAGCCCATTTACAAGGACTCCACTCTCACGACTGAATCACCTCCCAAAGTCCCTACCTCTTAAGATGCCATCCTATTGGGGGTTAGGATCTTAACATACGAATTTTGTGGGGGACACAAAGACTCACCCCTTTGTACTCCTCTCCAGTGGTACTCATCACATTTTACGATCCAGTTGAAAAAAACTTATATATACATCTTATCTCCTTTATTAGACTGTGTTATACCTTATATATTTGAAACCCAGAACGGATCATTTTAATACCATTTGTTCTATAAGAGCTATTTTCAGTTATATGCATGCAAAAATCAATAATAATTACTATTTTCTTGATTTGTTATTTAGTTTTAGAACAACAATTTAAAAAAGAATACATTTCCACTTTAAAGATACACAAACGCATTAAAGATATTTCCTGGAAGAACCCAAATTTTTACTTACCAAACAAAATATTACACCTTACAGTTCACTGTAAAACCTGTTTTACTGCTTTATGTTTTAAACCCAAAAGTCTAAGTGGTCACACAGGATAACAGAATCGAAGTCAGATTCTATTTCTTTGTTTTTTTAATCAGTATGATATCATTTTTAATTTTAAATCTACTATTTCTATTTAAAGGCAAAAACAAGCAACAAATACTATGGAATTTGGGACATGAGATGACAAAGTAAGTTGGGAGGATACTGAACAATTAGACAGTTGCAATGAGCATACGTCATGGTCAGTGAACATCAGGGACCAACTATGTACCTGGGAGGTCTCTAAATTGACACTAACAGAGAATATATATTCAAGGAGAAGTAATATAGAACTGTGATCATTTGAAGTTTTTGTGTACATTAATAAAACTCAATAGTAACCATAGCAGTTGTTTACAACTCTGACCAAAAGAACTATTTTGGAGGGGGTGTTAATTTTTATCACTGGCACTATTTGGAATCGTGGTGATGAGAAGAAGTTTTTATTACTGTCACGTTCTCTACGGATGATGGCCCCCTTATCGCCCTCTGGCAGTGCAGGCAGCTCCTGTCTTCCTGCCCCTGGTCCGCCTGATCCGTCAGTAAGCTTGTGGGGAGCAGGGGCGGCTGTGCAGTCCACGTTGTACAGTGTCTGCTTCACAAACAAAGCAGTTCTGAGTGAGGGCCTTGGCGGGACCACTAAGGTTGAACTCCCTTTCCCTAAACCTGAGGCCGGTTTTCTTTATGTAGTCCAGACACGGAACATTTCACAACAGATTCAATACAGAAACAGATGAAAAAAAGCCCAGCCCTTTCTATTAAGCCAGACGTGAAAAAAGTAGCAAAATTTCTTTGTGACCCAGTGTCACTTTTCTGATTCATTTTTCATTGTTCTTTGGCAAATACCAATTATTCCTCACAATATCGTTTCCTATGCTAACATGTGATGAGTTTGTTGTTATTATTCAAAACATTAAAGAGTGTTCTCCATTTTAGTCTCTAATACAGTAAATACTGATAGCTGTGTTCCACATAAAAAAGATCTCTTTGGAGTTGTGACTAATTTTTGAGAGTGTAATGGGACCTTTTGGGAAGTTGAGAATTGCTGTACTAAAGCACTGCCTTCGATATGACAGCTGCCTATGTACACTTGTTAAATGAGTGAGGGACTGATGGATGGGCTTCAGTTGCTTCTGGGATGTGGAGGCTGTTGCGGGAATTGCAGGGAGGGGCCAGGCTCCTGAGGCAGTGCTGGTGGATATCACTGGGCAGTGGGGGCTGCCAGGGTCTAGGAGAACTGGCTACCATTTAAGCAGTGTTGGCCTCAGGAGTGGGGTCTGGGGATGAGGGTAATGGAGGCTCTGTGTCCTAGGGTCTTTGGGATGCTCACCATATCTTCTTTCCCTTGGTGTTGGTGGACAGGAATTACCCAATATTCCTTTCCTGTGAGAGGAACCAAGCAGAATGGATTTCTAGGGATCTATGGCAGTTCAACCATGAGGTGAGAGCACAATGGCCAGAAGCCTATAGCGTTGAGCAGACAGATCCAGTCTAGGGACCTCTTGCTCCTCTTGTGGAATCTCTGGCAAGTCGTTTTTCTGCTGTCTGACTCTACCACAAGGTGAGGATGCGGTAAGGTAAAATGTTTGTGCAATGTCTGGCATATACTGGGTACACAACACATTAGTGGGTCCATTAGCAATGTCATCAATAATAATAAAAAGAAGTAAGCTGGGAGGTCTGGGGTTAAGGAGGAAGGATCCCATGGGAGTTCTTCCTGGTATATCGACACTTGGTCCTGAATAATTCATTGCCATGGGGGCTGTCCTGTCCACTGTAGCATGTTTAGCAACATCCCTGGCTTCTAAGCTCTACTTGGCAATAGCACTGTTTCCCTGGTTCTGACAGCGAAAAACATCCCCTGGGGGCCAGTTTGGGAAACTATCCTACAAGGCATAGATACTCAACCTTCTAGGGCTCCGTTGTGGGGTGCCTGCTTGCTTGCATTGCCCCAGGAAGAGGAAGACGTCACACCAGCCTAGTGCACGCAGATCTGACTCACTGCCTGCAGAAAAAATTCCAAGATGTTCTGCTCTCAAGGAAACAAAAGGCTTCCTGTCTCTGATCCTTTTCTCTGAAGAACCTTCCTGCTAATGGAAACTTCTCTCAGCGTTTGGACAAGTCGGGACCCTGGGGAAGCAGTAGCTGACCAGCACAGGCTTTGCTGAGGGAAATGTGGCTAATACCAAGCAACCCCGGGGGAGGCTGTCCTGCCTTTCATCCTTCACCTTGACTCTAATGGCGTCCAACCCCCAAGTCTCTACTGAAACATCTGGTCCAATCAGAAGCAGAACAAGTAAACCAAGGGTGGTATATTCATACAGCAGGATGCTACAGTGACCTGAGTGAATGTGTCATACTACATGCAACTGCATGGATGACTTACCAACATAATGTTGAGTGAAAGAAGCCCGGAACAAAAAGAGCACATATTATATACAACCATTACTGAAAAGCTCCAAAAAATCAAAATAATCTATGTTAAGGCTCTAGGGATATGTGTGCAAGGGAGGCTCCTGGGATGCTGGCTTAGGTTGTGAAAATTCATTGAGCACTTTATGATATAGGCATTTTTTGAGATATATGTTATGCTTCAGTAAGAAATTAAAAACATTCTGGGCCAAAGGGCAGGAAAAGCCCTTCACCAATATCCTTGTGAACACAGGGAAGAAAAATCATGAACAATTCTGCCTGCATGGCTCTAAGTTATTATTAATATTTTTGGACTCAGTTTTGTAAGTGAGATGATGTATGCAAAATAACTAACCTGGTAATTGACATACAAAATGCTCAATGAATGATAATAATTAATACTGCTAATAAGTTATTAACTGACCTAATATACAAAATAATAATTAAATACAAAGAATAGCCTTTTTTTCCTAAAGGACAAAAAAAATGTTCTGGAGTTTTCAGGTATGTCTTTGGGTAGTAAGCTTCTAATTCTTTTTGGAGCTCCCGTCAAGCATAGTCTTAGAGGAAAGAAAAACCAGTAACCAACACAATAACAAAGTCTCAAAGCTTGGTCTCATTTGGCCAAAGTGTTCAGTTCACTTCAGATCCATCATTTATTGATCCAATGCACTCTTTAGCCAGGAACCTGTGATCCACCTGCCTAATCAAGCATTTGGATCACTTTGACCATCAACCTGTGAATTTCCAGAACAAACAGGTATGACTGCTTAGTCTCAGAGTAAAACTTTGACAGAAAAAGTGAGGTTTAGAAAATGTGCAATGATAGCTCCTTGTTCAACCTGACTGGAAAGAAGATTCTACAAATTCCTCTCTTCTGAGAGAGCCAGCAATTAGACAACCTCAGCAAGATGGAGGGTTTCATTACAAGCTGTTCTCTTCAACTGCAAATTAGACGCCAAATTAACTCTCAGGAAGATCTGAGACTCTTTCAGATTATTTGCCACCAAAGAAGTCTTAGCCTGACTATTTCTGAATCAGATATGAGAGAGACTTCATTGCTTTGAGAAGACATCTACTCCTAGAGCAATTTCCTAAAATTTCAGAATTTAGGAAATGCCTACAAACAGCTACACGTCCCTATGACCTGTGATGCCGATCATAGAATCACCTAATACGCTGTGAAGCAAACTCTGTCTGACATAGTCAAAACGCTTGGATTCACTGCCATGTACATTGAAAGAAGAAAGTCCATGCCCATCTCCGGAGAAAAGGCAGGCTCTTACCTGTTCCCAGGCTTTGTCCATGGGCACTTGATTGGATCAAGATGCACAAAAACAAGAAGATAGAGACACACAGGGGATTTTCCATTTCTCCTGTTTCACCTGGGGTCCGAGGTCCTCTTGCTAATTTCTGAAGCTAAAGAGACCAGATTGCCTATTGATACTTTGTTAGGGAAGACTGTCCATTAATAATTAACCTTTTAAACAAGTTTTCTAGTGTTCAGACTCTTTCCTTCCTACACCCTACCCCCAAATCTAAATCTACCTCATACAAAAAAAAGAGAAGAAAGTTGATTTACAGAAGTATTTTTTATCCTGATACATTTTGAAAATAAAATATTTTGTCATGTATTCTTGCCTTCTAGGGCCGAGGTCACAGTTCTAAATGCATCAGTTTGAAGTTAATATGTTTGGAAATTCTGTCAAAGGTCAGGGGTAGGTAGCTTCCACAGAATTGCCAAAGTCTCTCTCTGCCAGCACTGCAAAGGGAATACAAGCAGTGGTATTTCAAATGCAGACTAAACTCAAAGAGAAAGGAAAGGGCTCTGCTATGAGGAGAGCCCCCATGGGGTCTGTTTTCTGTTCAGTTTAGCAAAACTACTGGTTCTGTCGTCAAAGAGTGATGGGCAAAATTTCTATAACTGAAAGGGGCAGAAAACCTCTAATGTCAGTGTAAAAAGGAGTTGGTAAAGGAGCCAAGATGAAGACCTGGATGCTTTTGCTGGGGGCCCCTTTGAAAAATGAGTAAGCACACTCTTTCCTCCTTTGTATTAATGGATGCTCTGTGTAGAGGACTGAGAAGTAAGGTCACTTGGTGAGACCAGACAGGGGAAATGCTACCATGCGTTTCTCGTATTAATATTCCTTGGTAAACTTTATTCATTTTTTTCAACTTTTAAAAAAATACCTATTACATACCAGGCACTATTCTAGTACTTGGGATAAACAAGTGAACAAAACAGACCAAGATTCCAGTCCTTGTGGTATTTATGTACCATTGGAGATGGGAAGAATCAGATAAGAGACAATAGGTATAATACATAAGAGATTTATGTAGATGGGTAGAATGCGATCTGAATGACAGGAAAAGGAAAAGTATAGCTGCGTTAAGGGGGTTGGGGAAGGTAGTGATTTTAACCATTTTAAATAGAATGGTTAGGTGAGCCTTGTTGGGAAGTTGAATTCTGAGCAAGGGTTTGAGGGAGTTGCCCCTGTGGACATGTTGAGGAGGAGAGCATCAGGTAGTTAGAATAGCCAGTGCAGCCAGTGCAAAGGCCCTGAAGTAGGAGCATGCCTGGAATGTTCCAGGAGCAGCATGGAGGCCGGTGACTAGGGAAACGTCATTAAAAGGACTTTGGCTTTTATACTGTGAGATGTGGGGACCCACTCTGAGCAGAAGAGTGATATAATTTATATAATATTTGTAAAAGATCATTCTAGTTTACAAGACTAGGAACAGATTACTAGCAAACCAGGATGCAAGTGGTGAGATCTGCTAGGAGGCTATTACAGTGATCCAGCGAGAGGTGATGGTGCCTTAGTTCAGCATGGTCATAGTGGAACTGGGGAGTGATGGATGGGTGGTGGATGTATTTTGAAGGTAAATGCGAGAGGATTTCCTGACTACTTGGGTGAAGAGAAAGAAGAGTTGAAGATGACTTCAAGGATTTTGGTTTGAGCAAGTGGGACAGTGGTGTTGATATTAGCTGAGACAGGAAATGCTGTGAGTGGAGCAGAGTTGGTGGTAGAGGATCAAAAATTCAGTTTTGGCTAGGTGGAGGCCAAGATGCTTCTTAGACATCCAATTAAAATATTAGGCAGGCATTTAGCTAACTTGATGATCACTACCTAGATGAAATGAACTGGGCAGGACCTTCATTTGGTCCTATTAGTTCAGACAGACTGACTCCAGGGCAAAGCTTAAGACTGTGCTGTCTGGTGGCTGAACTTCCTTCTGGAGGTCTATGGCATGGAGACCATCTAGTTGGATGCATGATTCCTGAGCAGAGGCTTCTGTGCTGGCTTCTTGGCTGGCTCCATCCTACCTGCACTATTAAGCAAGATCTGAAGGTTCCACTTTACCAATATCCCAGAAAGCTGGAACCTAAAACAGCTGACTATCTACTTGGCTCCTCTCCCCAGGGCCTACCTTATCTCTTGTCTTCTTGGTACTGCCAGGAACCAACTCCCCTCCCAGCCTCACCCTGCAGAATAACTTACCAAGACACTGGTGAATCCATCTGCCTCCAAGATCCTGGGTTTTCTACCAACTAGCTGTGCACAATGTTACTTAACTTTCATGAGTTCTGTCTCTTCATCTGTAAAATAAGAGAACATGAGCCTGAGATAATATTTTGAGATATCAATAATATATTTCTCACAAACTCTCCCTCACACCCTCCCTCTCATCTAAGAAGAGTAAAGTAGACAGAAGTCTATAAATCTTTTGTCTTCCTAAAGCTTCAGTTCAGTCGTTCAGTCGTGTTTGACTCTTGGCGACCCCATAAACCGCAGCACGCCAGGCCTCCCTGTCCATCACCAACTCCTGGAGTTTACCCAAACTCATGTCCATTGAGTCGGTGATGCCATCCAACCATCTCACCCTCTGTCGTCCCCTTCTCCTCCCACCCTCAATGCTTCCCAGCATCAGGGTCTTTTCCAATGAGTCAGCTCTTCGCATCAGGTGGCCAAAGTATTGGAGTTTCAGTTTCAACATCAGTCCTTCCAATGAACACTCAGGACTGATCTCCTTTAGGATGGACTAGTTGGATCTCCTTGCAGTCCAAGGGACTCTCAAGAGCCTTCTCCAACACCACAGTTCAAAAGCATCAGTTCTTCAGTGCTCAGCTTTCTTTATAGTCCAACACTCACATACATTCATGACTACTAGAAAAACCATAGTTTTGACTAGATGGACCTTTGTTGACAAAGTAATGTCTCTGCTTTTTAATAGGCTGTCTAGATTGATCATAACTTTTCTTCCAAGGAGTAAGCGTCTTTTAATTTCATAGCTGCAGTCACCATCTGCAGTGATTTTGGAGCCCCCTAAAATAAAGTCAGCCACTGTTTCCCCATCTATTTGCCATGAAGTGATGGGACCGGATGCCATGATCTTAGTTTTCTGAATTTGAGCTTTAAGTCAACTTTTTCATTCTCCTCTTTCACTTTCATCAGGAGGCTGTTTAGTTTTTCTTCACTTTCTGCCATAAGAGTGGTGTCATCTGCATATCTGAGGTTATTGATGTTTCTCCTGGCAATCTGGATTCCAGCTTGTGCTTCCTCCAGCCCAGCATTTCTCATGATGTACTCTGCATATAAGTTAAATAAGCAGGATGATGATATACAGCCTTGACATATTCCTTTTCCTATTTGGAACCAGTGTGTTGTTCCATGTCCAGTCCTAAAGCTTAGGACCTAACATAAGTGAATTCTAAGCAACAAAGGCAAGCAAGTCTAAGAATGTTTTAAAGGGATGTGAAGGGAGAAAGAATATTGCTACCTTCCTATCACTAGATAGTGTCTTGGACTTTGTAAGTAGATTGGGGAAAGGGAGATTTGTCTAGAGGGCAGAGGGGACAGTATGTTGCTTCCAGAAGGTGGTAAAACTCAAAGAGGAAATGGCTGTGAGTTTGTCAGTGGCGGGGCAAAATATACCCCTGTTCTTGGTATAGGTTGGGAGTAGCAGTGAGCTACTAGTAACAACAGGTCATGAAGATGGGGAGGACGGGGGGTCATCTATGTGCACTGACGGGATAGGACCAGGTGCTCACCCCAACTCCAGGCCTTGGTATTGTGTCTGACCTAGAACTGGTGGTAGGTGGGATTGGGGTGAGAAAGAATCCAGGAGGGCCTGAAAAATAGAAGTTTGAAATTATAATTCGGGTGGGTTACAGAAAGCAAAGCTATTTCTTCTACATCAGAATCTGTGGACTGAGATTCACACCTCTGCAAGCACAGGTATGTCATGAGTATTAGAGATTTATATGTGAAGTGCCCAGCCAAGTGTCGAGTTTATAGTAGCGTATGTGTGCTCAGTCACTCAACTGTGTCTGACTGTTGTGTCCCCAGGGACTGTAACCTGCTAGGCTCCTCTCTCCATGGGATTTCCCAGGCAAGAATACTGGAGTGGGTTTCCATTTCCTTTTCCAGGGAAGCTTCTTAACCCAGGGATTGAACCTCCGTCTCCTGCATTGGTGGGCAGAGTTTTACTACTGAGCCACCTGGGAAGCCTCAGTTCGTAGTACAGGTTCAATAAATTACAGTGGCTTGTTTTGGAAGCAATCAAGGCATTGGAATCAGACTGATCTAGGTTAAGGTCCCTGGCCTATTGCTCACTAACTGGGTGACCTAGGGCAAGACATTAGCATTTCGAGATTTTGATTTTTCCATCTGTGTAGTGGGACTAAGCATATTTACTTGATCAGATTAAAGGAGAGGTAAACCCTAGGCAGTCTTGACAAGCAGGAAATAACACATAGCAGCTATTGTTATTTTTATTGTTTTAATTTGTGTTGGGAGTCATGAAGGTGTCCAGGAGGTAGGTACCAGTAAGATCACAGGATTAAAATTTTAGCAGAAAATTAAAAGGGGAAGAAAACAGAAGGGTCTGGATCAGTGGTTCCAAAATATGATTGAGGGTTAGAATCAGAGTCAGCCTGAGAGCTCAGGAAAAGGAAAAACTTCAGGCCCCTCCCATGAAAAAGTAAACAAGAACTTCCAGGACTGGGGCCTGAACCATCTTAAACAAGTTCTTCAGATTGTTCTTGCTCACCCAAAGTTTGAGAACCATTGCCTCAGAGTGTGCTTGAGAGATCTGTTGGGGAGGAAGAAGAAAATACTAGATCTTTCTAATTTTTCTCATATCACTTGCTATAGGCTGAATGCTTGTGTCCCCTACAAATTAGTACATGAAACCTAGCCCCAGGGTGATGGTAGATGTATAGGGCCTTTGGTAGGTGACTAGGTCTTGATGGCAGAGCCCTCATGAATGGGATCAGTGCTCACATGAAAGGAATGCCAGACAGATCCCATGAGCCTTCCTCCACGTGAAGTTACAGTGTGAGCATATGGCTATCTATGAGGCCCTCATCAGACATCACATCTGCTAGTGCCTTGATCTTGGACTTCCCAGCCTCCAAAGCTGCGAGAAATACATTTCTGTTTTTTATTAGCCACCCAGTCTCTGGTATTCTATTATAGCAGTCAAACAGACCAACATATCACCTTTGAACATTTTGTTTGTATAAATATAATGCTTATTATATATTTACACTATATCATTTGTATATAGTACTATATAATATATTGTTATTGTTTAGTTGCTAAGTTGTGTCCGACTTTTTGTGACCCCATGGACTGTAGCCCCCCAGACTTCTCTGTCCATGGGATTTCCCAGACAAGAATACTGGAGTGGGTTGCCATCTCCTTCTCCAGGGGTATCTTCTTGACCCAGGGATCGAACCTGGGTTTCCTGCATTGGCAGGTAGATTCTTTATCACTGAGCCACAGGGAAGCTCATGTAATTTATTAGTGCTATATAATTTATAAGCAGATAAATATTATCTGCTTTGGGGAGCACCCCAGAAAGCCCAGCACTCCATGGGGGACCCTTCACTTCCCATGAACTGAAAAGGGGAGCAGGCTAGATCCCATGGAGCCTGAAGCCTCCAGAGAATTATCAGCATTGTACATAGTGGTAGAGCCCAGTGCTTACTTTGTTTTGCAAGCCTCAGTCTAAAATAATAATGATCTTATAGTTAGATCCCTAAAAATTGCTCAGTATTTGCTTTCTTTTAATTTGAAGAGCTTCTTGAAGAAATGGAGATTTCAAGAGGATGGGTATTAATGACCTGAATGTAACCTTCCTTTCAGTGTAATGGTGATAAGAAAGTTATTCAGAAGGAAAAATATTTTACATAGATAAAGAGAGCAAGGGGAGAGAGAAACCACAGTATCAGGTAAAAATCTCTGATGAGAGAAGCAGGGTTTTCTATGCTGAATCAGATTTTCTTGCTTTTATCATCAGACACTGGGATACCTGAGAATGGTAGTCTTTTGGTAGAATTATAGGGAAAAATATTCAAAACAGTAAGTTTTGGATTGGTGCTATTATTTTCGTCACTTCATAGTTGAGATTTAAGAGATTAAGAACTAGGATGAAACCATACTTTATCAGTAAAAGGCTGACAGCAGGGAAATCAAGGCCACCTGAATCCAGGATCACTTTTCTCAACCACAAGCCCTTAATCCCTGCCTTTTCTCAGCCCCGCACTGAGCTTTCTTCAGCATTATTCCACTTCCAAGATTAAATTTATGAAATCTGTAGGATCACGTCATTGGAAAATGACCATCTCTCTTACACCTGCTTAGAGCCAGACTACCACCAGGAAAATGCTCAAGCTTTTATTGATACAGCTTCATCTGTATGGACGTTTTTGTACCATTAGAGAATGAAACTGAGCAGGACCCCGTGGGGCTTCTGGGCATGGAAGACTTTCTGTGTCCCCCATTCCTTATTTGTAGGGAACAGACTTCAGCCTCCATGACCTTCCCTGAGTTTCAAAAGGCAGATTTGAACAGTAATAAAAGAAGGGAGGGGATGCAAAGACAAAAGAGGGAGCAGCCAAAAAGAATACATATGAATCAGTTCTAATGAGATGGGTAAAACTGGAGCCTGTTATACAGAATGAAGTAAGCCAGAAAGATAAACACCAATACAGTATACTAACACATATATATGGAATTTAGAAAGATGGTAACGATAACCCTATATGCAAGACAGAAAAAGAGACACAGATGTATAGAACAGACTTTTGGACTCTATAGGAGAAGGCGAGGGTGGGATGATCTGAGAGAACAGCATCGAAACATGTATATTATCAAGTGTGAAACAGATCGCCAGTCCAGGTTGGATGCACTGGGATGACCCAGAGGGATGGGATGGGGAGGGAGGTGGGAGGGGGGTTCAGGATGGGGAAACACATGTAAATCCATGGCTGATTCATGTCAATGTATGGCAAAAACCACTACAATGTTGTAAAGTAATTAGCCTCCAACTAATAAAAATAAATGAAAAAAAAAAAAAAAAAAGAGGGAGCAACCAAGAAACAATAGTGCAGCCTTGGAGTAGGGTCCTGGTTGCACCTCAGTGGATACATATAACAGGATCTTTAAGCTCTTTATAGAACTAAAACCTCCAATGGAAGATTTAGCATTCTTCTTCAGAGAAGTCAGATTAAAGGAACCAGAGAAGCTCATCAAGAGATCATCTGAGAGCAGTTTAAAGGAGTGCACATTCTAATCTTATCAACAGCATCATCCTTGAACTATTGCTATAAAACTTCTCACCAAAACCTCCAGGGTTGGGGACACATAGTTTTTGAGTGCAGGAGCCCTCTGTGTCCACATTTGTCAGGCAAAGCAATAAAGCTATTCTCTTCTACTTCACCCAAAACTCTGTCTCTGAGATTCAATTCAGCAACACAGAGGCCGAGTTTTTGGCATCAGAAACATGACCTAAGCAAATTTAGGGGCACTTCTTTGAGTTGGCCTGGAACATGTCCTTATTTGAAAAGGGGTTGAACTGGAATCTAACCTTTTCCTTATCTGTTTCTTTTTAAGATATGTAAACAAATGAAAGATGAACATAAGATTGCAGATGCTGTTTTAGACTGTTTGAAAGAATGAAGTGTTTGAAGCATTTCAAGCAGGTGTTTATGCATTCAAGATCATCATGTTTGCATTAACATTTGAAGATTAACCTCTGAATGAGGTCCGCCTCTGGCTAGTTGTGTGACCTTATGCAAATAATGCAACCTCTCTTCACTTCAGTTTTCTCATCTGTAAAATGGAAGTGTGAGGGTCAGATGTTATCACATGGAATGTGCTTGGCACAATCAGCGCTCATTTGTAACAAATGAGACAGAAATTACTTCCTCCATTTTACAAGTGAGGAAGCTGAGAGTTCTTGTCTGAGGTCACACGTCTAATCTGTGTAGATTGGATCTGAGGACTTCTGGGTCCCTGTAAACTCTGATCTTTTCTCATCCCAGAACCTGAACCGAAGAGCTAGGGAACAAAGAACTGAGATCTCCTTTTACACTTATTTTTATGTTTCCTGCTCTGGGCTGACCCACTTATTCTATCAGAATTACAGATGCTGGTCTGTGGAACAATTAAAGAATAACAATAGCGAACGAAACCGAAGCTGTCTTTTTGTGACTGGATTCTCTGGAACCAATAGAGCGCTTTATGATTTTAGTGTTCCAGGGAGTGGAAAACCCCCTTTCCTCTGTTTGCATTGTGCTTGGAAGCAAAAGGAAGTAAAGATTTAAGTTGGTTTTGAGCAACTAGGTAGACATAGACCATTGCTGGCTCCTTCAAGTTTGACAAGGGTTTTCTCCCCGTGGGAAAGAGGGTGAGCATAGAATAAACTCTGCCTGCATCCTGCAGCTGCTTTGGGTGTTGATTGGGCTTGGTGAAGGGTTGTCACACTGGTCTCCTAAGGGAGATCAACCGAGCTATGAACTGAATTGGCTGATTGCAGTAAACTAAGGGCACAAGTTGGGAAGTTGGGCCATCAGCATGGCAGCTCCCTTTCTCTGGGTCTCAGTGAAACTGTTTACCTCAGATAGCGACTTGAACCCACATGGCTGGGACTCACACCAGTCAAAACCCTGCTTGGGATTCGAACCCATGTGGTTGGGACTCAAACCCAGTCAAAACCCTGCTTGGGACTCAAACCCACGTGGCTGGGATTGAACCCAGCCAAAACCCTGCTTGGGACTTGAACCCACGTGGCTTGGACTCAAACCCAGCCAAAACCTATGGTATCTGGTTTCAGGACTTAATGAAGCTCAGGTTCTTGTTGCCTCATCACAGAAAGAATTCAGTGAGAGACAAAGTGATAAGTAAGAAAGGATTTATTCAGATTCAGAGAGAAACACTCCACAGACAAGAGTGTGGGCCATCACAGAGGGTGAATGCAGCCGTGAAATGTGGCGTGGTTAGTTTTTATAAGCTGGGTAATTTCATATGTTAATGAGTGGGAGGATTATTCCAACTATTTTTGGGAAGGGGTGGAGATTTCCAGGATTTGGGCCACCGCCCACTCCTTGGTCTTATGGAAACAGTGTCAGACTTCATTTTTTTGGGCTCCAAAATCACTGCAGATGGTGATTGCAGCCATGAAATTAAAAGATGCTTACTCCTTGGAAGGAAAGTTATGACCAATCTAGATAGCATATTAAAAAGCAGAGACATTACTTTGCCAACAAAGGTCCGTCTAGTCAAGGCTATGGTTTTTCCAGTGGTCATGTATGGATGTGAGAGTTGGACTGTGAAGAAAGCTGAGCGCCGAAGAATTGATGCTTTTGAACTGTGGTGTTGGAGAAGACTCTTGAGAGTCCCTTGGACTGCAAGGAGATCCAACCAGTCCATCCTAAAGGAGATCAGTCCTGGGTGTTAATTGGAAGGACTGATGCTGAAGCTGAAAACTCCAATATTTTGGCCACCTCACGCGAAGAGTTGACTCATTGGAAAAGACCCTGATGCTGGGAGGGACTGGGGGCAGGAGAAGAATGGAATGACAGAGGGTGAGATGGCTGGATGGCATCACCGACTCAATGGACATGGGTTTGAGTAAACTCCAGGAGTTGGTAATGGACAGGGAGGCCTGGCATGCTGCGATTCATGGGGTCGCCAAGAGTCGGACACGACTGAGCGACTGAACTGACTGAACTTGGAACTGTCATGATACCTCTAGGTGTGTCATTTCACTTGCTGATTGAGGATCAAGGGATAGTCTTGTCTGCCATCTTGGGTCCCATTTGATTCTAATCAGTTAATGTTGTGTCCTTAGGCTATGTCATTCTTTCAAAAGTTGTGCCCTGCTCCTTTCTCTCCTGTTACACCAGTGCTTCTGACAATGGGATTGCCAGGGGCACTGTCCTTATTCTGAGTAGCAGGCAGTTCTGGGGTATCACTTAGATCCAAATGGCCCAAGCCTCTCTACAGCAGCTGGTGCTTGCTGCATGTCACACAATCATTTCACAGAAGTTTTCTGAGCTTAGCAAATAAAGTTCTTGGCTGCAAGAAATCAGGAACAGTGATCTGATTCAAAGGCTGCCAATGACTCATCATTTTTTCACATGATGTCTTACTGTCAAGGTTAGTAATCAATTCCTAGGCAGGTCTAGAAGTCAGGGGTTAATAGTTCAGGGGCCTGCTTCCACATGCCAGACTCTCTATGTGATCTCGTTGAAACCTCAAAAATAACCCTATGATGATGCGTGTATGATTATGCCCTTTGTACAAAGAGGAAAACTGAGACTTAGGTTACTCAGTCGCCTATATCCACACTCTAGTAAAGTGGTGGAATGAAAACTGAATTGTGTTTAACTTCAAAGTATACACAACAAAAAGTAGTTTTGCCAAAAGTAGTAGGAATTGTCTATGAGCTCTGTATGAATCTAAGACTTAAAAAATGGGATTGTGCTGTGCTGTTGCACTGCAGATAAAGACATAGATTGTGTGTTTATTATTATTATTTTAAAAACAAATGTTTTCAAGCTCTTTCTAAGTGGAGGTAGCCTGAAACAGTCCATGAAACATAGTAGAAGATAGAAGTAATGGAGACATTATGATAGACTTATATAATTTACACAAAGATTAATTTTCCCCAATTGGCAGTAAAAAAAGACCAGCCAAGATGAGGGGACTGGAACCTTTGCTCATAAACTTTGGCAAGTACAGAACAAAGTGTTTGATAGGCAATTGTTAGGGTGAGACTATGCTACAAAAGACCTATTTACACATCATCAATGGTCATCCAGTTATTTTTGAAACCATCTGGGCCAGGTCATGCCTAAGGGTCCTCCAGTATGGAACAACAAGGTGCTTTGACATGCTTTGATAACTCTGTTACAACAAATTTTTTTAAAAGGTAAAATCATGACTTTCAGATATAAAATTGAACATATGGTAAGTATTTTATTCAACTTATTAATGAGGAAGCTGGTAAGGGTGTTATAACTAGTTCAAAGGAAAAGCTAAAATCTCCTAAAATTTATGTGGGCAAATAGAAATGCAGCTAGTTTCCAAAGTTAATTGAACTTCTACAGGACAGCGTTTTGTACTTCTGTTACTTTCCTATGATGTACACAGTTGCAGAATGCCTCAAGGGTAATGGATGCTAGAATCAGATAACTTAGGAAGGTTGCGCTGGGTGTGGACAATGCATAGGTTTCTACTGAAGCACAATTTTCTCTTACAATTTCTAAGTTAAGAAATGATAAAGGAAGTATTTAGCTGTAGAATTTTAAGATAATAGGTTAGTGCTCCTTCTGGAGGAAAGTCTACCTCTTTTGATATTTATTTTTTGAGTAGAGGCTTCCCTGGTGGCTCAGACAGTAAAGAATCTGCCTGCAATGAAGGAGACCTAGGTTTGATCCCTGGGTGGGGAAGATCCCTTGGAGAAGGAAATGGCGACCAACTCCAATATCCTTGCCTGGAGAATCCCATGCACAGAGAAGCCTGGCAGGCTACAGTCCATGGAGTTGCAAAGAGTCAGACATGACTGAGCAGCTATCATTTTCACTTTTGTTATAATAGAGAACTGGATTTTCTTGCTGGCATCTCCACTTTTTTAGCCTCAGTAGCAAGCAAATTATTTAAAATCTTTGTGCCTCAGCTTCTCTACTCTAAAATAGGGACAGTATTGGGGATGAACAAATGAGAATAGTCTGTGAACAGTGTTTAGCACAGTGCCCACCATCCTTATTATTACAGTCCTTCATCATGCTTTTTATTTCTCCTACACTTATATGTTCTTTCCTTTTCTCTTTTTCTGCCCATTTAACTATGATAAAGAATAGGAAAGCTATTTACAGTGGTTTTGAAAAATGTATAGATAAGGTTTATGCTTCTTGGTCTTGATTTTGATAATTAACTACATAAGTTGTTATGTATTCCTTTGTATTTTTAAAAAAACAAAAGGCATTCTCCAAAAAAATATTTGTTTTCTGAGTGATTTCCACCGTCAGTCTTAGAACAGCTAACCCTGAATTTAAATTGAAAAACTCCTTTTCAGTTGGCTCCTTTTCTCAGGTTAATGGCCAGAGAAAGCAGGTTCTAGAGTGGGAAAGGCCCTCAGAGGGGTCCTTCCAGGGGCACCGAGGACAGGACCCACCACCTGGAGGTTGACTCATGGGAGTCAGGACTAGGAGCTCTGTGGTTGAGTCTCTCCCTGACTCTTCAGATCCCAGGGGTCACATCTGAGGGCCAGAGGGTCTTCCTTGGGGGAGGTACAGCGTCTTGCAAGCAAAGGAGAAAATCGACCACACAGCTCTGCCCAGAACAGGTGGTGCAAACCTGCCTTTGGAAGTTTATTTTTTCCCTTGGGTTGGGTAGAGAAGGGACTTTTTTCCAAACCCCTGGATGTCTCTGGGTCAGAATACCTGTGTGGATTTGACCCCATTGTCACCAGCAAAGCCCATTAACAAGTCCCAATTAATAAAAATAGAATCTGGGTAACAAAGTCTACTTTTTTTTTTTTTCTTTTCCTCTGTGCTTAGTCTAGTTTTACTTGCTCAAAGGGGGTCATGTACAGAGGCCTAGAACCCAGCCCTTCAGACCAGAATCCTTAGTGTGAAATGGCTATAGTGCCTGACACCTCAGCTCGGGGGTGTGTGCAGAGGTGCTGCACACCGCACGGCAATTCAAGATGGCGGCAGTGGTAGGCCGTGTGCAGAGATCTGCGCCTGGGGAGATGAGCTGCACACCCTGGGCCAGCCTCGCGAGATCCTCGCTCTCACGAGCTCCTTGCCCCACCCCTTGCTGAGGAGATGGCTAGAAAGCAGGCCCCGCTCAGGCTTGTCGGGGAGAGCACAGATTCTGCATCAGAAGCTCTTACTCCTCCGCCTTTCTTTGCTTCTGAACCAAAGTCACTCTCCTTCTACTGGCTTGAATGACACCTGGCAGGAGAACAATTATGGGCCCAACAAGAAAGTCCCAATGCCATCAGCCCCGATTTCAGTTCGCATGCTCTGAGAAACTGCCAGTTTATTCAGGTGAGGCCCACAGGCATCCTCCCCTTTCCTTAGCAGCCTGAGATTTGCAGGAAACAAGACTCTCCAGTAAGCGCTTGATATGAGTGAAGCAGGTTGGGTTAGGATTTTACCTCTAGGTTAATTTCAAGGAAAGAAGGAAAATACTGCTGTGTCTAAGCTTCCTTTGAATGCAAGGCTACTGGAGTGATATCCCCAAGAGAGCCAGTTTTCACTCTACAATTCCACTCCTATCATTTAATCTGACTGTCAGGCTGAGTGGAGGGTGGGGATTTTGGGAGAAAGAACCATCATATCGATGCCTTAGGAAACTGTGAAGATTAGATCTCAGAGGTCAGCCGGTGTGTAATTGGAATCTCGGGGCTAGGAGAACACAGTCAGATTTACACAGGGCTTCTTGTCTCTAGGGATTCTTTTATTTTTTTTTTTCCTATCATATCATCTCTGATAGAGCAAAACTGCTTGTTTTAGCTCTTGATAGAAAAGTAACTTCCCTTGTCCATTTTTTTCACGATGTATAAACAAGGAAGAAAGTGGAAAGCCTGTCATTATGTGTAGCAATACCCACTTTTGGTCATATGCCACAGAGAGGGACATGGATTTGAGGGTAGAAGATCTGGGTTTGAGTCCAGTTCTGCCTTGGTTAAGTTATGACATTACTACAATGAGAATAATGAAAGCTGTGATTCCAACCTCACAAGGTCATGAAATGAAGGATGGTAAATATCTAAACATCCTTAAGCAATAAAAGAACCCACATGTAGAGACCCCAGGCTGGGATGTTGAATAGGTGAGTGTGTTTGTGGAACATAGAGATTTTAGCAGACTTAGGGGCCCAAGCGTTTCTGCTTCCTGACCTCAGAGCAGGATACTTATCGTTACCACACGGACCCAGGGCAGCCAGCAGCCACCTGCAGAGGGAAAGGTCTGGTTCCTAGCAGGTTAAAACTCTCTTAGAAGGCAAAGAGGGAATGCTGAAATGCCCACTCTAAGTGGTTTATGAGTGTTGAGGAGGAAGAAATTTTCCTCTACCCTTCTAGGTTCTTCGGGCTTGTCTAAGAATTGAAATGACATGAAGCAGATTAATAGGAGAAAAATGAAACACAAGTTTAATAACACTGGAGAGATCCAGGAAAACTGAGTAAGTTGCCAAAATGGCTAAAGCCCTTACCTTAAATACCATCTTCAGCTAAAGACACATGAGGATGTTGGGATAGTAGTTTGGGGCTTCAAAGCAGAGGAATGCAATTCACATGAAGATTAAAAAAGCAACATTTGTTAAACAGTTATTTGCTGGACCATAGAGACAATGGACACAGAGTGGACGCTGATCTCTAGTTCCTGCTGAGTTTTCCCACCAGTGCTAACCCATATTCTTTGCAGAGATCTCTGGTGATAGCTCTATTCTGGAAACAGGGCACCTATCTAAATTCTTTTAGGTAGTTAGGGATAAGGTCACAATTTCTTCCTGAGTCTTTTGGGCTTTGATTGTTTTGAGCTCAAAATAATCTGCCTGGCAAAGAGATGTTTTGGAATGACAAATTTTGCTCCCCTACATGGGCTTCAGAGAGGAAGGCAAAATATGAATGGGCTACCTTGCAAAAATAATTCCTGCAGACTTAGGAGGTGGGGGTCAAGGGCAGCTGAGATCTAGTGGACTGCAGGAGAACTGAGGGCTATTGCAATGAGGGAAGTACTGGGGACCTCACCCTTACTCCTTAGTGAATAAAGCCTGATACACTTAGTTATTAACCAGGTGCCTGCATGCTAAATCGCTTCAGTTGTGCCTGACTCTTTGTGGCCCTATGGACTGTAGCCCACCAGGCTCCTCTGTCCATGAGATTTCCCAGACAAGAATACTGGAGTGGGTTACCATGCCCTCCTCCAGTTATTAACATGGTAAGGAATTAATATTGCAATGAAGCTTGCTTTAGTTGTCTCTCTGGACTCTCTTTGCTGGCCCTTCCTATCTTCATTGCCCTCTTCTTAACTGAGTTCTAAGCTGCCTTCATCTACCCACCCTCCCCACCTCAACCCATTCCCCAGGAAAATTACTGCTTGGTTCTGCTTTCTCCCTGGAGACCCATGAGGAGAGAGATCTGGGTATACAGGTGAGATCCTCTGAGCAATGCATGTGGATGGAAAAGAGATGTCAAGGGGATAATCTCTGGGAGTTTCAGAATTTAGAAGTCAGGAGAGTGGGGAGGGACCTTTCTGCTTTTGCAGAATTCTTTCTTAAGAACAAGTTCTTAGTGGTAATATTTCTGGCTAAAGAGTGGGAACAATAGTCTGTAAATGAATGTATGAATTGATTTCTGGGCAACTTCACCATCATTGAATATTAGCATTCAACTTTTTTTTTTTTTTTTTGGTTCTTTTAGAATATGTAAATTGTAATCTTCAGAATGCTTTCATTTACATTTCTTTGATTTCTAGTGAGCTCTAACATTTTCCCACTGTTTGTCTACTAATTGTATTTCCCTTATGAGAATGGTCCTGTCTTTTACCTATTTGTCTTTTGGAATCTTGACATTTATCTTACAAATTTGAATTAGCTGGCTTTGATAGATCTTAATTCTTTGTAATGTTTGATAAAAATATTTTCCCTGTTTAAAAAAAATCTTCAGTAATGCTAATTCTTATAGTGCAATTATTTAAATAGCCTCAAAACTGAGAAAGTTAAAATTCCATCAGAGAGGTGGTGTGTGTGTGAGCTGCTTAGTTGTGTCCGACTCTTTGCGACCCCATGGGCCTTAGCCCACCAGGCTCCTCTGTCCATGGGATTTCCCAGGCAAGAATACTGAAGTGAGTTACCATTTCCTTCTCCAAAGAGAGGTGATAAACACTTTTTTTTCAATTTTCTGCAAGTTCTGTAATTAGGTTTTATATTTAAATCTTCAATCAACCAAAGCTTATTTTGGTGAATGTTTTATTTTTAATTACTTTTTCTATTATAAAAATCAATAAAAGTTGATTATTGAAAAATAAGGACATTAAGAGCAAAAATAAAAACATGGTGAAAAGGATCCATAATTTCACCATCCAGAGATAGCCACTTTAGACAAATAGTGAATGTTTGTGAATAGCACCTTGCACCCAGATTCATCAAATCCTAATATTTTGCCGTGTATGCTTCTTATTTTTATTAAAAAATAGAATACCTGTATACTTCTCTACCCTAACCTAATTTCATTTTCTTCTGAAAGGCAATTCCATCCTGAATTGGTACCTATAATTCTCATCTTTATTTGTATATGTTTGCAGCATAGGTATATGGTTATAAATATATAGCATTATTTTGTATGTTGAGAAATTATTATGCTATCTATAATTTGTTTTTTCTTTTTCTTTTTGGGATTTACCTCTGCTGATAAAATTGCTATAAATAGTCACATTGTATATCACAATTTGTTCATTCTGTTGACAGATATTTGTGTGGTTTAATTTGTGCTTGTTTTTTGCTGTTAGAAACAATGTTGCAATGGACTTTCATTTTCTACAAGTGAACTTCCACGGTTTACTCTTAGAAGTGAAATTGAGGGCTTGTGAGATATGTGTGTCTTTAGTGTTGGTAGATGTTGACAATTTATTCTCCAAAATGGTTATTCCAATGAATACATCATCAACAAAATTGAATATTTCTCCGATTTTTCCACATCATCACCAGTACTTGATAATAATGGATTATTTAATCTCTACCAGTTTGATGGATATAAAATGGTATCTCATTGTTTTAATTTTTATCTTTCTGATTACTGCTAAAGTTGAACGTATTTTTATATGTGCCGTTGGTCATTCAAATTTCCTCTGCTATACATTGCTTGTTCATATCTTTTATCCATCTTTCTATTAGTTCATTAGTGTTTTTCAGTAAGAAAAATACCTTCTCCCCATTTGCATTGGCTTTTCATATTGCTTATGTGATAGCACCTTGTTGTTGAATAGAATTTAAAATTTTCACGTAGTCAGATTCATCAGGGTTGTCCTTCAGGAACATTCTGCAGAAGAGGTAAATTTTTACCTTTATACTCTTAGGGTATTTTGGCAGGGCCTGAGAGTTAAACTGATATAAGACAGACTAATAAGAGAAAAGTATACAAATTTATCCAAGTATTATGTGATAATGGGAGCCCTTATAAGACCCAAAGAAATTATGAAACTTACAAGCTTTTATACTGGCTTGAACAAAGAGAGGCAATTGTGGAAAAGTAAATCATGTAGAGAGGCTGAAGGAAGATAAAAATTATTTTGACAGGGTCTGTTATTACAGGATTCTCTTGGTTTTGATTCCCCATTGAAAAGTGTTTTTTTTCTCCTGTTACTGGGAAGCCATCTTCCACATGGGGATTTTTATCTCCTGTTTTAGGAGGAAAGGGAGTGATAAGAATGTCCTTCTCACAGGATGCTTTTCAAGTGCCTGTAGCTTAAAACAATACAAAGGTATTCTGTGATTTGTCACAATCTTTTACATTCTTAGAATTTGATTTTATTGGTCACTAAGGGTTCTTGCTACAGCTGCATTCTCTAAGTTCATCTAAAAATGATTTTTCTGCCTATGCTCATTGGCCCTGGCGTGATGTTCAGTAAAAGCAGACAAGTGATATGCACAAGACATTCCTGCCTTGCATGCCCTTAGTAGACATAATTTGTAATGCTAAATCAGTTCAGTTCAGTTGCTCAGTCGAGTCTGACTCTTTGCGACCCCATGGACTGCAGCACACCAGGCTTCTCTGTCCATCACCAACTCCCAGAGCTTACTCAAACTCATGTCCGTAAAGTCAGTGATGCCATCCAACCATCTCATCCTCTGTCATCCCCTTCTCCTCCTGCCATCAATCTTTCGCAGCATCAGGGTCTTTTCCAATGAGTCAGTTCTTCGCATCAAGTAGCCAAAGTATTGGAACTTCAGCTTCAGCATCAGTCCTTCCAATGAATATTCAGGATTGATTTCCTTTAGGATGGACTGGTTTGAGAGCCCAGGGACTCTCAGAAGTCTTCTCCAACACCACAGTTCTAAAGCATCGATTCTTTGCTGCTCAGCTTTCTTTATGGTTCAACTCTCACATCCATACATGACTACTCGAAAAACCATAGCTTTGACTAGACAGACCTTTGTTGACAAAGTAATGTCTTTGCTTTTTCATATGCTGTTTAGGTTCATTGCAGCTTTTCTTCCAAGGAGAAAGCATCTTTTAATTTCATGGCTGCAGTCACCATCTGCAGTGATTTTGGAGCCCAAGAAAATAAAGTCTGTCACTGTTTCCATTGTTTCTCCATCTATTTGCCATGAAGTGATGGGACTGAATGCCATGATCTTAGTTTTTTGAATGTTGAGTTTTAAGCCTGCTTTTTCACTTTCCTGTTTCATTTTCATCAAGAGGTTCTTTAGTTCCTCTTTGCTTTCTGCCTTAAGGGTGGTATCATCTGCATATCTGAGGTTATTGATATTACTGAGGTAATGCTAAATGACATTAATTTCTTTATTCGTGTGTGTTCCCATGCATTCATTTACTCACTTATTCAACAACTATTGTTGAAAAATCTGCTATGTGCCTGCTATCTTCCTGAGTCTCTCCTAATTTTTTCAAACCAGTTGTATTGGAATTGGTACTTGTGCACGTTTACCTTCCTAAGCCTGTGTATTTATGTGTGAGTGGGCTTGTGTGATATTTTTCACAAATCCGTGGATGAGGATGATACTTATCTCTTAGAATGAACTAAGTATCAGGTCTTGTTTCTCTGTGATTTGGAAAATATGTTTGTTGACTCATAGAAATATTATTCAGAGTATTTGTTTAGGCCATACTTCTTTTGGTGAATGAGGTATTTCTTAATAACTTTCTCAATTTCCTTCTCCATCAGTGTTTTCATGTTTCTTGTATTTTGTTTTGCCAACTTTTTATTTTGTATTTTATATTGTCTGTTTGGCTAAACAATTCAAATTGATTATCCTAAGTTGTGACTGCAATGATTTATATTTTAAAATACATTATATCAGTTTTAAAATCACCAGTCTTTTAATTTTATTGACTAATAAATTTTATTTATTATATTTACAAGGGTTTTAATGTCTTATACTCTTTTCAGAGAATGAACATTTAAATTTTCTATTTTTTAGTTTATATCTGTCATTTTTTTATATTTCCTCTTACGTTGACATTCTTCATAAGATTTTAAATCAAGTGCTTAGTTCACTTATTTCTGATTTCTAAAATAAAAATCACATAGATCTATACCTTTACCTCTGAGCCTTGGTTTATCCACACTCTCACTTTTAATAGGTGGTGTTTTCACTTTTTATAGTACTTCAGAAATTATGATCATGTTTTTAATTTTCAACTTGACCCTGTTGCTTGGGAGAATTTTTTTTGTTGTTGCTAGAAGTTGTCAGCCATGTATTTGTTTATTGTTATTATAAGTTTTTGCTTGCATATAATTTTAAACTTACAGAAATTTTGAAAACCAGATTAACTTTTAGCTAGATTCACCATTTGTTTGGACGGAGAGAATTGATGCTTTTGAACTGTGGTGTTGGAGAAGACTCTTGAGAGTCCCTTGGACTGCAAGGAGATCCGACCAGTCTATCTTAAAGGAAATCAGTCCTGAATATTCATTGGAAGGACTGATGCTGAAGCTGAAACTCCAATACTTTGGCCACCTCATGTGAAGAGTTGACTCATTGGAAAAGACCCTGATGCTGGGAGGGATTGGGAGCAGGAGGAGAAGGGGACGACAGAGGATGAGATGGCTAGATGGCATCACCGACTCGATGGACATGAGTCTGAGTAAACTCCGGGAGTTTGTGATGGACAGGGAGGCCTGGTGTGCTGCGATTCCTGGGGTCATAAAGAGTCGACACGACTGAGCGACTGAACTGAACTGACCATTTGTTTATATTTTGCTTGTTTCTATTTTGTTCTGATCACTTTATAATTCATTCTCTATAAATGAATTCTTTTTCTGAACCACTTGAGAATAAGTTGCAGATGTAATATATATACCTAAATACTTCAATGTCTATTTCCTGGGGCAGACATTTTCTCTTATAAAACCAAGGAAATTTAATGGTTAAGAAAATTGGAAAATTTCATATTGATACAATTTGATTTTCTAATTCTGTAGTCCATAATTGTCAGTTATCACAATGTTGTATTTTATATATACTATAGTTATAATAAATAGAAATACTACATATAATATAAAATATGAATAATAAATAGAAACAAATGTATATCATCTATATTTAAATTTATAATTTATTTTATTTGCTATATATAATATATATTTTATATATATATATAGAAAGAGAGAGAGAGAGAAATTGAGAGATAATAATGAAGGTGATAGTGGCAACAACTGAAGTAGCTGTATACTTACAGAAACTGCTCCAGATAGGCCACTTAATATATGAGTATTTATTTTCTTCTTGTAATATGATCTAAAGAAGTTCATATTTATTACTACTGTCTTATTATGAAGTTAGTATTTATTCAGAGTAGAAAAATAATGCAAAATAACAACAGTCACTCAAATTTCAGAGCCTAGAGATAACCATCATTAGTATTTAGATGTATATATTCTAGACGTGTGCTTTCAATCAGCAAAATTTCTGGATTTTTTTCTTGTTAAATAAAATATAAGTACATTAAAATATGGTATCATATTGTGTGATGTATAGTTTTAGTCTTCATATAAACCTTTGTATTTTATTATTTTACATACTTTATACTAATGTTCATAACAACTTTGCAAAGTAGAGCCACATTTTCAGATGAAGAGTCCAAGGTTCAGAGAGGTTCAATAAATTGCTTAGGTCACACAGCAGTAAGGAATGGAGTTATAATCCAAATCCTGCACTGTTTGCCTCCAAGGCTATAGAGTAGATCACTATTTTGCCCAAAGCTCCTTTCTTGATTTTACTTATATCATTAACACTGAGTTTTATTGCATTGTGGGGAGAAAATATACTGATGTAATTTTCCTTGTGGCTTCCCTGGTGGCTCAGGGGTAAAGAATCTGCCTGCCAATGCAGGAGATGTAGGTTCGATCCCTGGTTCAGGACGATCCCCTGGAGGAGGAAATGCAACCCACCCTAGTATTCTTGCCTGGAGAAATCCCATGGACAGAGGAGCCCAGTGGGCTACAGTCCATGAGGTTGTAAAAGATTCAGATGTGACTTAGTGACTAAACAACAATAACAAAAATGTTCTATATAAATTTTCTCTTGATTTAGTTTTGGGGCCTTATTTGAGAGTTAGTATATATCTACTAATGCCCAATACATTGAAAAAAATATATAGTCTATGTTGTTGCTGAGTTTAATATAAATCTATTTGTTCTGACATGTTCATTGTGTAGTATTTATCCCTTCTCTTTGCATTTCTAGCTTTGGTAATCCATGTCTTCACTGTGGGTTTTATATTTTTTATTATAATCAGAAGCCTCCAAGCATCCTCCCTCTACCTTTTTGGCTTCAAAATCTCTTTTGTATGATATCAACTTTACCAATTGTTTTCTTTTAGTTATATAGTTTCCTTGATAATACTTTTTTATTTTTAGCATTCTGCATCTTTTTGTTATATATCATCTTTAAACAGAGAGCATATTGTTGGGTCTTGTTTTAATCCATAGGAATTTTTTTTTTTGAGAAGTGAATGGCCTAGTTATATGGAGTCCTCTGGGATGCAGGTAACTGATATGAGATGGGCTTGCAGCTATGAGCTGTGGACTTTTGCAAGTTACTTAATGATTCTGGGAGGAGCTACCTGTTTCCTTATCTGTAAAACTATGTTAATTAAGAGTGCTAACCTCATGGAGTTGTTGTAAAGAATAAATAAGATCAAGAAAATTCAGGAATAGAAATGTATTAAAGCATATTAAATTATTATATGCAGAATGTAGTTGTCATTATCTGCTATTATAGACATCATGCCTGGAAATATCATTCAAAGCAAGTTTCTTGGCAATAGCATATAAAGCAAGTTCTTAAAACAAAGATCTATGTTCAGAATGGGAGTAATCAGCTCCATCCTTTTCCCTAACTATGTCTCAAACTTCTCTCTGAGATAACAGGAGTAACTTACAATGAAGTGGCTGAGCAGCAGTGGTCCAGCGCCCCTGACGGGTTCCCAGTTTTCAGTTCAATTGTCCGTCTCTGCTTCTGGCTGCACTGTGGAGTTTCACAACTTGACTTAAGTTCAGCCCTGTCAGGAACCACTGCCTTGCTTTGCGTTTAATTAAGCAAATGTTTAGGTTGTACAAATACATTATTTGCTCCCATAATGGGTATAGAAGCTGCAGGCTTACTGGCCTGGCTGTTTTCATCAGGCATGGGAAAACTGAAACTAAGGAAAAGAAACGAACCAAGTCAGGCTGGGTTTTCTACTTCCTGGATCGTGTAACTTGTACTACGCCCAATGAAAGCCATCTGGTGGGCACCCAGGCATGAGGACTGATTCTCAGCCTGTGGTTCTCCTTCTAGCTGTGCTCCAACCCCTGCGCAACTGAAACCTCTGCATCAGTTACAGTTGTTAGAGACTGAAACTGAATTCTTATTTACTTCTGCTCCTAAGAATAAAAGAAGGACAGGGACAAAAGTGAAGGAAGTCTGAGGTTTAAACTATGGCCCATTTTTAACTTTCCAAAATGGTCTTGGTATTTTCAGATCCAGATAACCTTAAATCAGACAATGCAGTATTACCAAACTGAGAAATAAATATCCTATAATATTATAAACTGATAAACTCCAGAAAACCTCAATCTATTTTTAGTTTCAGTAGCTTCAAGTCTCTGCTGGCTTCTGTTTGATCAGTCAGAGGGAGATATGGATCCACTTCCTACCTGATACAATAGAGCAATTTTCTTAACCTCCTCTGATAATAATAATCATCTCATCTCTTTTAAACACAGTTTCCAAGTCCCTCCCGGGAGATTCTGATTCAGTCCCTCTGGGATGGTGCATCAGATTTGTGTTCTTTATTTGAGAAAAGCTTGGGAAAAATCAGAGTAGTGGGAATAGTCTGTTCTTAGACAACTCTGAGCTGAAATCCTAGATCTTTCACTTCCTAGTTACGTGGCCTTGCACAAATTACTTAACCTTCCTTAATCTCATCTGAAAAAAAAAGTGGAAATAAAAGCATCACCTTGAAGAGTTGTTGAGAGGATTAAAGAAACTTAAGCCCTTTATAGTATCCACTTTTCTACATTCTGCTTAATCATTTCTTCTTGGGTTAGTTTGCAGATTGTGAAAAAGCACAGTGGTTTGATATATATGCATATATGTGTGTGTGTGTGTGTATGTGTGTACATATATATAGTGTATGTACATATATTTATATATACTGTGTATATATATACATATTTTACTTATCTTTTCAATTTGTTCATCAGATACTTGTAAAGCTTTTGTTTATATATTGGCTGAACTGCACGGCTTGCAGGATCTCAGTTCCCTGACCAGGGATTGAACCTGGGTCACATCAGTGAAAGCCTTGAATTCTAACCACTGGACCACCAGGGAACTCTGTGTAAAACTTTTATTGTGCTCAAGAAACTGGGGTTCCGAGTACCCACTAAATACCTTCTTGATAGTATGATGTGTCAACATAGCCCACCCCCAGCTTTTGAAGGGACTGCCAAATTTCTTGTGTGTGTGCGACTTTTCTGTGGCAGGCTCCTAATTATTCAGGGGTCCCCTGTGTTTAGGAGTGTCATGATCTTATCCCTCCATTGTACCAGAAATTCCAGTTTTCTTGAATCCAATCATATATGTGTGTATATATATATACATGTATGTGTATGTATACACACATGTGTATGTGTGTATACATATATATTTCTTTCTGTAGTTGAGGCAATTTGCCCCAGCTTTACTGAAATATTATTGATATAAGTATGTCTAATGTGTACAGTGTCATGATTAAAGACATATATACATTGTAAACCCTGGTGACTCAGAGGGTAAAGAATGTGCCTGCAATAAAGGGTACCCAGGTTCAATTCCTGGGTCAGGAAGATCCCCTGGAATAGGGAATGGCAACCCACTCCAGTATTCTTCCTGGGAGAATTCCATGGACAGAGGAGCCTGGCGGGTTATAGTCCATGGGTTGGCAAAGAGTTGGATATGACTGAGCGACTAACACACACACATTGCAAAACAATGACAACAATAAGTTTAGTCTCCATGCGTGCATGCTCAGTTCTTTAGTTGTGTCCAACTCTTTCCACCCAATGGACTGTAGCCCACCAGGCTAGATTTTCCAGGCAAGAAAACTAGAGTGGGTTGCCATTTCCTTCTCCGGGGGATCTGATTTTCCCGATCCAGGGATTGAACCCACATCTCTTTCATTGGCAGGCAGAGTCTTTACCACTATGCCACCTGGGAAGCCCCAACATCTTTGTCTCTTGACATAACTATGATATATATTTTTTCCTTGTGTGGTGATAACATTAAGATCTACTTTCTTAAAAACTTTCAATATAGTCACCATGCTGTACATTAGATCCCCAGACCTTATTTATCCTTTAGCCAGGATTTTTGCACCCTTTGACCAACATCTAAAAATATGAATGCTTCACAAATCTGCATTCTTGAGCAAGGGCCATGCTAATCTTCTCTGTATCATTCCAATTTTAGTATATGTGCATATGTACATATATTTTTCCTTCAACAGAAAATATACATTTAAATTATTCCATTTGATTTTTGCACAGAATATGTTCTAGGTGCTTCACATTGGCAATTTCCTCTTCCTGGCCAGAAAAACCTTTGTACTTTTTTCTCCCATCCTAATAGCAAGAAATCCAATGGATTTCTGGAGAATACATTTATATTTCCTTTATATTTAGTTTTCTTCAAAAGAATTAAGACACAAGGTGGGAAAAATAAGGTGAGCTCATGATTGAAATTACACATCAAATACATGTTGTACTGTTCTTTTCCCTTCCTGGTCATGGGCCAGGTATTTGTGCTAAACTCTTAAGCAGTCATTGCAAACCCTCTACAGACAGAAAATGGAAGGGATGATCCTCAAGCCAGTTATTAGGATGATCGTCTATATAAGCTTTGAACACTGTTTTAAGTTTTCCACTAGCTTAAGACTTTATGTCCTAATTAATATCAGGATCATTAAGAACCTACATAAGAGTCATGAAGTATTACAGAAAACTAGTGCTTTCCAATATCCCAGCCAAATATAAAATGAATCAGGGGATAAGGAAATCTCCTGCTGTAGAATTGATGTTAGCTAAATGAAAGAGTTGGGCCAAGGATCAGCCAGTCCCCTCGTCCAAAAGTCATCACCATGGCAATGCTAGTGATGGCTGCTCTACTCCTATCAGCAATGACACCCTTAAGAGGCACCAGTAAAGAGAGGAGCCTGTTCTATTTGGGGGCTAGGCTCCTGGTAAGAGAAATTCATGTTATTTTTACGCCAAATCACTAGGAAAAATAAACAGCCTCTTTCATGTTAACCCTTCAAACCGAAATCTACAAAGTAAAGGCAAGTGTCCAGATGCACAGCCTGACTGAGGCCAGGTGACTGTCTCTTTTGGAGGAAACCTGTAGCTTTCTTAGATTTGCCTTTTAGTCCTATTTCTTCCTAGTAATAGAGCTGTAGAGAACCTTCAACAAGAAAAACCCAGAAGAGGATAGTTGCTTTTGAAGCCACTACTCTTGTCTGCCTTATTCATTTCAAACAGAGGTGCTTCTCAAAGAGATGAAGGCCTGTGTACAAACAACAATGCCCATTGCGTTCTCTTGCCACCAGCTGTGATGTGGTGGCTTTTGATTCTACAAAGAAGCTGCCTTGTTTCAGAAACTGATTGATGGTTCTTCCGAATGAAGGAGGCGATGAGAACAAACGAGCAGGGCCCTTAGTAAGGCAAGGTACTTCAAGAGAATGGGCTTGAAAGCACTTAAAATAAAAGGTAAACACAAGCCTCTATGAAAGTAAAGCATTCTGTAAGTCATTGAGCTGTTCCTAGTTGATAATTGGCAGTTCTTAATGATATCCTTGTGTTTGTGTATATAACCTCTCTGTGGAGACATCTGACTTGGGGTTTTATGCTTTTCGGTGGAGGAAAAAAATTAAATCCAAATAGATGTCATAAAACAGAGAAAACTAATTGAAATAAAAAACATAGGCAGCCTGAGTTGGATTTAAGGCAGTGAAACAGAAAACAATGCATTGAAAAAGCTTGTAATGAAGCATTTCTGTAGGAGAGAGGGCAAGCAATTTCTCTTTAGAAGGACATGGAAAGGTCTTCAAAGGCTCATTACAAACACCACAGGCAGTGTTGGAACCTGCTCTATGTGAATTCTGAGAGATGGGCCTCTTTGTTCCATCAACTCTTGTCTTTCTCTTTTTCCTAATAGAAACAAACCAGTTCAAAAGAGACATTAGAGACATCTAGCCACACTCTTTTTATCATAAGAAACTATCACACTCCCTGTTGTTCAGCATTCTTCATGAGTCTGTGTTGGGGGCACAGTGTTGGCTGAGGAGCAGGTGGTGAGGGGTTGTGAGTGTTGGAGAGGTGGGGGAAGTTAAAACAGGAATCCTTGTCCTGGTCAGTGGTTCTTACACACCATGTTCTCATAAAAAGAAAAAATAATGTCCATCAGCTAGATAGTATTCCACTATGTAACTAAATCAGGATATCTCAGTTTCACAGAGAAAAAGTTAATCAAATCAGACACTTGGTTGTAAACCCAGCAGCCATTCTCTTCTTTCATTTTGTAAGAAATATTTATTTATTTATTTATTTGGCTGCACGGGTCTTAGTTATGACAGCTCAGATCTTTAGTTGTGGCATGTGAACTCTTAGTTGTACCATGTGAGATCTAGTTCCCTGACCAGGGATTGAACCTGTACACCATTGAACTGCATCGGGAGCGCTGAGTCTTAGCCACTGGACCACCAGCGAAGTCCCTATTTTCTTTATGTTTTTTTTGCCTGTAGAGCCCCAGTTTTGATTGGGAGTCCTTTTGCCTTTATCATGATTCAGGGAAGGGTGAACCTACCCCAAATCCCAAGAATAAATATGGATTTTTGCTTTTTCAATGATGACCAAGCTAGGCAGAATTTTGAGATGGCTCCCATGATCTTCACCCTCTGGTGTTACTCCAGTGATCATGACAAAAGGCAGATCACCTGGATGGGCCTAATCTAACATAGGAGCCCTTTAAAAGCACAGAATTGTCTTCAGCAGCTGGTAGAAGGAAGCATCGGAGAGACTGGAAGCATGAGAAGGATTCAGTGCACTGTTGCTGGTGTTGGAGGTGGAGAGGGCCATGTGTGAGGATGGAGAGCTGCCTTTGGAGTTGAGAGCAATCCCTGGTGCACAGCCAGCAAGGCCTTGGAGACAATCCTACAGCTGCAAGGAACTGAATTCTTCCAACAATCTGAATGCATTGGAAGTGAATTCCTCCCAGTAACTCTAGATGAGAGCTCAGCCCAGGTAACACCTTGATTTTAGCCAAGTCCCTAAGCAAAGAACACTCTCAAGACTTCCCAGACTTCTGACCTATAGAGCTGTTAGACAATAAATGGGTATTGTTTTAAACTCTAAGCCCATGGTTATTTATAATGGAGCAACAGGAGGCTAATAAAGCAATCGACAGTATCAAGAATTCACACTTCTGCTCAGGAGGCAGTAGTTTTCAGCTCTGACCCTGATTAGAAATCATCAAATGACCTGTGGCAGAGACTGGTGATTATTCAATAGCCTCTCCCAGCTTTTGTCTTTGTGCCCACACCTGCCTGATACCCCCATGAAAGTCACAAGTACCAGATTCTTCCCTTCCCCCTACCTATCCTGCTGGATAGTCATGTGACCTGGCTCTGCCTTCAGATACAGTCCTATGAGAATATGAGTTTAGAGCTGTAGCAGCCATTTTGTAGCCTTGAAGTGAGAAGCCTAAGGATGGTAAAGTGGAGAGAAGGAAAGATCTTGATTCTTTCCATGCAATTTTATTTATTTATTTTGTGACAATTTTGAGCTAAGGTGTCAACTCTGGAAATTGTGTACTTTCAGATCTGTGGTTATATAAGATAATTTTCTTTTATTGATTAAGTCACTCTTATTTTGGTTTTCCGTTGCTTGAAGCTGAGCATATCATTACATATGCTTTCTACTCTAAAAAGTGTGATAGACAGAGCGCAGAGACCTCTGAGCTACAGTGCATGTAGAGGTTGAGGGTCAGGTTTTTGGCTCAGATAGGAAAGGGTACATGGTATCTCAGGGCATGAAGGAAAAGTAAATATTTCCTGAGAATTTTCCCCAATGCAGAAAAGTGGCACTTCCCCAGTGGCACTAGTCATATGGACTTGGACCATTCATCTAATCTTGGCAAACCTTAGTTTACTCATCTTCAAAGTGAGGATTAACGCCTATGTCACTTGGTTTTATGAAGATCAGATTTGACTGTGTATGTGAACTGCTTTCGGAAATTTAAAAGGAAGCTCTGGTGTAATGTCAAAGCCTCACTTGGTGCCTGGCACATAGTATTGATATGTATGCTCAATAAATATTTGTTGGATGGATATGCTGTGCCTGTTTCTCCACATCAGGGTTGTTTGCACCGGACTATGAACTTGGGGATTGCACTGCTATCTAATTGCTCCTAATAGCGCCTATTCCAGGGGAAGCTTAAAGGAAGATTTTACTAAATGTTTTCTTCTTAGCACTGATGTATTAGGTACTGCAGCCTGGATGGAGAATTCAGCTTTTGTTTTCTATGTATTTTCCACTAAATATGCTATGAGGAGGTGTCTGTTTTGATCAGGGATGCTGTCAATTATTCCTCTCCCTTTCCGACTTTCTCTATGATTTAGGGTGTGAAGACATCTGTTGGCTTTAACCTATCACTGTTGTGTGAGATGCTTTGGCTCTAATCAACAGAGCTGTGTCCAAGGCAGGCTGGCCCCCTGTGAACTCCCAGGCTGCTGAATCAGTCATCCGCCAGGTGACAGCTGGTGCCTTTAAGACATTGTGGAGCCAAAGAAGACAGTTACACCTTTAAGAGCTTCCCTACGCCAGACAAACCAGGAACCTATTTGTTTCCTTCAAGCTTGCCCACTGTAGCATCAGCCACTTTTGCAGGTCCTCATCCATTTTCATGCATCCACTTGTGGATCTCATTGACCTTTGGCCTCCCTGAGATGGACTCCTGGAACCATGGCTTCCTGCTGATTCTCTGACATGTTGTTGTTCAGTCACTAAGTTGTGTCTGACCCTTTGCGACACCATGGACTGCAGCATGCCAGGCTTTCCTGTATCTGAGTTATCTCCCAGAGTTTGCCCAAATTCATGTCCATTGAGTCAGTGATGCTATCGAACCGTCTCATTCTCTGCCACCATGCTTTTGCTTTGCTGTGCTCTGTGCTACACTGCATATGAAACACACAGAAATGGTGCTGAGGGCAGACAGGCTGGCATCTGAGAAAGATGCTTTCAGGTTGCTCCCCAAAAGGAACTATATTGGAGTAAGGCAGCAGAGAAGATTCTCTACAGAGTCTAGAGACTCTGAAGTCTAGATGACTTAACAAGTGACAGAGAGAAGTTGAACATAATATTTATGTACCAAGACAGATGGTGTAGCACTGATGATACAGGATGTTGTGGGGGGAGGGGGAGGGGATGGGTCAATGACAGGATTGTGCAGCCAAGATGAGGGGAGGTAAAGAAGAACGCGTTGATCTTGAGGAGCAAAACCACAAGCTGGAAGCAGTGGGGCTGAGAGTGAAGAATGGCCACTCCATCTCTTACTCCTCCTGTGAACCAGGAACCTTGTGTGCCTCAGTCTCCTCACCTGTCAAGGGAGACCCTGGCCTTTCTGGCCTCACTGGGTTACTGTACATTTTTGATGATCTAAAGCAAACATGGTCATAGTATAGACAATATTATAAAAACATGGTGCACATTGTGTTCTTTGGTTTATTCTGTGTGCTTGATATAAAACAGGAGCATTGTGTTTCCTAGGCTCTCCACTGTTACTTCTAAAGTTGTCACCTCCTCCCCCGAGGCCATGGCGAGAGTAATGGGCGTGGCCTTGAAGGGGACATTCCTTAGGCGACAGCAGGAAGGTGACAGCTCCTTGCAGGGTGTCACAAGGCATCCTCACATCAACAGGCGGCTCAGAAGTTCAGTCGTGAAATGTATTCAGCTTCTGAGGAATTGGGTTACAGACAGATGGTCTTAATCTACAGGCACAGGTCATTTTGGGAAAAAGTGAGCAGTGAGGCAAATTGGTTTGAAAATAGGTCAACATCTCCTCCATTCTTAGAGTTGGGAGGAAACCTAGAAGGTGCCTGATGAATGGCTGCTTGGGGCCTGAAGGAACAAAGGCTCCCTGCCCCCAGTGTTTACACACGCTTGTGCACTTGGCCACATGATGTCTATCAATGTTTGTTTCTCACTGTCTCTCTCTCTCCTTCTCCCTTTAGAAACAATATTTCTGGATCTCCTCATTTGTTTCTTGTTAGCCACTCTTTTTTTATTCTTATCATTATTTTGTTAAAAAATTTTTAATTGAAGTATAGTTTTTTTTTTTTTTTAAACGTTTATTTGACCTTGCTGGGTCCTAGTTGTGGCATGGAGGATCTTCAGTTTTTGTTGCAGCCAGATCTTTAGTTGCAGCATGTGAACTGTTAGTTGCGGCATTTGGGATCGAGTTCCCTGACCAGGGATTGAACCTAGGCCCCGTGCATTAGGAGCAAGAGTCTTAGCCACTGGACCACCAGGGAAGTCCCTAGCCACTCTCTTTTTAGATGGATTCAAGTCTTCTGAATTTAACTTTTAATTAAAACTTTTATTTTGTGATAACTATAGATCCGTGTGCAGTTTTAAGAAATAATACAAAGAAATCTCATGTGCCTTTTACCTGGTTTCCTCTCATGCCCTACATCTAGTAAATATTTGCTGAATAAGTGTATTGACTTCCACAAACACAAACGTGACAAATTTGGGCTGTGCTGTGCTGGGTACTGTGGGGTAATGAGAAGGAGCTGTGGCAGGAAATGCTCCCGCCCCCATGCTCTGTGCCCAACTCAAGCATGGCTTGGTTCACCTTCTTTTCTCTCTGGCCTTACCCTCTGGGGTGCCCAGGTCCTATGGGCATCAGCCCCAGTGGGACCACTTGGAGCTTTTCCATCACAAGTCTATTCCAGAGGCGAGCTAGAGTGTGTGAACCCTTTCTACCCATCCCCTACCCACTCATACACACATGCCATTTCCTAAAGAAAAGTCATTTTTGTAACTGTCAGAATTGGACTAGAACTGTTGAAGTATTCAAAACCACCTCTAGTCAGTCACAGTTCTATTTTTCCAGGGTTGGTGTAAAAATATCATTACTGTTTCATCAAAATTGAAAATAACAACAAAAGAGAACCTGAGAACTAGGTGAGGTTGGGCAAAAGGCAGCAATGACTGAGAGATAACAAGCAACGTATTTTAATACTGTGGACAGCAGCTCCTGTGGACACACACCCTACTTCCTGCCTCCCCCACCCAATCTCCACTCCCACCCCATGCTTCGTTCTCATCCCTGCTGTACAAAGCTCAGTTGGGTTTCTCCCATGGACACTGTGCAAAAGGCTGTCCCCCACGAGCCCAGATGGCTGCCTTTATGATGGCTCCGTGATGCCTCATTACCCATATTATGTAGTAGTATGTGCATCTCATGTTAAATTAATGGTATTGACTGTGCTGGGGTAATGGATTGGCTAGTTACTCTCTTCCTGAGCGGTTACTCAAGCTTACCATCTGGCGAATCTAATAACCAGGTGGTGAACCTAAATAACCTCACTTTGGTGGGGGTAGAAGCGACCCCAGTTGCTTCTGTTCTTGCCATCTGCAGCCTCCTTCTTTTGGATCGAGATGTCCAAAGAATCAGTCATGCTATTTCTTAATGGAGTAGCCATTTGTTATCAGAGACCCTCCCACTTCACTTATGCAGAACTCCACTCTTCAGTTTCTTCACCAGTTTAGAATACACGCAGGAACCAGGAGTCAAGCCAGAAAAGGCTTTGTGCAGCTGAGATGACAAGGACGCTCATGTACTAAGGCTCATAGGCCTCCCTCATAAGAGCACTTCCTTGAGCCTTTACTCTTATTTACTCTCAGTGATACGAATGGGAGTTCATCTCATTTCCAATGACTCGGTATATTGGAGGCTGCAGAGGTGAGGATAGGAGAAGGTATGGAACAGACACATACTTTGACAGATAATGAAGAATACTGAAAAAGCTGAAAGGATTAAAAGCAGATGTAAGAAGTAAAAGTACAGCAAACTGGGGTTGTTTGGTAAGGCTCAAAGTATGCTCCAGCTCTGCATGGCTCAGATGGTAAAGAAACTGCCTGCAATGCAGGAGTCCCGGGTTTGATCCCTGGGTCGGGAAGATCCCCTGGAGAAAGAATGACTACCCACCCCAGGGTTCTTGCCTGGAGAATCCCATGGACAGAGACTATAGTCCATGGGGTCACAAAGTGTCAGACACAACTGAGTGACTAACACTTTCACTTCACAAATTATGCTTCAGCCCTGGAATACTACCCAAGAACACTACAGTACAATAATGCAGTCTGTAATAATAAACCCTTGTTGACAGCACTGTTAATTACGATTGGTAGATAGCATTTTAGGGGCTGGGACCCATGTCATACATATGGCCTCTCTAAATGGTTAACATTAAAAGGTTGCACACATGGAAGATTATAAACTCAGCTCTGAGAAAAATCATATGTCTATGAGTTAAGTGAATTAAAATATTACATCAGTTTTTTAAAAGACCAGTATTTTTAATCATAAAATAATTTATTGAAGAAAAATAATTTCATTTAGAAAACTACAAAACCAAAAAGAAGGAAATAAGTTATAGCTATTATCTCCACTTCCAAGATATAATTAGTGTTAATTTTTGTTTGCTCTCGTTTTCTGTCCACATATATTTGTATATTTGTATCCATTTATCTCTCTGTCATTGCCTGCCTATCTATTAACTAGTTGAAGTTAATACTTAAGAAAATATAAGTTAATACTTAAGATATCAAATTACACCATTTTATAACTAGTATTTACCCCTGCCTAATGCACAAGTAAGAAGCTTTTCATGTTAATGAGTAAATTTCCTTAGTATCATTTCTTTTTTTTAAAAAAAAATATTTACTGTATTTATTTGACTGCACCAGGTCTTAATTGTGGCTGCACAGAGTAGGGTAGAGAGCAGGTTCTGTTAGGAAGGAGGAAGCTGGCATGAGTGAATGTCACTTTCTGATTTCCCTTGACTTCATCAGGGTTTAGAGGAGCCCCTGCGCTTGCATCCATGTAAATATTGCCCCAGCTTAATAAAAAGGGTGCTTCAGAATAAAATCACTTTGAACATCTCGAGAAAGGGGTTTTCATGTGAATATAAAAAACAAACAAGAAAAGCTGTCACACTAAATTACCTCCTTACATGATGAAGTAAAAGAGAGAAAAGAAGTATCACCCATGCACCAAGGAACCTTTAACAATCTCATCATCTTCCCTCCCAGATTAGTCTCCCCCATTCCTACTCATTTTCTGAACTTCGAACAGGATTGAAATGACATGGTAGCAAATGGTAACTGCTTGCCCCTTAAGTCTTCAGCTCTAACGTGCGTCACCCGGAGATGTTAAAATGGAGACTCCCATTCACTGGATCTGGGGTAGGGCCTGAGAGTCTGCACGTCTAATGAGCTCCCAGGTGATGCTGATGCGGCTATGTTGCAGGAAGGGGCACCCTTTCCAGAGCCCAAGAGTGGGATCTTCTAACATTTGGAAATGAATTGTCCAAAGAGACACACATATTGACAAACAAGGAACTCTACTGGGAAGGGGTGCCTGGGTGGAGAGCAGCAGGCTAAGAGAACCCAGGAGGACTGCTCTGCCAGTGGCTCATAGCCTCAGGTTTCATGGTGATGGGATTAGTTTCCAGGTTGTCTCTGATCAGTCATTCTGACTCAAGATTCTTCTTGGTAGTGTGCACATCACTTGGCCAAGATGGATTCCAGTGAGGAGGATTCTGGGAGGTTGGCAGGACATATGGACTGGCATTTCCTCTTTCTTTTAAGCTTTCCTGAATTCTTCCAGTTGGTGGTAGCTTGTTAATTCCCTGTTCCTTACCAGCCCCTCCTGTTGTAAGAGAACTCATGCATGTGGTTACAGCTGGGCCTGGTCAGGGTGGGTGGTTTCAGTCAGTGGTTCTTGTCACATCTGCACTGAGACCCACATTGAATCAGGGGGATTTAGAACACAGCAGAATCCTTGGAGGGCTTGTTAACACCCAGCTTGCTGGGCCCTGACACCAGACTGTTTGATTTAGTAAGTTTGGGCTGAGGCCCAAGAATCTACCTTTCTAAAGGTAGTTCCTCCAAAGTGATGCTGATGCTGCAGGTCTGGGGAACATTCTGATTACCACTGCCTTAGATGGATGCTTTTGAACTGTGGTGTAGGAAAAGACTCTTGAGAGTCCTTTGGACTGCAAGGAGATCTAACCAGTCCATCCTAAAGGAAATCAGTCCTGAATACTCATTGGAAGGACTGACGCTGAAGCTGAAACTCCAATACTTTGGCCACCTGATTTGAAGAACTGACTCATTCGAAAAGACCCTCATGCTGGGAAAGATTGAAGGTGGGAAGAGAAGGGGATGACAGAGAATGAGGTGGTTGGATGGCATCACTGGCTCAATGGACATGAGTTTGAGTAAACTCCGGGAGTTGGTGATGGACAGGGAGGCCTGGCATGCTGCAGTCCATCGGGTCACAAAGAGTCAAACATGGCTAAGCGACTTAACTAAACTGAACTAGATGGTCATCACTGGGACCGGGTGACTAGCTTTGCACCCAGAGGTCCACTTGGTCCCTGCGTAAGCTCAGCAAGTTACTTAACCTCTGAACCTCAGTTTCCTAGTCTATAAATCAGAGATGATAACGCCTCCTACCTTAGCCAGCTTTTCTGATGCACTGTGCCTGTACTGTATAATGTCTACGATCATAACTTGCCCTTCCTTTCAACTAGGTGGAATTGAAATGTGCACATTTGCTACTCTTCAGACAATCTTTTGGGAAGCAAGTTATTCCTCTCCCCCAGTGTTTTCAGAGAAGCTCTCTCCTTTCACTTCTTGTTCCCTGGAATGCAGAAACCTCCCCAGATACACATTTTTCACTGTGCTGTTGATTCCTCATTAATCGTGGGGATGCTGGGCACTTCCAGCCTTTAACCTGGATGCCCAGAACGTCCTTGTAAATAAAGGATGCAGCAAAACCTAACGAGAACAGCATCATCTCAGGCAGCAGCAACAAGAGCTGTCTCCCTCCACTTCCCAGGAGGGCCCGCTCTCTGAAATCTCAGTCTGTTCTGGCTAGCATGATCAGAAAGAGCAGTGCCCAGCATCCCAGGCAGCACTCAGCGTGAGTGCTTTAATCATATGCAAGGCTGAAGAAAGGCAGAAAGCAAGCAGACCCCTGCAGACAGGCTTTTTACCTGCTTACTCCTGCAGGCTGGGGATGCAGCTCAGTGACTGGAAGACATTTTCAGGCAGAGCAGCCAGCAAGGCCCAGAGATCACAGGCAGTGAGGTGTTGAGCAGTATCAGCTGAGGCCCCCTGTGGCCAGGGTGTGAGTGGGCTACAGAGCTGGGGCTCTCTGCAGCACCAGGTTACACAGGGACTTGAATGACTTGCTGGGAGGGTCCCACAGATAAATAGAGGGAAGGCGACTGTATTAGGACAATTTTCATTACAAGTTACAGAAACCAACTGCCTTGCTTAAGCTGAAAGGAGCCCTTAGTTAAGGATCCCAAGGGCAAGTTGCAGCATCCTTGAGGAAGGGACTGAAGCAAAAGGCATATAAACTCATTCTCTCCCCACTGACATTTTGTCCCCTATATGAGCTTCCTCTGCTTCTACAATCTACTTGGGTGAACAAAAATGTTTACTGTAATAAATACCCTGCATATGAATGAGTTCCAATTTGAGAGTGTGGATATACATCCAAATTGTTAAGTCCAACAAAGGAAGCTTACATACTCAGCTAACACAATCAGCTATATAGTACTATACTATAATAGGTTTCTAATACTTGTCACACAAATAACACATAAACAAAAACAAAAGGTATAGAAAACATTTAAAATCTTACAGTACAGCACCTTGAAAAGTAGAGTAGCACAGTAAAGCAGCTGGCATCTAGGGGCTGGCATTGACTGAACAGTCAAGAAGAGTTCCTGACTGGAGGAGGGAGAGGAAGCAAGAGCGGTAGAGCTGGAGGATCATCAGCCGTAGGAGGTGGAGGGCAAGCTGCGGTTTCACTTAGGCCTGACATTGATGGAACGTCATGCACATCTTTGAAAGTTCACAATTTGAAGGTTCACATGTCGGGGACTTACTGTATTCCAAAACACCCCAGCTGGCATGCTGACAGGTTTTGGTTTTAGCCATCTCAAGAGATACTGTTTCTTAGTCCCAGTTTCAGATGTCTGGCAAAGAGGCTCTGATTGGCCATCATGGATCAAGTGCTCAGCACTGGCCCAATCAGATGCTGCCATGGTGGGGAGCAGACATATATTGTTCAAAGTGACTACTGGGGCCCTTGGTTGTGGATCAAGGATGGACAGTGAAGGGCTTCTGTATGAACAAGGTAGACTCTCCAAATGGACTGCTTCAGAGGAAGGGCAGAGCAACCTGCATGGGCTGCTTCCATCTGTGGTGCTCGATTGAGGGGCTTCCCTAATGGCTCGTATGGTCAAGAATATGCCTGCAATGCAAAAGTCACAGGAGACTCAGGTTTGATCCCTGGATTGGGAAGATTCCCTGGAGGAGGAAATGGCAACCCACTCCAGTATTACTGCCTGGAGAATTCCATGGACAGGGGAACCTGGCGGGCTACAGTCCATGGGGTTGCACAGAGTTGGACATGACTGAAGCAGCTGAGCAGTGCTCTGAGTGAATCCTTATGTGCAACACCCGTCCTCGCTCAGCCAGCAGTGGAGGTGAACGCAAGCACAGGATTTGTGTTTGTAGGTCTGGGCTGAGAAGATGGGGATCTACCCACGGCAGCACAGGCGTGTGACCACTTTGGAAACACTATTGAGCTCTACAAAGTGACATAATCCATAGATAACAATGAGATCACCCGGGCTAACATCCCCTTAGAAGCTGAGAAAATAATCTACCAAGTAGTTTTTCCATAGAATATGAAGTGTGGTTCTTTAACATCAAATAGCAAGTTAATGAAAATCAAAATATAAAGAAACTTCACCCACCCATGATCTCATTCTGTTCTTTTTGTTCCCTCTTTCCTTCCAGCTTCTGTTCACATGCACACAGAATCTTATATAGCTTGAAAGAGTATAAACAACATTTTGTATTCCGTATTATGTAATGACTAGTTTCCACACTGTCTTGTCATCTTTTTAACTATCTTTGTTGGTATGCCATCCTTCAAATTAAGTGTGATACATTTTACTTAGCACATAATTAAGGTCTGATTTAAAATCTGAGACTGTGAAGCTAGAAGGAGTCTTAGGAAATCATTGAGGCCCTCCCCAAAAAATGAACCTGGGGAGGAGACTGAGTTCCCCAAGGTTACAGGGCTGGTTAATTTCCAGACCTAAGGCTAGATTTCATTCATTTTTCCAAACATATGTTTATAATTACTCACTTCATATCAGGTGGCAATGCATGGGTTTCATCTTCAGATCCTTTATCGTCACCTTGCATGATCTAATTAACATGTGCTGGCCAGGAGCCATTTCTTATTTTTCTTAACAGAGGAAAGAGTGCTTTTTAAACTCACTGTCAGGAAAATAGCGGTTGTGGAGCTGAAAGGAGTAACAGAAATTTTAAATTGAACTGATTTCGTGACTGGTAGATAAGTCAGCGTGCAAAGACATTTCTGTTTCCCAGGTTTGGCTTGCTTTCTCAACGCCCCTTGCAAACTCCACAGGGATTTTAAGATTTAAGTCTGGGTATAAGTTTATGCAAGCTGTTAGTCACCTTTCTAGATGAAAAGCACCACAGGATTATGCTTGAAAATGTTCCCTGCTTCAGTACAGATTCCTTTGGAGTAATTCAGCTATAGTATGATTTTGAGGGAGAAATGATTGAACAGATATATTTCAAAACACATTTGCATTTGAAAACGGGTTTATCAGCTAAAAGAACTATTCTTGAAAGGTACACATGCAGGGCAAATTTAGAACAAGCAGAACAATTTAGACATGATAGCTATGAATTGCCCAAAAGCTTAAAATACAGGGGGCTCTGATCATACAGAATCCTGGGCATGGATTGAATCATGAATATCTGGTGTTTTTCTTTGGAAAATGCATTGGAACAGGAAATCTTGTCACTGCTGTAACTCCACAGACCAATCCAAAACATTCTAGGCATGTATCAGTGCAATTGTAAACACTCATTTGACCAGAAAAAAAAAAAAACAGTGAAGAAGCCTAAGTTTTTGATACAGAGAAGAGGGTGGGCTGTGGAGTCAGATTACTTGAGTTGGTGTCTTGGTTCTGCCACTTAGTGCATATATGATCTTGACTGGGTCTCAGTTTGCTCATCTGCAGAATGGAGAGAATACTCTTTAATTCATAGAATTGTTGATTTGATTGTGCTAAATCATGTTTCGTAGTACCTCTCAAACTCACATGTCAACACAGATCAGTTGGGATCATGCTAAGATGCAGTAGGGACAGAGAAGCACAAGTATTGTTTGATCTCATTTATTTGTAGAGTCTGAAAAAGCCAAACTCATAGAGGCAGAGTAGGCAGTGGTTGCCAGGTGCTGGAGGGCAGGGGAGATGGGGAGAAGTTGGGCAAATGGTACAAGCTTCCAGTAGTTATAAGAGGAGTAAGTTTGGGGAGCTAATTTCAGCATAGCGACTATAGTTAATGATTCTATATTGTGTACTTGAAAATTACTAAGATAATTAATCTTAAATGTTCTCATCACAACAATAACAAAATTGTAATTATGGAACGTGAAGGATATGTTAACTAACCTATTGTGGTAAACATATATATGAATATGTATATGGTAAACAATATATGCATCAAGTCATCACATTGTATGCCTTAAACTTACACAGTATTATATGTCTATTTATCTCAATAAAGCTGGAAAGAAAAAGGAAAAATAGAGGTGCAGTTGAGCTGCTAACTGGATTTCTAACAAGCTCCATTGATAGCTGCCTTGCTTGTCTCCTGGTGATGCTTGGAGCAGTGAGCGTGCAAAGAGCCTGTTGCATGGGCAGCATTCAGCAGTGCTAATTGTTATCCTTCAGGTGGATCTATCCTTCTCTTTCTTTCCTGCCATTGCTCCTGCATACCCAGTCCTTTCATTTCTTTCCCTCTGTTCTTGAGACGTCTTCCAGAACTTTGTTCTAGCTAATCTTGTCAGGTTCGAGCAATTGACTGCATGGACATTTACAGTGTGTGTGTATGTGTGTGTGTGTATGAGGGAGGTGGCAGAGATGCTGAAATAGTCAGGCTCAGGTTTGGAAAAAGCAGTTCCATCTTGACCATGTCTTCCACAATCACTTACACTTGCTAATGGAAGGGAACTCGGTCTTTCCTGAGTTATAAGGACCCTTGGAGCAATTAGTCAGTTTAAAGTTTAGGCTCACTTGGCAGAGCTTTCAGAGGGTGTCCCCTCCCTTCCCCAGCCCCCGATGCCTCTGAGCAAGGGAAGCATCCCATCCTTACATCCTGTAGGGAAAGACTCCTGGCCAGAACACTGTGCTTTTCTCCCAGCTTCCTCTCACCTCTGTCTGGAGTCCACCTGGCCTCTGTCCTTGTGTATCTGTGTAGACACAACCACAGTGGTGTAACTTGGGCTCTGCTGGCTTGGCACCTTCAGGGCTTGGCGGCGTCCCCTGTTTATTTGACCCTGTTTCAAACCTTACTGGCCATATAGATCCTCTGAGCATCAGCCACATTCTCCATCTGGTCACTTGGCCTCTCACAATGGCCACCCAAGGCGGGCCCCTTGCTCTCAACTCTGTATCCTTCTTTAACCCCTGCGAGGTGGGAACTTCCAGACACTTTGTGTGAACAGAGATGTTCAGGGTACCGAATCCAGACCTCCTTCTTTCTGCACATCCCACATTGTCATCTCTGCATGCTGTGGCTGCCCCATGGTGACCCAGGTGCAGGGCAAGGTGCTCTCTCCCCAGGAATTCTAAATGGGAAGGGAACTGGATCTGCTCTGCATTCAACTTTTCCTTCTTTCCCCTCAGAGTTTCTATCTATCCCTACTCCCTGCCCTGAGTTAAGGCTCAGAGGTAGGGGGTGTCTCAGGCAGCTACTTCTTCCCAGGTTTATCCTTTCCAGAACCTTCCACTTTCTCCCAGAAAGATCTCTACTTTCTCTTTTGTCTGTTGGGAATTGTTCTATGCTGTAACTTTCTTCTTTCCTACTTAAGGACTCTTTGATCTAGGTGGGTCCAGCCTACTGCCCTTTCTCTGAGGCAGTAAACCACATGCCCTAACCCACATAATGGAAAGAAAAGATGGGAAGGGAATATTTTTGCTCATTGAGAATTAGGTTAAAAATAGTTTAAAAATATTGTCCTTATTATATATTATAGCTGCTGCATATACAATAAGAATGGAAAATGAAACTCCTTTGCTTTTTCTTTTGTCCTTAGCAGACATTACCAACCTATTGCATTACACAGTATTCTAGGCAGCCAGGAACAACCAACAAGAGCTGGATTTGGAAACAGAACTCTTTTCTATCACGAGTATAGAATTAAGTTTAAGGAAGGTAAAGAAGCAAAATCTAAACCTCACATCTAAATAGGCAATGTAAGTTTTAAATTTGGGAACTCTATAATTAGAAATCACTTTAAAGTAGGAAATCACTACCCCATAGTGATTATCCCTAAATGATTATTCACCCTCTTCCTGTATCACTGTAATGACAGGGAACGCTCTACCCATTGAGAGTGAACTGCATTTTTATACTATTCTAAAAGAAAGTAAGTTGTACCTGCTCATTGCAACTGGATTCTACACAGGACATATTTAATTCCCATCCATACCATTGCCCTTCAGCCATCATGGTTCCCATTAGTGTCTGTTTTCTAGGTTCATTCTGCCCCGTTCTTTCATTGGCTCGACTTCCAGCCTCCTCAGTAGCTTAGGACCGCCCTGTGGATCTTTCCCTATTTGCTGAGCCTTTGAAAAAGCCATGGAGTTAACTTTGATGGAGAATCCCCCCTCTTCCCTACACACTGTGGATTTTTTTAATTGTTGTTGTTGTTGCTATTTGTTTGTTTTGAAAATTGGACACAGAAGTTACATTAAAGGTGCCAATTGCTGGGGATGTGTAAGAGTCTCTGCCACCTGTAGCCTGATGCTTTGTGCTCAGAAGCTCCAACTTGTCTGGTACACATCCTCCTTTTCTCCCCCTCCCCACATCTGTGTTTCTGTCTATCTCTCTCTAACACACACACAGGACTCTGGACGGCATCATTTCTCAGCTGGCTACTCAGAGCAGCAGCTTGTACATGCTTGTTTTACTGTTTGCTTGTCTGAAGTACAGGCTTAATATGGAGGCTGCAGGAGAAAATGTTTTAAACCCAAGCAGTGCAGTTGAAATCACTTCATTTTGAGATATCTGTGAAAGTATTCTATCGAAATCAGTTAGGAAAGTCCTGAAAAGGACTTGCTAATGCCTACTCAGTTTTGCCACCAGACGATTTGATGTTTACTAAATGGGCAGGAATCCGGCAGAACCTTATTGCTGGGGTTAAGGAACTGGGATTAAAATGAATGATGGTAATAAGAACAGCCAACATGACTGAGCATTTTCTATGTGCCTGTCTGGCCCTGTTCTGCCTACTTTATATTTATGAACTTGTTTAATATTCACAAGTTTGGCTTCTTGCCCAACATTGTGATCTACTAAGTGGGGGAGTCAGTCTGAGCCCACATGCCCTGGCTCCAGGGCCCATGCTGTTAACACCATGTGATCCTGTGCATTAATGGTATTGTCTCTGCTGCTGCTGCTGCTGCTGCTAAGTCACTTCAGTCGTGTCCAACTCTGTGCGACGCCATAGATGGCAGCCCACCAGGCTCCCCCGTCCCTGGGATTCTCCAGGCAAGAACACTGGAGTGGGGTGCCATTGGTATTGTCTCTAGTAACACACAACTCATGTCAGCAGTCAGATGTAAGCACATTTACCAAACTCGTGAAGCAAAAGTTCCCAAACTGTGAGGTTAATGTCTTGCTGTCTCAGTGCCTTCATTTGTAAAATGTGCTGATATAAATTTGTGGTGTGTGTGTGTGTGTGTGTGTGTGTGTGTGTGTGCGCGCGCGTGCGGGCATGCTCAGTTACTAAGTCCTGTCCGACTCTGCAACCCCATGGACTGTAGTCTGCCAGGTTCCCTTGTCCATGGGATTTCCCAGACAAGAATACTGGAATGGGTTGCCATTTCCTCCTCCAGGGGATCTTCCCAACCCAGGGATCGAACCTGCATTTCCTGCACTGGCAGGCAGATTCTTTACCATTGAGCCACCTGGGAAGTCCCTTAGATTAGCAGTGCTATTTATATAAATATAAATGGTGCTCAAGATGCATTTTCTTCTACTCTCCTTCCCCAAAACATATTATTTCAATTGGTTTAAAAGCAAGACCACATCATTCATTCAAATTTCATGATGGGTTCTATTCTACTAAGATCCCAGAGTATTTCTTTAGGGTTTTAGCTGATGGGATTTAGTCCTCCTGGCTTCTTGCATGCACCATGCTCATGTGGCTTCTCCCATTTCTGAAATGTACCTCCCTGTCTACCCAAGTTCTATCCATATTTACAAGTTTCTACCTGGCCCATCTCCTCCACGAATCCCCGGAGCACCATACCCCACTTTGAACCATTGTTTGTCTTAACGTGAACACAAGACAGTTTATTCCACCAACAAACATTTCTGAGCATTTATTACATGCCTAGAATGATTCTGGATCAAAATTTCTCAACCACACCACTATTGACATTTTCAGTGGTTTGATGGTTACTCTTACCTGTCTATTTAACTGGGTATAAGGGTACCCAGATATTTGGTCAAATACTACTCTGGGTGTTTCTGTGAGGGTGTTTTGGGATGAGATTAATGTTTAAATTGGTGAACTTTGAGTTAAGCAGATTGTCTTTCCTAATGCTGGGTAAGCCTTATCCAGCCAGTTGAAGGTTTGAATAGTACAAAAGGCTTACTCTTCTCTGAATAAAAGAGAATCATTCTGAATGATGGCCTTTGAACTGGGACATCAGTCAGCTCTTCCAGGTTCCATAACAGCCTGCCAGCATTCAGACTTGGACTGGGACATCGGCTCTGTAGATTTTGGATTTGTCAGCCTCCATAAGAGTATGAGCCATTTCCTTATTACAATTATAATATTTTATAATAATAATATTGTTATAATAGAATATTATAATTATACTATATTATAAATATGTTGTATTATATTAGAAACATACTATATTAGAAATAATATATTATACTATAAGTATTAAATTTTTATTATATCTTATAATTCATATATAATGAATTTATATTTTGCTATATGATTAACATAATATATAATGTGATCATATGATAATATTATAAATGTGCTACATATTAATATTATTATAATATAAATATAATAAATGTTATCCTATTATAACTAAGATGAAATATAATAAAATGTAAATAAATATGAATTCGGTATTTACTCATCCTGTTCCTCTGGAGAACACTACTTCAGGCAGGATAATTTGTTGAGGGAGCTGTCCTATGCATTGGATGTTTAGCAGCATCTTGACCTCCACCCACCTGATGCCAAGTGGCCCCTACCACAGTCCAGTTGTGACCATCAAAATGTGTCCACAAACTGCCAGCTGTCCCCTGGGGTGCAGAATTGCTCTGGTTGAGAACCACTGCTCTAGGCATGCTTAGGAGTCAGCACTAAAAGTCAGGAGTGAATATGGGACAATTAACTATTAACTTGTGAAACATTTTGCTATCTCAATTTTAGCTAAATTTGTGACTTTCTTTTTTGGAGCGGGGAATTGAGAGAAATGACAGCAGCCTTTACAGAAAAATATGGAAGGTTTCTTTCACTGGGGAAGGAGAATCTTGTGGAATATGAAGTAAGAAAAGCTGTAGGCTGTTTGTCCCAGATAAGTGCAATTACTTTTCAAGTATTGAAAGATTCGTTAATGAGAGAAAAATTACCCATATGTCTCAGCCCTACTGACTAACTCTAGTAAGCACAAAATCTGTGCAGTTCTACTTATAAATTCCTCTTGAGTCCTGATATTTTTGAGGGATTATGTGATTCTTCAAATGAATCCATAACCCATTGTCGGTCCTGGACACATTTAATAACAGAATTCTGGGAGAGTAAGATTAAGAGACACAATCCTTCAGTCTTTCTCCAAACAGTTTTATTACAGAAATGTTTCATGCACTGGGAGTCACTGAAATTGATCATTCGTAATTTATATTCTTTGCTGACAGAGCTTTTGAGGTTCCTTTCCTTAGTTGTTCAATGTCAGTTATCCAATGAAAGTTGCCAGTTGTTCAATGAAAATTTGGTTCAATTCTCTAAGAAATTCACAATCTTAAAAACATTCATAAGCCTGTAGGGAGCTGAGAGGTGACTCTGGGCTGGTTTTAGCTAGCTGTGCATGGCTGAATATACAAAGCATTAAAGCTAATCTGAGGCACAGTGTGCCAATCAATAGCAATACAGTATGTGCTGAACAGTAAAACTTAATATTAGTTCTACAACAAGAGGCAGGATACAAGTCAAGTTGGGGAGGGCAGAGCCAGGGGTGGAAAGCTTTCAGCTGGATTTAGGAACAACATAGTACCAAACTGGATGCTGGAGCTGGCCTGGGCACTTTGGGCAGAGTTCAGAGTTGGGCTCCAGCATCTCTGCTCTCCTTGTCAGCGATTGTCATTTATGAAGTGGAGCTGATGTAAAAAAGTCAGTTTCTGCCCTACCACGTGGCAGAGCTGTAGGACTTGAAGGGGATTATATGATATAACTCCCTGTTGTGTAGGTGAGGAATTGCAAGTCCAGAGTGGTGATATGAGAATTATAATAGTGATGTTAACTTCTATGGAGTGTTAATTGTCTGTCAGACACTTGGCTGAGTGCTCTATGGACATCACATCTTAATCTTAATGAGGCAGACACTGTTACGATCCCATAGTCAAAGACCAGGAAACTGGAGTCAGGAAATTTTAATCACACTGAAGTGAAGCGTTGACATTACTCAAGTCTAGTACCTTCAGCAGTTTGGTGTGTTTCTTATTTTGCTGCTGAATTTCCTCATCTGTAAAAGTCTTTCATTCTTTTGCTCCCTTTTTCCCTTCCTCCCTTCAGCACAGGCCACTGAGCACTTAGACTAGACCAGGCACCATCCCAGACTCTGGGAAAGCAGCTAGCAGCTTCCGTAGTTCAGAGCTATTAGTTAGTGCGGGAGGTCAGTCTAGGAGAGATAAAAGTAGGAGCTAATGTTTCTTAGTTTTGTTGTTGTTCAGTTGCTCAGTCAGGTCTGACTCTTTGCAACCCCATGGACTGCAGCATGCCAGGCTTCCCTGTCCTTCACTGCCTCAAAGTCCACTGAGTCGGTGATGCTTTCCAACCACCTCCTCCTATGCCACCCTCTTCTCCTTTTGCCTTCAATCTTCCCCAGCATCAGTGTCTTTTCCCATGTGTCAGCTCTTCACATTAGGTGCCCAAAGTGTTAGAGCTTCAGCTTCAGCATCAGTCCTTCCAATGAATATTCAGGGTTGATTTCCTTTACAATTGACTGGTTGATCTCCTTGCAGTCCAAGGGACTCAGTAGTCTAGTCTTTCTCAAAAGCAATGTGTGAAGAAAGGGGTTTTGGCCCCAGAGGCCTGGGATAACCCTTGGTGACCATGAGGCTGGCCTGAGCAGGTAAAAGGGGCAGGCTGACAGTGGATGGCTTATCACTGGGGTGGACCTTGTCCCCTGATTTCTTCTCAGATGATCAAGAGCTGTGGACGTGGACAGCTG